>NW_027207238.1:349111-698223 GCF_963455315.2 Globicephala melas | reverse complement strand
CGGTTTCCTGCAATTCTGCCCCGCATTCAAGTCCTCTTGGCAGCCTTACTTCAGTATACTTTTGGACGATAGCTGTCATTTATAACTCTGCAGGTTTGTGAATTACAGTGCCCCTGAGCTCCTTTCTTCAACTCGCTTTCTTTTGAGCTGGCCGCAACACCGCAGGATGGCTTCAGGCCCTAATCTGGTTCCGGCACGGCACGATGAGCCTTTGGTTAGTTCCTCTTCCTGGTGGGAAATGAGAGTTAAATTTGCCCGTCCAGACACCTCCAGCTAGTCTCTCATTGGTTCTCCCTATTCCTGTTCATCTTCCGCAGAAATTGCAAACTGGGCCAAACAGGAGGTTAAAGGCGCTGACTCTCCAAGTGGGGAGAGTGTTAGTAAAGCGTCTGGAATGTTGCACCCGAGTAACAGGGGAGGAAAACTGAGACATATTTGAACACGTCTCCCGTTCTCACGGTTGATCATACTCTGGGTTCCACATGCATGTTTTAGCTGAAGGAAGAATACCTTAAACCTGGAGAGTTGAGACCCGTGAAATGGGTACCATGCAATATGACTTCAAAGGGTCTTCATTTGCTCACCGAACCTCTCCAATCCTATCACTGCTGCGTTTATGCCCCTGTACACCCGCTTGATTCTCTTTTGGAGACATAGCAATCCATAGGTTTTAAGATACTTACTAGTCAGGTACATTCTTAGGCGTTTAATATGGGGTGTTGAGTCCATTTCGTTGAGCAAGGAGTAGCTCTTGTCTATTCCATATTTGGCTTAAGGAACTTTATCTGTGCTCATTTCAATCTCTGGTTTTATGCAGCACCCCAACTCACCTTTCCCCTTAAGCAAGCATAAGTTGGTTTTCTAAATTTGAGACCCTGTTGTGTTTTGGAATTCAGTTCCTGTGTAGCCAAGTTTACATTCCGTGTATTAGTGATATCTTATGATGTTTCTTTTTCTGTATGACTTATTTCAGTTAGAATCATCGTACCTGAATCCACTCATTATGCTGCTACGGGCCTGATGACATAGATTTCATTGCTGAGTGATACTGCATTGTACGTAAGTACCACAAGTTCTTTATCCATTTTTCACTTTCTGTGATATTGAACTTGTACGGTAAACGAGGTTCTTGTAAACAGAGGCGTCCCAAACATTGGGGTGGCTGTATCTTTTTGATTTTAATTTCCCTAAGCTATAGGACCATAAGTGGAAGTGCCCTAGGCTCTGTTGCTTTGTTTTTTAGATGTTTCAGGAAACACCATACACTTCTCCCGAGTGTCTGTTGGCAATTTACATCCCGCCCATCAGCATAACAAGGCTCCCAGTTCTCCATGGCCTGTCCTGCCTTTCTGGATTTTACACTTTTTTCAGATGGCCCTTTTGACCGGGGGGAAGTGAGACTTCATTGTAGTGCAGATTTCCTTTGCAAGCTTGCTTGGTTGGCCAAAAAGGGCGTATGCGTTTTTTCCTGAATATATTCAGGAAAAAACGCATACGCCCTTTTTGGCCAAGTGCATCATTGTGGACGTTCTGCCTCTTTTCCTATGCTTTCAATGCAATTCCAGTCTACCTCCTGAAATCGGTTTCCTGCAATTCTGCCCCGCTTTCAAGTCCTCTTGGCAGCCTTACTTCAGTATATTTTTGGACGATAGTTGTCATTTATAACTCTGCAGGTTTGTGAATTACAGTGCCCCTGAGCTCCTTTCTTCAACTCGCTTTCTTGTGAGCTGGCCGCAACACCGCAGGATGGCTTCAGGCCCTAATCTGGTTCCGGCACGGCACGCTGAGCCTTTGGTTATTTCCTCTTCCTGGTGGGAAATGAGAGTTAAATTTGCCCGTCCAGACACCTCCAGCTAGTCTCTCATTGGTTCTCGCTATTCCTGTTCATCTTCCGCAGAAATTGCAAACTGGGCCAAACAGGAGGTTAAAGGGACTGACTCTCCAAGTCGGGAGAGTGTTAGTAAAGCTTCTGGAATGTTGCACCCGAGTACCAGGGTACGAAAACTGAGACATATTTGAACACGTCTCCCGATCACATGGTTGATCATACTCTAGGTTCCACATGCATGTTTTAGCTGAAGGAAGAATACCTTAAACCTGGGTAGTTGAAACCCGTGGAATGGGTACCATGCAATATGACTTCAAAGGGTCTTCATTTGCTCACCGAACCTCTCCAATCCTATCACTGCTGCGTTTACGTCCCTGTACACATGCTTGATTCTCTTTCGGAGACATAGCAATCCATAGGTTTTAAGATACTTAAGAGTCAGGTACACTCTTAGGCGTTTAATATGCGGTGTTGAGTCCATTTCGTTGAGCAAGGAGTAGCTCTTGTCTATTCCATATTTGGCTTAAGGAACTTTATCTGTGCTCATTTCAATCTCTGGTTTTATGCAGCACCCCAACTCACCTTTCCCCTTAAACAAGCATAAGTTGGTTTTCTAAATTTGAGACCCTGTTCTGTTCTGTAATTCAGTTCCTGTGTAGCCAAGTTTACATTCCGTGTATTACTGATATCTTATGATGTTTCTTTTTCTGTGTGACTTATTTCAGTTAGAATCATCGTACCTGAATCCACTCATTGTGCTGCTACGGGCCTGATGACATAGATTTCACTGCTGAGTGATACTGCATTGTACGTAAGTACCACAAGTTCTTTATCCATTTTTCACTTTCTGTGATATTGAACTTGTACGGTAAACGAGGTTCTTGTAAACAGAGGCGTCCCAAACATTGGGGTGGCTGTATCTTTTTGATTTTAATTTCCCTAAGCTATAGGACCATAAGTGGAAGTGCCCTAGGCTCTGTTGCTTTGTTTTTTAGATGTTTCAGGAAACACCATACACTTCTCCCGAGTGTCTGTTGGCAATTTACATCCCGCCCATCAGCATAACAAGGCTCCCAGTTCTCCATGGCCTGTCCTGCCTTTCTGGATTTTACACTTTTTTCAGATGGCCCTTTTGACCGGGGGGAAGTGAGACTTCATTGTAGTGCAGATTTCCTTTGCAAGCTTGCTTGGTTGGCCAAAAAGGGCGTATGCGTTTTTTCCTGACTATATTCAGGAAAAAACGCATACGCCCTTTTTGGCCAAGTGCATCATTGTGGACGTTCTGCCTCTTTTCCTATGCTTTCGATGCAATTCCAGTCTACCTCCTGAAATCGGTTTCCTGCAATTCTGCCCCGCTTTCAAGTCCTCTTGGCAGCCTTACTTCAGTATATTTTTGGACGATAGTTGTCATTTATAACTCTGCAGGTTTGTGAATTACAGTGCCCCTGAGCTCCTTTCTTCAACTCGTTTTCTTGTGAGCTGGCCGCAACACCGCAGGATGGCTTCAGGCCCTAATCTGGTTCCGGCACGGCACGCTGAGCCTTTGGTTATTTCCTCTTCCTGGTGGGAAATGAGAGTTAAATTTGCCCGTCCAGACACCTCCAGCTAGTCTCTCATTGGTTCTCGCTATTCCTGTTCATCTTCCGCAGAAATTGCAAACTGGGCCAAACAGGAGGTTAAAGGGACTGACTCTCCAAGTCGGGAGAGTGTTAGTAAAGCGTCTGGAATGTTGCACCCGAGTACCAGGGTACGAAAACTGAGACATATTTGAACACGTCTCCCGATCACATGGTTGATCATACTCTAGGTTCCACATGCATGTTTTAGCTGAAGGAAGAATACCTTAAACCTGGGTAGTTGAAACCCGTGGAATGGGTACCATGCAATATGACTTCAAAGGGTCTTCATTTGCTCACCGAACCTCTCCAATCCTATCACTGCTGCGTTTACGTCCCTGTACACATGCTTGATTCTCTTTCGGAGACATAGCAATCCATAGGTTTTAAGATACTTAAGAGTCAGGTACACTCTTAGGCGTTTAATATGCGGTGTTGAGTCCATTTCGTTGAGCAAGGAGTAGCTCTTGTCTATTCCATATTTGGCTTAAGGAACTTTATCTGTGCTCATTTCAATCTCTGGTTTTATGCAGCACCCCAACTCACCTTTCCCCTTAAACAAGCATAAGTTGGTTTTCTAAATTTGAGACCCTGTTCTGTTCTGTAATTCAGTTCCTGTGTAGCCAAGTTTACATTCCGTGTATTACTGATATCTTATGATGTTTCTTTTTCTGTGTGACTTATTTCAGTTAGAATCATCGTACCTGAATCCACTCATTGTGCTGCTACGGGCCTGATGACATAGATTTCACTGCTGAGTGATACTGCATTGTACGTAAGTACCACAAGTTCTTTATCCATTTTTCACTTTCTGTGATATTGAACTTGTACGGTAAACGAGGTTCTTGTAAACAGAGGCGTCCCAAACATTGGGGTGGCTGTATCTTTTTGATTTTAATTTCCCTAAGCTATAGGACCATAAGTGGAAGTGCCCTAGGCTCTGTTGCTTTGTTTTTTAGATGTTTCAGGAAACACCATACACTTCTCCCGAGTGTCTGTTGGCAATTTACATCCCGCCCATCAGCATAACAAGGCTCCCAGTTCTCCATGGCCTGTCCTGCCTTTCTGGATTTTACACTTTTTTCAGATGGCCCTTTTGACCGGGGGGAAGTGAGACTTCATTGTAGTGCAGATTTCCTTTGCAAGCTTGCTTGGTTGGCCAAAAAGGGCGTATGCGTTTTTTCCTGAATATATTCAGGAAAAAACGCATACGCCCTTTTTGGCCAAGTGCATCATTGTGGACGTTCTGCCTCTTTTCCTATGCTTTCAATGCAATTCCAGTCTACCTCCTGAAATCGGTTTCCTGCAATTCTGCCCCGCTTTCAAGTCCTCTTGGCAGCCTTACTTCAGTATATTTTTGGACGATAGTTGTCATTTATAACTCTGCAGGTTTGTGAATTACAGTGCCCCTGAGCTCCTTTCTTCAACTCGCTTTCTTGTGAGCTGGCCGCAACACCGCAGGATGGCTTCAGGCCCTAATCTGGTTCCGGCACGGCACGCTGAGCCTTTGGTTATTTCCTCTTCCTGGTGGGAAATGAGAGTTAAATTTGCCCGTCCAGACACCTCCAGCTAGTCTCTCATTGGTTCTCGCTATTCCTGTTCATCTTCCGCAGAAATTGCAAACTGGGCCAAACAGGAGGTTAAAGGGACTGACTCTCCAAGTCGGGAGAGTGTTAGTAAAGCTTCTGGAATGTTGCACCCGAGTACCAGGGTACGAAAACTGAGACATATTTGAACACGTCTCCCGATCACATGGTTGATCATACTCTAGGTTCCACATGCATGTTTTAGCTGAAGGAAGAATACCTTAAACCTGGGTAGTTGAAACCCGTGGAATGGGTACCATGCAATATGACTTCAAAGGGTCTTCATTTGCTCACCGAACCTCTCCAATCCTATCACTGCTGCGTTTACGTCCCTGTACACATGCTTGATTCTCTTTCGGAGACATAGCAATCCATAGGTTTTAAGATACTTAAGAGTCAGGTACACTCTTAGGCGTTTAATATGCGGTGTTGAGTCCATTTCGTTGAGCAAGGAGTAGCTCTTGTCTATTCCATATTTGGCTTAAGGAACTTTATCTGTGCTCATTTCAATCTCTGGTTTTATGCAGCACCCCAACTCACCTTTCCCCTTAAACAAGCATAAGTTGGTTTTCTAAATTTGAGACCCTGTTCTGTTCTGTAATTCAGTTCCTGTGTAGCCAAGTTTACATTCCGTGTATTACTGATATCTTATGATGTTTCTTTTTCTGTGTGACTTATTTCAGTTAGAATCATCGTACCTGAATCCACTCATTGTGCTGCTACGGGCCTGATGACATAGATTTCACTGCTGAGTGATACTGCATTGTACGTAAGTACCACAAGTTCTTTATCCATTTTTCACTTTCTGTGATATTGAACTTGTACGGTAAACGAGGTTCTTGTAAACAGAGGCGTCCCAAACATTGGGGTGGCTGTATCTTTTTGATTTTAATTTCCCTAAGCTATAGGACCATAAGTGGAAGTGCCCTAGGCTCTGTTGCTTTGTTTTTTAGATGTTTCAGGAAACACCATACACTTCTCCCGAGTGTCTGTTGGCAATTTACATCCCGCCCATCAGCATAACAAGGCTCCCAGTTCTCCATGGCCTGTCCTGCCTTTCTGGATTTTACACTTTTTTCAGATGGCCCTTTTGACCGGGGGGAAGTGAGACTTCATTGTAGTGCAGATTTCCTTTGCAAGCTTGCTTGGTTGGCCAAAAAGGGCGTATGCGTTTTTTCCTGACTATATTCAGGAAAAAACGCATACGCCCTTTTTGGCCAAGTGCATCATTGTGGACGTTCTGCCTCTTTTCCTATGCTTTCGATGCAATTCCAGTCTACCTCCTGAAATCGGTTTCCTGCAATTCTGCCCCGCTTTCAAGTCCTCTTGGCAGCCTTACTTCAGTATATTTTTGGACGATAGTTGTCATTTATAACTCTGCAGGTTTGTGAATTACAGTGCCCCTGAGCTCCTTTCTTCAACTCGTTTTCTTGTGAGCTGGCCGCAACACCGCAGGATGGCTTCAGGCCCTAATCTGGTTCCGGCACGGCACGCTGAGCCTTTGGTTATTTCCTCTTCCTGGTGGGAAATGAGAGTTAAATTTGCCCGTCCAGACACCTCCAGCTAGTCTCTCATTGGTTCTCGCTATTCCTGTTCATCTTCCGCAGAAATTGCAAACTGGGCCAAACAGGAGGTTAAAGGGACTGACTCTCCAAGTCGGGAGAGTGTTAGTAAAGCGTCTGGAATGTTGCACCCGAGTACCAGGGTACGAAAACTGAGACATATTTGAACACGTCTCCCGATCACATGGTTGATCATACTCTAGGTTCCACATGCATGTTTTAGCTGAAGGAAGAATACCTTAAACCTGGGTAGTTGAAACCCGTGGAATGGGTACCATGCAATATGACTTCAAAGGGTCTTCATTTGCTCACCGAACCTCTCCAATCCTATCACTGCTGCGTTTACGTCCCTGTACACATGCTTGATTCTCTTTCGGAGACATAGCAATCCATAGGTTTTAAGATACTTAAGAGTCAGGTACACTCTTAGGCGTTTAATATGCGGTGTTGAGTCCATTTCGTTGAGCAAGGAGTAGCTCTTGTCTATTCCATATTTGGCTTAAGGAACTTTATCTGTGCTCATTTCAATCTCTGGTTTTATGCAGCACCCCAACTCACCTTTCCCCTTAAACAAGCATAAGTTGGTTTTCTAAATTTGAGACCCTGTTCTGTTCTGTAATTCAGTTCCTGTGTAGCCAAGTTTACATTCCGTGTATTACTGATATCTTATGATGTTTCTTTTTCTGTGTGACTTATTTCAGTTAGAATCATCGTACCTGAATCCACTCATTGTGCTGCTACGGGCCTGATGACATAGATTTCACTGCTGAGTGATACTGCATTGTACGTAAGTACCACAAGTTCTTTATCCATTTTTCACTTTCTGTGATATTGAACTTGTACGGTAAACGAGGTTCTTGTAAACAGAGGCGTCCCAAACATTGGGGTGGCTGTATCTTTTTGATTTTAATTTCCCTAAGCTATAGGACCATAAGTGGAAGTGCCCTAGGCTCTGTTGCTTTGTTTTTTAGATGTTTCAGGAAACACCATACACTTCTCCCGAGTGTCTGTTGGCAATTTACATCCCGCCCATCAGCATAACAAGGCTCCCAGTTCTCCATGGCCTGTCCTGCCTTTCTGGATTTTACACTTTTTTCAGATGGCCCTTTTGACCGGGGGGAAGTGAGACTTCATTGTAGTGCAGATTTCCTTTGCAAGCTTGCTTGGTTGGCCAAAAAGGGCGTATGCGTTTTTTCCTGAATATATTCAGGAAAAAACGCATACGCCCTTTTTGGCCAAGTGCATCATTGTGGACGTTCTGCCTCTTTTCCTATGCTTTCAATGCAATTCCAGTCTACCTCCTGAAATCGGTTTCCTGCAATTCTGCCCCGCTTTCAAGTCCTCTTGGCAGCCTTACTTCAGTATATTTTTGGACGATAGTTGTCATTTATAACTCTGCAAGTTTGTGAATTACAGTGCCCCTGAGCTCCTTTCTTCAACTCGCTTTCTTGTGAGCTGGCCGCAACACCGCAGGATGGCTTCAGGCCCTAATCTGGTTCCGGCACGGCATGCTGAGCCTTTGGTTATTTCCTCTTCCTGGTGGGAAATGAGAGTTAAATTTGCCCGTCCAGACACCTCCAGCTAGTCTCTCATTGGTTCTCGCTATTCCTGTTCATCTTCCGCAGAAATTGCAAACTGGGCCAAACAGGAGGTTAAAGGGACTGACTCTCCAAGTCGGGAGAGTGTTAGTAAAGCGTCTGGAATGTTGCACCCGAGTACCAGGGTACGAAAACTGAGACATATTTGAACACGTCTCCCGATCACATGGTTGATCATACTCTAGGTTCCACATGCATGTTTTAGCTGAAGGAAGAATACCTTAAACCTGGGTAGTTGAAACCCGTGGAATGGGTACCATGCAATATGACTTCAAAGGGTCTTCATTTGCTCACTGAACCTCTCCAATCCTATCACTGCTGCGTTTACGTCCCTGTACACATGCTTGATTCTCTTTCGGAGACATAGCAATCCATAGGTTTTAAGATACTTAAGAGTCAGGTACACTCTTAGGCGTTTAATATGCGGTGTTGAGTCCATTTCGTTGAGCAAGGAGTAGCTCTTGTCTATTCCATATTTGGCTTAAGGAACTTTATCTGTGCTCATTTCAATCTCTGGTTTTATGCAGCACCCCAACTCACCTTTCCCCTTAAACAAGCATAAGTTGGTTTTCTAAATTTGAGACCCTGTTCTGTTCTGTAATTCAGTTCCTGTGTAGCCAAGTTTACATTCCGTGTATTACTGATATCTTATGATGTTTCTTTTTCTGTGTGACTTATTTCAGTTAGAATCATCGTACCTGAATCCACTCATTGTGCTGCTACGGGCCTGATGACATAGATTTCACTGCTGAGTGATACTGCATTGTACGTAAGTACCACAAGTTCTTTATCCATTTTTCACTTTCTGTGATATTGAACTTGTACGGTAAACGAGGTTCTTGTAAACAGAGGCGTCCCAAACATTGGGGTGGCTGTATCTTTTTGATTTTAATTTCCCTAAGCTATAGGACCATAAGTGGAAGTGCCCTAGGCTCTGTTGCTTTGTTTTTTAGATGTTTCAGGAAACACCATACACTTCTCCCGAGTGTCTGTTGGCAATTTACATCCCGCCCATCAGCATAACAAGGCTCCCAGTTCTCCATGGCCTGTCCTGCCTTTCTGGATTTTACACTTTTTTCAGATGGCCCTTTTGACCGGGGGGAAGTGAGACTTCATTGTAGTGCAGATTTCCTTTGCAAGCTTGCTTGGTTGGCCAAAAAGGGCGTATGCGTTTTTTCCTGAATATATTCAGGAAAAAACGCATACGCCCTTTTTGGCCAAGTGCATCATTGTGGACGTTCTGCCTCTTTTCCTATGCTTTCGATGCAATTCCAGTCTACCTCCTGAAATCGGTTTCCTGCAATTCTGCCCCGCTTTCAAGTCCTCTTGGCAGCCTTACTTCAGTATATTTTTGGACGATAGTTGTCATTTATAACTCTGCAGGTTTGTGAATTACAGTGCCCCTGAGCTCCTTTCTTCAACTCGTTTTCTTGTGAGCTGGCCGCAACACCGCAGGATGGCTTCAGGCCCTAATCTGGTTCCGGCACGGCACGCTGAGCCTTTGGTTATTTCCTCTTCCTGGTGGGAAATGAGAGTTAAATTTGCCCGTCCAGACACCTCCAGCTAGTCTCTCATTGGTTCTCGCTATTCCTGTTCATCTTCCGCAGAAATTGCAAACTGGGCCAAACAGGAGGTTAAAGGGACTGACTCTCCAAGTCGGGAGAGTGTTAGTAAAGCGTCTGGAATGTTGCACCCGAGTACCAGGGTACGAAAACTGAGACATATTTGAACACGTCTCCCGATCACATGGTTGATCATACTCTAGGTTCCACATGCATGTTTTAGCTGAAGGAAGAATACCTTAAACCTGGGTAGTTGAAACCCGTGGAATGGGTACCATGCAATATGACTTCAAAGGGTCTTCATTTGCTCACCGAACCTCTCCAATCCTATCACTGCTGCGTTTACGTCCCTGTACACATGCTTGATTCTCTTTCGGAGACATAGCAATCCATAGGTTTTAAGATACTTAAGAGTCAGGTACATTCTTAGGCGTTTAATATGCGGTGTTGAGTCCATTTCGTTGAGCAAGGAGTAGCTCTTGTCTATTCCATATTTGGCTTAAGGAACTTTATCTGTGCTCATTTCAATCCCTGGTTTTATGCAGCACCCCAACTCACCTTTCCCCTTAAACAAGCATAAGTTGGTTTTCTAAATTTGAGACCCTGTTCTGTTCTGTAATTCAGTTCCTGTGTAGCCAAGTTTACATTCCATGTATTACTGATATCTTATGATGTTTCTTTTTCTGTGTGACTTATTTCAGTTAGAATCATCGTACCTGAATCCACTCATTGTGCTGCTACGGGCCTGATGACATAGATTTCACTGCTGAGTGATACTGCATTGTACGTAAGTACCACAAGTTCTTTATCCATTTTTCACTTTCTGTGATATTGAACTTGTACGGTAAACGAGGTTCTTGTAAACAGAGGCGTCCCAAACATTGGGGTGGCTGTATCTTTTTGATTTTAATTTCCCTAAGCTATAGGACCATAAGTGGAAGTGCCCTAGGCTCTGTTGCTTTGTTTTTTAGATGTTTCAGGAAACACCATACACTTCTCCCGAGTGTCTGTTGGCAATTTACATCCCGCCCATCAGCATAACAAGGCTCCCAGTTCTCCATGGCCTGTCCTGCCTTTCTGGATTTTACACTTTTTTCAGATGGCCCTTTTGACCGGGGGGAAGTGAGACTTCATTGTAGTGCAGATTTCCTTTGCAAGCTTGCTTGGTTGGCCAAAAAGGGCGTATGCGTTTTTTCCTGAATATATTCAGGAAAAAACGCATACGCCCTTTTTGGCCAAGTGCATCATTGTGGACGTTCTGCCTCTTTTCCTATGCTTTCAATGCAATTCCAGTCTACCTCCTGAAATCGGTTTCCTGCAATTCTGCCCCGCTTTCAAGTCCTCTTGGCAGCCTTACTTCAGTATATTTTTGGACGATAGTTGTCATTTATAACTCTGCAGGTTTGTGAATTACAGTGCCCCTGAGCTCCTTTCTTCAACTCGCTTTCTTGTGAGCTGGCCGCAACACCGCAGGATGGCTTCAGGCCCTAATCTGGTTCCGGCACGGCACGCTGAGCCTTTGGTTATTTCCTCTTCCTGGTGGGAAATGAGAGTTAAATTTGCCCGTCCAGACACCTCCAGCTAGTCTCTCATTGGTTCTCGCTATTCCTGTTCATCTTCCACAGAAATTGCAAACTGGGCCAAACAGGAGGTTAAAGGGACTGACTCTCCAAGTCGGGAGAGTGTTAGTAAAGCTTCTGGAATGTTGCACCCGAGTACCAGGGTACGAAAACTGAGACATATTTGAACACGTCTCCCGATCACATGGTTGATCATACTCTAGGTTCCACATGCATGTTTTAGCTGAAGGAAGAATACCTTAAACCTGGGTAGTTGAAACCCGTGGAATGGGTACCATGCAATATGACTTCAAAGGGTCTTCATTTGCTCACCGAACCTCTCCAATCCTATCACTGCTGCGTTTACGTCCCTGTACACATGCTTGATTCTCTTTCGGAGACATAGCAATCCATAGGTTTTAAGATACTTAAGAGTCAGGTACACTCTTAGGCGTTTAATATGCGGTGTTGAGTCCATTTCGTTGAGCAAGGAGTAGCTCTTGTCTATTCCATATTTGGCTTAAGGAACTTTATCTGTGCTCATTTCAATCTCTGGTTTTATGCAGCACCCCAACTCACCTTTCCCCTTAAACAAGCATAAGTTGGTTTTCTAAATTTGAGACCCTGTTCTGTTCTGTAATTCAGTTCCTGTGTAGCCAAGTTTACATTCCATGTATTACTGATATCTTATGATGTTTCTTTTTCTGTGTGACTTATTTCAGTTAGAATCATCGTACCTGAATCCACTCATTGTGCTGCTACGGGCCTGATGACATAGATTTCACTGCTGAGTGATACTGCATTGTACGTAAGTACCACAAGTTCTTTATCCATTTTTCACTTTCTGTGATATTGAACTTGTACGGTAAACGAGGTTCTTGTAAACAGAGGCGTCCCAAACATTGGGGTGGCTGTATCTTTTTGATTTTAATTTCCCTAAGCTATAGGACCATAAGTGGAAGTGCCCTAGGCTCTGTTGCTTTGTTTTTTAGATGTTTCAGGAAACACCATACACTTCTCCCGAGTGTCTGTTGGCAATTTACATCCCGCCCATCAGCATAACAAGGCTCCCAGTTCTCCATGGCCTGTCCTGCCTTTCTGGATTTTACACTTTTTTCAGATGGCCCTTTTGACCGGGGGGAAGTGAGACTTCATTGTAGTGCAGATTTCCTTTGCAAGCTTGCTTGGTTGGCCAAAAAGGGCGTATGCGTTTTTTCCTGACTATATTCAGGAAAAAACGCATACGCCCTTTTTGGCCAAGTGCATCATTGTGGACGTTCTGCCTCTTTTCCTATGCTTTCGATGCAATTCCAGTCTACCTCCTGAAATCGGTTTCCTGCAATTCTGCCCCGCTTTCAAGTCCTCTTGGCAGCCTTACTTCAGTATATTTTTGGACGATAGTTGTCATTTATAACTCTGCAGGTTTGTGAATTACAGTGCCCCTGAGCTCCTTTCTTCAACTCGTTTTCTTGTGAGCTGGCCGCAACACCGCAGGATGGCTTCAGGCCCTAATCTGGTTCCGGCACGGCACGCTGAGCCTTTGGTTATTTCCTCTTCCTGGTGGGAAATGAGAGTTAAATTTGCCCGTCCAGACACCTCCAGCTAGTCTCTCATTGGTTCTCGCTATTCCTGTTCATCTTCCGCAGAAATTGCAAACTGGGCCAAACAGGAGGTTAAAGGGACTGACTCTCCAAGTCGGGAGAGTGTTAGTAAAGCGTCTGGAATGTTGCACCCGAGTACCAGGGTACGAAAACTGAGACATATTTGAACACGTCTCCCGATCACATGGTTGATCATACTCTAGGTTCCACATGCATGTTTTAGCTGAAGGAAGAATACCTTAAACCTGGGTAGTTGAAACCCGTGGAATGGGTACCATGCAATATGACTTCAAAGGGTCTTCATTTGCTCACCGAACCTCTCCAATCCTATCACTGCTGCGTTTACGTCCCTGTACACATGCTTGATTCTCTTTCGGAGACATAGCAATCCATAGGTTTTAAGATACTTAAGAGTCAGGTACACTCTTAGGCGTTTAATATGCGGTGTTGAGTCCATTTCGTTGAGCAAGGAGTAGCTCTTGTCTATTCCATATTTGGCTTAAGGAACTTTATCTGTGCTCATTTCAATCTCTGGTTTTATGCAGCACCCCAACTCACCTTTCCCCTTAAACAAGCATAAGTTGGTTTTCTAAATTTGAGACCCTGTTCTGTTCTGTAATTCAGTTCCTGTGTAGCCAAGTTTACATTCCGTGTATTACTGATATCTTATGATGTTTCTTTTTCTGTGTGACTTATTTCAGTTAGAATCATCGTACCTGAATCCACTCATTGTGCTGCTACGGGCCTGATGACATAGATTTCACTGCTGAGTGATACTGCATTGTACGTAAGTACCACAAGTTCTTTATCCATTTTTCACTTTCTGTGATATTGAACTTGTACGGTAAACGAGGTTCTTGTAAACAGAGGCGTCCCAAACATTGGGGTGGCTGTATCTTTTTGATTTTAATTTCCCTAAGCTATAGGACCATAAGTGGAAGTGCCCTAGGCTCTGTTGCTTTGTTTTTTAGATGTTTCAGGAAACACCATACACTTCTCCCGAGTGTCTGTTGGCAATTTACATCCCGCCCATCAGCATAACAAGGCTCCCAGTTCTCCATGGCCTGTCCTGCCTTTCTGGATTTTACACTTTTTTCAGATGGCCCTTTTGACCGGGGGGAAGTGAGACTTCATTGTAGTGCAGATTTCCTTTGCAAGCTTGCTTGGTTGGCCAAAAAGGGCGTATGCGTTTTTTCCTGAATATATTCAGGAAAAAACGCATACGCCCTTTTTGGCCAAGTGCATCATTGTGGACGTTCTGCCTCTTTTCCTATGCTTTCAATGCAATTCCAGTCTACCTCCTGAAATCGGTTTCCTGCAATTCTGCCCCGCTTTCAAGTCCTCTTGGCAGCCTTACTTCAGTATATTTTTGGACGATAGTTGTCATTTATAACTCTGCAAGTTTGTGAATTACAGTGCCCCTGAGCTCCTTTCTTCAACTCGCTTTCTTGTGAGCTGGCCGCAACACCGCAGGATGGCTTCAGGCCCTAATCTGGTTCCGGCACGGCATGCTGAGCCTTTGGTTATTTCCTCTTCCTGGTGGGAAATGAGAGTTAAATTTGCCCGTCCAGACACCTCCAGCTAGTCTCTCATTGGTTCTCGCTATTCCTGTTCATCTTCCGCAGAAATTGCAAACTGGGCCAAACAGGAGGTTAAAGGGACTGACTCTCCAAGTCGGGAGAGTGTTAGTAAAGCGTCTGGAATGTTGCACCCGAGTACCAGGGTACGAAAACTGAGACATATTTGAACACGTCTCCCGATCACATGGTTGATCATACTCTAGGTTCCACATGCATGTTTTAGCTGAAGGAAGAATACCTTAAACCTGGGTAGTTGAAACCCGTGGAATGGGTACCATGCAATATGACTTCAAAGGGTCTTCATTTGCTCACCGAACCTCTCCAATCCTATCACTGCTGCGTTTACGTCCCTGTACACATGCTTGATTCTCTTTCGGAGACATAGCAATCCATAGGTTTTAAGATACTTAAGAGTCAGGTACACTCTTAGGCGTTTAATATGCGGTGTTGAGTCCATTTCGTTGAGCAAGGAGTAGCTCTTGTCTATTCCATATTTGGCTTAAGGAACTTTATCTGTGCTCATTTCAATCTCTGGTTTTATGCAGCACCCCAACTCACCTTTCCCCTTAAACAAGCATAAGTTGGTTTTCTAAATTTGAGACCCTGTTCTGTTCTGTAATTCAGTTCCTGTGTAGCCAAGTTTACATTCCGTGTATTACTGATATCTTATGATGTTTCTTTTTCTGTGTGACTTATTTCAGTTAGAATCATCGTACCTGAATCCACTCATTGTGCTGCTACGGGCCTGATGACATAGATTTCACTGCTGAGTGATACTGCATTGTACGTAAGTACCACAAGTTCTTTATCCATTTTTCACTTTCTGTGATATTGAACTTGTACGGTAAACGAGGTTCTTGTAAACAGAGGCGTCCCAAACATTGGGGTGGCTGTATCTTTTTGATTTTAATTTCCCTAAGCTATAGGACCATAAGTGGAAGTGCCCTAGGCTCTGTTGCTTTGTTTTTTAGATGTTTCAGGAAACACCATACACTTCTCCCGAGTGTCTGTTGGCAATTTACATCCCGCCCATCAGCATAACAAGGCTCCCAGTTCTCCATGGCCTGTCCTGCCTTTCTGGATTTTACACTTTTTTCAGATGGCCCTTTTGACCAGGGGGAAGTGAGACTTCATTGTAGTGCAGATTTCCTTTGCAAGCTTGCTTGGTTGGCCAAAAAGGGCGTATGCGTTTTTTCCTGAATATATTCAGGAAAAAACGCATACGCCCTTTTTGGCCAAGTGCATCATTGTGGACGTTCTGCCTCTTTTCCTATGCTTTCAATGCAATTCCAGTCTACCTCCTGAAATCGGTTTCCTGCAATTCTGCCCCGCTTTCAAGTCCTCTTGGCAGCCTTACTTCAGTATATTTTTGGACGATAGTTGTCATTTATAACTCTGCAGGTTTGTGAATTACAGTGCCCCTGAGCTCCTTTCTTCAACTCGCTTTCTTGTGAGCTGGCCGCAACACCGCAGGATGGCTTCAGGCCCTAATCTGGTTCCGGCACGGCACGCTGAGCCTTTGGTTATTTCCTCTTCCTGGTGGGAAATGAGAGTTAAATTTGCCCGTCCAGACACCTCCAGCTAGTCTCTCATTGGTTCTCGCTATTCCTGTTCATCTTCCGCAGAAATTGCAAACTGGGCCAAACAGGAGGTTAAAGGGACTGACTCTCCAAGTCGGGAGAGTGTTAGTAAAGCGTCTGGAATGTTGCACCCGAGTACCAGGGTACGAAAACTGAGATATATTTGAACACGTCTCCCGATCACATGGTTGATCATACTCTAGGTTCCACATGCATGTTTTAGCTGAAGGAAGAATACCTTAAACCTGGGTAGTTGAAACCCGTGGAATGGGTACCATGCAATATGACTTCAAAGGGTCTTCATTTGCTCACCGAACCTCTCCAATCCTATCACTGCTGCGTTTATGTCCCTGTACACATGCTTGATTCTCTTTCGGAGACATAGCAATCCATAGGTTTTAAGATACTTAAGAGTCAGGTACACTCTTAGGCGTTTAATATGCGGTGTTGAGTCCATTTCGTTGAGCAAGGAGTAGCTCTTGTCTATTCCATATTTGGCTTAAGGAACTTTATCTGTGCTCATTTCAATCTCTGGTTTTATGCAGCACCCCAACTCACCTTTCCCCTTAAACAAGCATAAGTTGGTTTTCTAAATTTGAGACCCTGTTCTGTTCTGTAATTCAGTTCCTGTGTAGCCAAGTTTACATTCCGTGTATTACTGATATCTTATGATGTTTCTTTTTCTGTGTGACTTATTTCAGTTAGAATCATCGTACCTGAATTCACTCATTGTGCTGCTACGGGCCTGATGACATAGATTTCACTGCTGAGTGATACTGCATTGTACGTAAGTACCACAAGTTCTTTATCCATTTTTCACTTTCTGTGATATTGAACTTGTACGGTAAACGAGGTTCTTGTAAACAGAGGCGTCCCAAACATTGGGGTGGCTGTATCTTTTTGATTTTAATTTCCCTAAGCTATAGGACCATAAGTGGAAGTGCCCTAGGCTCTGTTGCTTTGTTTTTTAGATGTTTCAGGAAACACCATACACTTCTCCCGAGTGTCTGTTGGCAATTTACATCCCGCCCATCAGCATAACAAGGCTCCCAGTTCTCCATGGCCTGTCCTGCCTTTCTGGATTTTACACTTTTTTCAGATGGCCCTTTTGACCGGGGGGAAGTGAGACTTCATTGTAGTGCAGATTTCCTTTGCAAGCTTGCTTGGTTGGCCAAAAAGGGCGTATGCGTTTTTTCCTGAATATATTCAGGAAAAAACGCATACGCCCTTTTTGGCCAAGTGCATCATTGTGGACGTTCTGCCTCTTTTCCTATGCTTTCAATGCAATTCCAGTCTACCTCCTGAAATCGGTTTCCTGCAATTCTGCCCCGCTTTCAAGTCCTCTTGGCAGCCTTACTTCAGTATATTTTTGGACGATAGTTGTCATTTATAACTCTGCAGGTTTGTGAATTACAGTGCCCCTGAGCTCCTTTCTTCAACTCGTTTTCTTGTGAGCTGGCCGCAACACCACAGGATGGCTTCAGGCCCTAATCTGGTTCCGGCACGGCACGCTGAGCCTTTGGTTATTTCCTCTTCCTGGTGGGAAATGAGAGTTAAATTTGCCCGTCCAGACACCTCCAGCTAGTCTCTCATTGGTTCTCGCTATTCCTGTTCATCTTCCGCAGAAATTGCAAACTGGGCCAAACAGGAGGTTAAAGGGACTGACTCTCCAAGTCGGGAGAGTGTTAGTAAAGCGTCTGGAATGTTGCACCCGAGTACCAGGGTACGAAAACTGAGACATATTTGAACACGTCTCCCGATCACATGGTTGATCATACTCTAGGTTCCACATGCATGTTTTAGCTGAAGGAAGAATACCTTAAACCTGGGTAGTTGAAACCCGTGGAATGGGTACCATGCAATATGACTTCAAAGGGTCTTCATTTGCTCACCGAACCTCTCCAATCCTATCACTGCTGCGTTTATGTCCCTGTACACATGCTTGATTCTCTTTCGGAGACATAGCAATCCATAGGTTTTAAGATACTTACTATTCAGGTACATTCTTAGGCGTTTAATATGCGGTGTTGAGTCCATTTCGTTGAGCAAGGAGTAGCTCTTGTCTATTCCATATTTGGCTTAAGGAACTTTATCTGTGCTCATTTCAATCTCTGGTTTTATGCAGCACCCCAACTCACCTTTCCCCTTAAACAAGCATAAGTTGGTTTTCTAAATTTGAGACCCTGTTCTGTTCTGTAATTCAGTTCCTGTGTAGCCAAGTTTACATTCCGTGTATTACTGATATCTTATGATGTTTCTTTTTCTGTGTGACTTATTTCAGTTAGAATCATCGTACCTGAATTCACTCATTGTGCTGCTACGGGCCTGATGACATAGATTTCACTGCTGAGTGATACTGCATTGTACGTAAGTACCACAAGTTCTTTATCCATTTTTCACTTTCTGTGATATTGAACTTGTACGGTAAACGAGGTTCTTGTAAACAGAGGCGTCCCAAACATTGGGGTGGCTGTATCTTTTTGATTTTAATTTCCCTAAGCTATAGGACCATAAGTGGAAGTGCCCTAGGCTCTGTTGCTTTGTTTTTTAGATGTTTCAGGAAACACCATACACTTCTCCCGAGTGTCTGTTGGCAATTTACATCCCGCCCATCAGCATAACAAGGCTCCCAGTTCTCCATGGCCTGTCCTGCCTTTCTGGATTTTACACTTTTTTCAGATGGCCCTTTTGACCGGGGGGAAGTGAGACTTCATTGTAGTGCAGATTTCCTTTGCAAGCTTGCTTGGTTGGCCAAAAAGGGCGTATGCGTTTTTTCCTGAATATATTCAGGAAAAAACGCATACGCCCTTTTTGGCCAAGTGCATCATTGTGGACGTTCTGCCTCTTTTCCTATGCTTTCAATGCAATTCCAGTCTACCTCCTGAAATCGGTTTCCTGCAATTCTGCCCCGCTTTCAAGTCCTCTTGGCAGCCTTACTTCAGTATATTTTTGGACGATAGTTGTCATTTATAACTCTGCAGGTTTGTGAATTACAGTGCCCCTGAGCTCCTTTCTTCAACTCGTTTTCTTGTGAGCTGGCCGCAACACCGCAGGATGGCTTCAGGCCCTAATCTGGTTCCGGCACGGCACGCTGAGCCTTTGGTTATTTCCTCTTCCTGGTGGGAAATGAGAGTTAAATTTGCCCGTCCAGACACCTCCAGCTAGTCTCTCATTGGTTCTCGCTATTCCTGTTCATCTTCCGCAGAAATTGCAAACTGGGCCAAACAGGAGGTTAAAGGGACTGACTCTCCAAGTCGGGAGAGTGTTAGTAAAGCGTCTGGAATGTTGCACCCGAGTACCAGGGTACGAAAACTGAGACATATTTGAACACGTCTCCCGATCACATGGTTGATCATACTCTAGGTTCCACATGCATGTTTTAGCTGAAGGAAGAATACCTTAAACCTGGGTAGTTGAAACCCGTGGAATGGGTACCATGCAATATGACTTCAAAGGGTCTTCATTTGCTCACCGAACCTCTCCAATCCTATCACTGCTGCGTTTATGTCCCTGTACACATGCTTGATTCTCTTTCGGAGACATAGCAATCCATAGGTTTTAAGATACTTACTATTCAGGTACATTCTTAGGCGTTTAATATGCGGTGTTGAGTCCATTTCGTTGAGCAAGGAGTAGCTCTTGTCTATTCCATATTTGGCTTAAGGAACTTTATCTGTGCTCATTTCAATCTCTGGTTTTATGCAGCACCCCAACTCACCTTTCCCCTTAAACAAGCATAAGTTGGTTTTCTAAATTTGAGACCCTGTTCTGTTCTGTAATTCAGTTCCTGTGTAGCCAAGTTTACATTCCGTGTATTACTGATATCTTATGATGTTTCTTTTTCTGTGTGACTTATTTCAGTTAGAATCATCGTACCTGAATCCACTCATTGTGCTGCTACGGGCCTGATGACATAGATTTCACTGCTGAGTGATACTGCATTGTACGTAAGTACCACAAGTTCTTTATCCATTTTTCACTTTCTGTGATATTGAACTTGTACGGTAAACGAGGTTCTTGTAAACAGAGGCGTCCCAAACATTGGGGTGGCTGTATCTTTTTGATTTTAATTTCCCTAAGCTATAGGACCATAAGTGGAAGTGCCCTAGGCTCTGTTGCTTTGTTTTTTAGACGTTTCAGGAAACACCATACACTTCTCCCGAGTGTCTGTTGGCAATTTACATCCCGCCCATCAGCATAACAAGGCTCCCAGTTCTCCATGGCCTGTCCTGCCTTTCTGGATTTTACACTTTTTTCAGATGGCCCTTTTGACCGGGGGGAAGTGAGACTTCATTGTAGTGCAGATTTCCTTTGCAAGCTTGCTTGGTTGGCCAAAAAGGGCGTATGCGTTTTTTCCTGAATATATTCAGGAAAAAACGCATACGCCCTTTTTGGCCAAGTGCATCATTGTGGACGTTCTGCCTCTTTTCCTATGCTTTCGATGCAATTCCAGTCTACCTCCTGAAATCGGTTTCCTGCAATTCTGCCCCGCTTTCAAGTCCTCTTGGCAGCCTTACTTCAGTATATTTTTGGACGATAGTTGTCATTTATAACTCTGCAGGTTTGTGAATTACAGTGCCCCTGAGCTCCTTTCTTCAACTCGTTTTCTTGTGAGCTGGCCGCAACACCGCAGGATGGCTTCAGGCCCTAATCTGGTTCCGGCACGGCACGCTGAGCCTTTGGTTATTTCCTCTTCCTGGTGGGAAATGAGAGTTAAATTTGCCCGTCCAGACACCTCCAGCTAGTCTCTCATTGGTTCTCGCTATTCCTGTTCATCTTCCGCAGAAATTGCAAACTGGGCCAAACAGGAGGTTAAAGGGACTGACTCTCCAAGTCGGGAGAGTGTTAGTAAAGCGTCTGGAATGTTGCACCCGAGTACCAGGGTACGAAAACTGAGACATATTTGAACACGTCTCCCGATCACATGGTTGATCATACTCTAGGTTCCACATGCATGTTTTAGCTGAAGGAAGAATACCTTAAACCTGGGTAGTTGAAACCCGTGGAATGGGTACCATGCAATATGACTTCAAAGGGTCTTCATTTGCTCACCGAACCTCTCCAATCCTATCACTGCTGCGTTTACGTCCCTGTACACATGCTTGATTCTCTTTCGGAGACATAGCAATCCATAGGTTTTAAGATACTTAAGAGTCAGGTACACTCTTAGGCGTTTAATATGCGGTGTTGAGTCCATTTCGTTGAGCAAGGAGTAGCTCTTGTCTATTCCATATTTGGCTTAAGGAACTTTATCTGTGCTCATTTCAATCTCTGGTTTTATGCAGCACCCCAACTCACCTTTCCCCTTAAACAAGCATAAGTTGGTTTTCTAAATTTGAGACCCTGTTCTGTTCTGTAATTCAGTTCCTGTGTAGCCAAGTTTACATTCCGTGTATTACTGATATCTTATGATGTTTCTTTTTCTGTGTGACTTATTTCAGTTAGAATCATCGTACCTGAATCCACTCATTGTGCTGCTACGGGCCTGATGACATAGATTTCACTGCTGAGTGATACTGCATTGTACGTAAGTACCACAAGTTCTTTATCCATTTTTCACTTTCTGTGATATTGAACTTGTACGGTAAACGAGGTTCTTGTAAACAGAGGCGTCCCAAACATTGGGGTGGCTGTATCTTTTTGATTTTAATTTCCCTAAGCTATAGGACCATAAGTGGAAGTGCCCTAGGCTCTGTTGCTTTGTTTTTTAGACGTTTCAGGAAACACCATACACTTCTCCCGAGTGTCTGTTGGCAATTTACATCCCGCCCATCAGCATAACAAGGCTCCCAGTTCTCCATGGCCTGTCCTGCCTTTCTGGATTTTACACTTTTTTCAGATGGCCCTTTTGACCGGGGGGAAGTGAGACTTCATTGTAGTGCAGATTTCCTTTGCAAGCTTGCTTGGTTGGCCAAAAAGGGCGTATGCGTTTTTTCCTGAATATATTCAGGAAAAAACGCATACGCCCTTTTTGGCCAAGTGCATCATTGTGGACGTTCTGCCTCTTTTCCTATGCTTTCGATGCAATTCCAGTCTACCTCCTGAAATCGGTTTCCCGCAATTCTGCCCCGCTTTCAAGTCCTCTTGGCAGCCTTACTTCAGTATATTTTTGGACGATAGTTGTCATTTATAACTCTGCAGGTTTGTGAATTACAGTGCCCCTGAGCTCCTTTCTTCAACTCGTTTTCTTGTGAGCTGGCCGCAACACCGCAGGATGGCTTCAGGCCCTAATCTGGTTCCGGCACGGCACGCTGAGCCTTTGGTTATTTCCTCTTCCTGGTGGGAAATGAGAGTTAAATTTGCCCGTCCAGACACCTCCAGCTAGTCTCTCATTGGTTCTCGCTATTCCTGTTCATCTTCCGCAGAAATTGCAAACTGGGCCAAACAGGAGGTTAAAGGGACTGACTCTCCAAGTCGGGAGAGTGTTAGTAAAGCGTCTGGAATGTTGCACCCGAGTACCAGGGTACGAAAACTGAGACATATTTGAACACGTCTCCCAATCACATGGTTGATCATACTCTAGGTTCCACATGCATGTTTTAGCTGAAGGAAGAATACATTAAACCTGGGTAGTTGAAACCCGTGGAATGGGTACCATGCAATATGACTTCAAAGGGTCTTCATTTGCTCACCGAACCTCTCCAATCCTATCACTGCTGCGTTTACGTCCCTGTACACATGCTTGATTCTCTTTCGGAGACATAGCAATCCATAGGTTTTAAGATACTTAAGAGTCAGGTACACTCTTAGGCGTTTAATATGCGGTGTTGAGTCCATTTCGTTGAGCAAGGAGTAGCTCTTGTCTATTCCATATTTGGCTTAAGGAACTTTATCTGTGCTCATTTCAATCCCTGGTTTTATGCAGCACCCCAACTCACCTTTCCCCTTAAACAAGCATAAGTTGGTTTTCTAAATTTGAGACCCTGTTCTGTTCTGTAATTCAGTTCCTGTGTAGCCAAGTTTACATTCCGTGTATTACTGATATCTTATGATGTTTCTTTTTCTGTGTGACTTATTTCAGTTAGAATCATCGTACCTGAATTCACTCATTGTGCTGCTACGGGCCTGATGACATAGATTTCACTGCTGAGTGATACTGCATTGTACGTAAGTACCACAAGTTCTTTATCCATTTTTCACTTTCTGTGATATTGAACTTGTACGGTAAACGAGGTTCTTGTAAACAGAGGCGTCCCAAACATTGGGGTGGCTGTATCTTTTTGATTTTAATTTCCCTAAGCTATAGGACCATAAGTGGAAGTGCCCTAGGCTCTGTTGCTTTGTTTTTTAGATGTTTCAGGAAACACCATACACTTCTCCCGAGTGTCTGTTGGCAATTTACATCCCGCCCATCAGCATAACAAGGCTCCCAGTTCTCCATGGCCTGTCCTGCCTTTCTGGATTTTACACTTTTTTCAGATGGCCCTTTTGACCGGGGGGAAGTGAGACTTCATTGTAGTGCAGATTTCCTTTGCAAGCTTGCTTGGTTGGCCAAAAAGGGCGTATGCGTTTTTTCCTGAATATATTCAGGAAAAAACGCATACGCCCTTTTTGGCCAAGTGCATCATTGTGGACGTTCTGCCTCTTTTCCTATGCTTTCGATGCAATTCCAGTCTACCTCCTGAAATCGGTTTCCTGCAATTCTGCCCCGCTTTCAAGTCCTCTTGGCAGCCTTACTTCAGTATATTTTTGGACGATAGTTGTCATTTATAACTCTGCAGGTTTGTGAATTACAGTGCCCCTGAGCTCCTTTCTTCAACTCGCTTTCTTGTGAGCTGGCCGCAACACCGCAGGATGGCTTCAGGCCCTAATCTGGTTCCGGCACGGCACGCTGAGCCTTTGGTTATTTCCTCTTCCTGGTGGGAAATGAGAGTTAAATTTGCCCGTCCAGACACCTCCAGCTAGTCTCTCATTGGTTCTCGCTATTCCTGTTCATCTTCCGCAGAAATTGCAAACTGGGCCAAACAGGAGGTTAAAGGGACTGACTCTCCAAGTCGGGAGAGTGTTAGTAAAGCTTCTGGAATGTTGCACCCGAGTACCAGGGTACGAAAACTGAGACATATTTGAACACGTCTCCCGATCACATGGTTGATCATACTCTAGGTTCCACATGCATGTTTTAGCTGAAGGAAGAATACCTTAAACCTGGGTAGTTGAAACCCGTGGAATGGGTACCATGCAATATGACTTCAAAGGGTCTTCATTTGCTCACCGAACCTCTCCAATCCTATCACTGCTGCGTTTACGTCCCTGTACACATGCTTGATTCTCTTTCGGAGACATAGCAATCCATAGGTTTTAAGATACTTAAGAGTCAGGTACACTCTTAGGCGTTTAATATGCGGTGTTGAGTCCATTTCGTTGAGCAAGGAGTAGCTCTTGTCTATTCCATATTTGGCTTAAGGAACTTTATCTGTGCTCATTTCAATCTCTGGTTTTATGCAGCACCCCAACTCACCTTTCCCCTTAAACAAGCATAAGTTGGTTTTCTAAATTTGAGACCCTGTTCTGTTCTGTAATTCAGTTCCTGTGTAGCCAAGTTTACATTCCGTGTATTACTGATATCTTATGATGTTTCTTTTTCTGTGTGACTTATTTCAGTTAGAATCATCGTACCTGAATCCACTCATTGTGCTGCTACGGGCCTGATGACATAGATTTCACTGCTGAGTGATACTGCATTGTACGTAAGTACCACAAGTTCTTTATCCATTTTTCACTTTCTGTGATATTGAACTTGTACGGTAAACGAGGTTCTTGTAAACAGAGGCGTCCCAAACATTGGGGTGGCTGTATCTTTTTGATTTTAATTTCCCTAAGCTATAGGACCATAAGTGGAAGTGCCCTAGGCTCTGTTGCTTTGTTTTTTAGATGTTTCAGGAAACACCATACACTTCTCCCGAGTGTCTGTTGGCAATTTACATCCCGCCCATCAGCATAACAAGGCTCCCAGTTCTCCATGGCCTGTCCTGCCTTTCTGGATTTTACACTTTTTTCAGATGGCCCTTTTGACCGGGGGGAAGTGAGACTTCATTGTAGTGCAGATTTCCTTTGCAAGCTTGCTTGGTTGGCCAAAAAGGGCGTATGCGTTTTTTCCTGACTATATTCAGGAAAAAACGCATACGCCCTTTTTGGCCAAGTGCATCATTGTGGACGTTCTGCCTCTTTTCCTATGCTTTCGATGCAATTCCAGTCTACCTCCTGAAATCGGTTTCCTGCAATTCTGCCCCGCTTTCAAGTCCTCTTGGCAGCCTTACTTCAGTATATTTTTGGACGATAGTTGTCATTTATAACTCTGCAGGTTTGTGAATTACAGTGCCCCTGAGCTCCTTTCTTCAACTCGTTTTCTTGTGAGCTGGCCGCAACACCGCAGGATGGCTTCAGGCCCTAATCTGGTTCCGGCACGGCACGCTGAGCCTTTGGTTATTTCCTCTTCCTGGTGGGAAATGAGAGTTAAATTTGCCCGTCCAGACACCTCCAGCTAGTCTCTCATTGGTTCTCGCTATTCCTGTTCATCTTCCGCAGAAATTGCAAACTGGGCCAAACAGGAGGTTAAAGGGACTGACTCTCCAAGTCGGGAGAGTGTTAGTAAAGCGTCTGGAATGTTGCACCCGAGTACCAGGGTACGAAAACTGAGACATATTTGAACACGTCTCCCGATCACATGGTTGATCATACTCTAGGTTCCACATGCATGTTTTAGCTGAAGGAAGAATACCTTAAACCTGGGTAGTTGAAACCCGTGGAATGGGTACCATGCAATATGACTTCAAAGGGTCTTCATTTGCTCACCGAACCTCTCCAATCCTATCACTGCTGCGTTTACGTCCCTGTACACATGCTTGATTCTCTTTCGGAGACATAGCAATCCATAGGTTTTAAGATACTTAAGAGTCAGGTACACTCTTAGGCGTTTAATATGCGGTGTTGAGTCCATTTCGTTGAGCAAGGAGTAGCTCTTGTCTATTCCATATTTGGCTTAAGGAACTTTATCTGTGCTCATTTCAATCTCTGGTTTTATGCAGCACCCCAACTCACCTTTCCCCTTAAACAAGCATAAGTTGGTTTTCTAAATTTGAGACCCTGTTCTGTTCTGTAATTCAGTTCCTGTGTAGCCAAGTTTACATTCCGTGTATTACTGATATCTTATGATGTTTCTTTTTCTGTGTGACTTATTTCAGTTAGAATCATCGTACCTGAATCCACTCATTGTGCTGCTACGGGCCTGATGACATAGATTTCACTGCTGAGTGATACTGCATTGTACGTAAGTACCACAAGTTCTTTATCCATTTTTCACTTTCTGTGATATTGAACTTGTACGGTAAACGAGGTTCTTGTAAACAGAGGCGTCCCAAACATTGGGGTGGCTGTATCTTTTTGATTTTAATTTCCCTAAGCTATAGGACCATAAGTGGAAGTGCCCTAGGCTCTGTTGCTTTGTTTTTTAGATGTTTCAGGAAACACCATACACTTCTCCCGAGTGTCTGTTGGCAATTTACATCCCGCCCATCAGCATAACAAGGCTCCCAGTTCTCCATGGCCTGTCCTGCCTTTCTGGATTTTACACTTTTTTCAGATGGCCCTTTTGACCGGGGGGAAGTGAGACTTCATTGTAGTGCAGATTTCCTTTGCAAGCTTGCTTGGTTGGCCAAAAAGGGCGTATGCGTTTTTTCCTGAATATATTCAGGAAAAAACGCATACGCCCTTTTTGGCCAAGTGCATCATTGTGGACGTTCTGCCTCTTTTCCTATGCTTTCAATGCAATTCCAGTCTACCTCCTGAAATCGGTTTCCTGCAATTCTGCCCCGCTTTCAAGTCCTCTTGGCAGCCTTACTTCAGTATATTTTTGGACGATAGTTGTCATTTATAACTCTGCAGGTTTGTGAATTACAGTGCCCCTGAGCTCCTTTCTTCAACTCGCTTTCTTGTGAGCTGGCCGCAACACCGCAGGATGGCTTCAGGCCCTAATCTGGTTCCGGCACGGCACGCTGAGCCTTTGGTTATTTCCTCTTCCTGGTGGGAAATGAGAGTTAAATTTGCCCGTCCAGACACCTCCAGCTAGTCTCTCATTGGTTCTCGCTATTCCTGTTCATCTTCCGCAGAAATTGCAAACTGGGCCAAACAGGAGGTTAAAGGGACTGACTCTCCAAGTCGGGAGAGTGTTAGTAAAGCGTCTGGAATGTTGCACCCGAGTACCAGGGTACGAAAACTGAGACATATTTGAACACGTCTCCCGATCACATGGTTGATCATACTCTAGGTTCCACATGCATGTTTTAGCTGAAGGAAGAATACCTTAAACCTGGGTAGTTGAAACCCGTGGAATGGGTACCATGCAATATGACTTCAAAGGGTCTTCATTTGCTCACCGAACCTCTCCAATCCTATCACTGCTGCGTTTACGTCCCTGTACACATGCTTGATTCTCTTTCGGAGACATAGCAATCCATAGGTTTTAAGATACTTAAGAGTCAGGTACACTCTTAGGCGTTTAATATGCGGTGTTGAGTCCATTTCGTTGAGCAAGGAGTAGCTCTTGTCTATTCCATATTTGGCTTAAGGAACTTTATCTGTGCTCATTTCAATCTCTGGTTTTATGCAGCACCCCAACTCACCTTTCCCCTTAAACAAGCATAAGTTGGTTTTCTAAATTTGAGACCCTGTTCTGTTCTGTAATTCAGTTCCTGTGTAGCCAAGTTTACATTCCGTGTATTACTGATATCTTATGATGTTTCTTTTTCTGTGTGACTTATTTCAGTTAGAATCATCGTACCTGAATCCACTCATTGTGCTGCTACGGGCCTGATGACATAGATTTCACTGCTGAGTGATACTGCATTGTACGTAAGTACCACAAGTTCTTTATCCATTTTTCACTTTCTGTGATATTGAACTTGTACGGTAAACGAGGTTCTTGTAAACAGAGGCGTCCCAAACATTGGGGTGGCTGTATCTTTTTGATTTTAATTTCCCTAAGCTATAGGACCATAAGTGGAAGTGCCCTAGGCTCTGTTGCTTTGTTTTTTAGATGTTTCAGGAAACACCATACACTTCTCCCGAGTGTCTGTTGGCAATTTACATCCCGCCCATCAGCATAACAAGGCTCCCAGTTCTCCATGGCCTGTCCTGCCTTTCTGGATTTTACACTTTTTTCAGATGGCCCTTTTGACCGGGGGGAAGTGAGACTTCATTGTAGTGCAGATTTCCTTTGCAAGCTTGCTTGGTTGGCCAAAAAGGGCGTATGCGTTTTTTCCTGAATATATTCAGGAAAAAACGCATACGCCCTTTTTGGCCAAGTGCATCATTGTGGACGTTCTGCCTCTTTTCCTATGCTTTCGATGCAATTCCAGTCTACCTCCTGAAATCGGTTTCCTGCAATTCTGCCCCGCTTTCAAGTCCTCTTGGCAGCCTTACTTCAGTATATTTTTGGACGATAGTTGTCATTTATAACTCTGCAGGTTTGTGAATTACAGTGCCCCTGAGCTCCTTTCTTCAACTCGCTTTCTTGTGAGCTGGCCGCAACACCGCAGGATGGCTTCAGGCCCTAATCTGGTTCCGGCACGGCACGCTGAGCCTTTGGTTATTTCCTCTTCCTGGTGGGAAATGAGAGTTAAATTTGCCCGTCCAGACACCTCCAGCTAGTCTCTCATTGGTTCTCGCTATTCCTGTTCATCTTCCGCAGAAATTGCAAACTGGGCCAAACAGGAGGTTAAAGGGACTGACTCTCCAAGTCGGGAGAGTGTTAGTAAAGCGTCTGGAATGTTGCACCCGAGTACCAGGGTACGAAAACTGAGACATATTTGAACACGTCTCCCGATCACATGGTTGATCATACTCTAGGTTCCACATGCATGTTTTAGCTGAAGGAAGAATACCTTAAACCTGGGTAGTTGAAACCCGTGGAATGGGTACCATGCAATATGACTTCAAAGGGTCTTCATTTGCTCACCGAACCTCTCCAATCCTATCACTGCTGCGTTTACGTCCCTGTACACATGCTTGATTCTCTTTCGGAGACATAGCAATCCATAGGTTTTAAGATACTTAAGAGTCAGGTACACTCTTAGGCGTTTAATATGCGGTGTTGAGTCCATTTCGTTGAGCAAGGAGTAGCTCTTGTCTATTCCATATTTGGCTTAAGGAACTTTATCTGTGCTCATTTCAATCTCTGGTTTTATGCAGCACCCCAACTCACCTTTCCCCTTAAACAAGCATAAGTTGGTTTTCTAAATTTGAGACCCTGTTCTGTTCTGTAATTCAGTTCCTGTGTAGCCAAGTTTACATTCCGTGTATTACTGATATCTTATGATGTTTCTTTTTCTGTGTGACTTATTTCAGTTAGAATCATCGTACCTGAATCCACTCATTGTGCTGCTACGGGCCTGATGACATAGATTTCACTGCTGAGTGATACTGCATTGTACGTAAGTACCACAAGTTCTTTATCCATTTTTCACTTTCTGTGATATTGAACTTGTACGGTAAACGAGGTTCTTGTAAACAGAGGCGTCCCAAACATTGGGGTGGCTGTATCTTTTTGATTTTAATTTCCCTAAGCTATAGGACCATAAGTGGAAGTGCCCTAGGCTCTGTTGCTTTGTTTTTTAGATGTTTCAGGAAACACCATACACTTCTCCCGAGTGTCTGTTGGCAATTTACATCCCGCCCATCAGCATAACAAGGCTCCCAGTTCTCCATGGCCTGTCCTGCCTTTCTGGATTTTACAGTTTTTTCAGATGGCCCTTTTGACCGGGGGGAAGTGAGACTTCATTGTAGTGCAGATTTCCTTTGCAAGCTTGCTTGGTTGGCCAAAAAGGGCGTATGCGTTTTTTCCTGAATATATTCAGGAAAAAACGCATACGCCCTTTTTGGCCAAGTGCATCATTGTGGACGTTCTGCCTCTTTTCCTATGCTTTCGATGCAATTCCAGTCTACCTCCTGAAATCGGTTTCCTGCAATTCTGCCCCGCTTTCAAGTCCTCTTGGCAGCCTTACTTCAGTATATTTTTGGACGATAGTTGTCATTTATAACTCTGCAGGTTTGTGAATTACAGTGCCCCTGAGCTCCTTTCTTCAACTCGCTTTCTTGTGAGCTGGCCGCAACACCGCAGGATGGCTTCAGGCCCTAATCTGGTTCCGGCACGGCACGCTGAGCCTTTGGTTATTTCCTCTTCCTGGTGGGAAATGAGAGTTAAATTTGCCCGTCCAGACACCTCCAGCTAGTCTCTCATTGGTTCTCGCTATTCCTGTTCATCTTCCGCAGAAATTGCAAACTGGGCCAAACAGGAGGTTAAAGGGACTGACTCTCCAAGTCGGGAGAGTGTTAGTAAAGCGTCTGGAATGTTGCACCCGAGTACCAGGGTACGAAAACTGAGACATATTTGAACACGTCTCCCGATCACATGGTTGATCATACTCTAGGTTCCACATGCATGTTTTAGCTGAAGGAAGAATACCTTAAACCTGGGTAGTTGAAACCCGTGGAATGGGTACCATGCAATATGACTTCAAAGGGTCTTCATTTGCTCACCGAACCTCTCCAATCCTATCACTGCTGCGTTTACGTCCCTGTACACATGCTTGATTCTCTTTCGGAGACATAGCAATCCATAGGTTTTAAGATACTTAAGAGTCAGGTACACTCTTAGGCGTTTAATATGCGGTGTTGAGTCCATTTCGTTGAGCAAGGAGTAGCTCTTGTCTATTCCATATTTGGCTTAAGGAACTTTATCTGTGCTCATTTCAATCTCTGGTTTTATGCAGCACCCCAACTCACCTTTCCCCTTAAACAAGCATAAGTTGGTTTTCTAAATTTGAGACCCTGTTCTGTTCTGTAATTCAGTTCCTGTGTAGCCAAGTTTACATTCCGTGTATTACTGATATCTTATGATGTTTCTTTTTCTGTGTGACTTATTTCAGTTAGAATCATCGTACCTGAATCCACTCATTGTGCTGCTACGGGCCTGATGACATAGATTTCACTGCTGAGTGATACTGCATTGTACGTAAGTACCACAAGTTCTTTATCCATTTTTCACTTTCTGTGATATTGAACTTGTACGGTAAACGAGGTTCTTGTAAACAGAGGCGTCCCAAACATTGGGGTGGCTGTATCTTTTTGATTTTAATTTCCCTAAGCTATAGGACCATAAGTGGAAGTGCCCTAGGCTCTGTTGCTTTGTTTTTTAGATGTTTCAGGAAACACCATACACTTCTCCCGAGTGTCTGTTGGCAATTTACATCCCGCCCATCAGCATAACAAGGCTCCCAGTTCTCCATGGCCTGTCCTGCCTTTCTGGATTTTACACTTTTTTCAGATGGCCCTTTTGACCGGGGGGAAGTGAGACTTCATTGTAGTGCAGATTTCCTTTGCAAGCTTGCTTGGTTGGCCAAAAAGGGCGTATGCGTTTTTTCCTGAATATATTCAGGAAAAAACGCATAAGCCCTTTTTGGCCAAGTGCATCATTGTGGACGTTCTGCCTCTTTTCCTATGCTTTCGATGCAATTCCAGTCTACCTCCTGAAATCGGTTTCCTGCAATTCTGCCCCGCTTTCAAGTCCTCTTGGCAGCCTTACTTCAGTATATTTTTGGACGATAGTTGTCATTTATAACTCTGCAGGTTTGTGAATTACAGTGCCCCTGAGCTCCTTTCTTCAACTCGTTTTCTTGTGAGCTGGCCGCAACACCGCAGGATGGCTTCAGGCCCTAATCTGGTTCCGGCACGGCACGCTGAGCCTTTGGTTATTTCCTCTTCCTGGTGGGAAATGAGAGTTAAATTTGCCCGTCCAGACACCTCCAGCTAGTCTCTCATTGGTTCTCGCTATTCCTGTTCATCTTCCGCAGAAATTGCAAACTGGGCCAAACAGGAGGTTAAAGGGACTGACTCTCCAAGTCGGGAGAGTGTTAGTAAAGCGTCTGGAATGTTGCACCCGAGTACCAGGGTACGAAAACTGAGACATATTTGAACACGTCTCCCGATCACATGGTTGATCATACTCTAGGTTCCACATGCATGTTTTAGCTGAAGGAAGAATACCTTAAACCTGGGTAGTTGAAACCCGTGGAATGGGTACCATGCAATATGACTTCAAAGGGTCTTCATTTGCTCACCGAACCTCTCCAATCCTATCACTGCTGCGTTTATGTCCCTGTACACATGCTTGATTCTCTTTCGGAGACATAGCAATCCATAGGTTTTAAGATACTTACTATTCAGGTACATTCTTAGGCGTTTAATATGCGGTGTTGAGTCCATTTCGTTGAGCAAGGAGTAGCTCTTGTCTATTCCATATTTGGCTTAAGGAACTTTATCTGTGCTCATTTCAATCTCTGGTTTTATGCAGCACCCCAACTCACCTTTCCCCTTAAACAAGCATAAGTTGGTTTTCTAAATTTGAGACCCTGTTCTGTTCTGTAATTCAGTTCCTGTGTAGCCAAGTTTACATTCCGTGTATTACTGATATCTTATGATGTTTCTTTTTCTGTGTGACTTATTTCAGTTAGAATCATCGTACCTGAATCCACTCATTGTGCTGCTACGGGCCTGATGACATAGATTTCACTGCTGAGTGATACTGCATTGTACGTAAGTACCACAAGTTCTTTATCCATTTTTCACTTTCTGTGATATTGAACTTGTACGGTAAACGAGGTTCTTGTAAACAGAGGCGTCCCAAACATTGGGGTGGCTGTATCTTTTTGATTTTAATTTCCCTAAGCTATAGGACCATAAGTGGAAGTGCCCTAGGCTCTGTTGCTTTGTTTTTTAGACGTTTCAGGAAACACCATACACTTCTCCCGAGTGTCTGTTGGCAATTTACATCCCGCCCATCAGCATAACAAGGCTCCCAGTTCTCCATGGCCTGTCCTGCCTTTCTGGATTTTACACTTTTTTCAGATGGCCCTTTTGACCGGGGGGAAGTGAGACTTCATTGTAGTGCAGATTTCCTTTGCAAGCTTGCTTGGTTGGCCAAAAAGGGCGTATGCGTTTTTTCCTGAATATATTCAGGAAAAAACGCATACGCCCTTTTTGGCCAAGTGCATCATTGTGGACGTTCTGCCTCTTTTCCTATGCTTTCGATGCAATTCCAGTCTACCTCCTGAAATCGGTTTCCTGCAATTCTGCCCCGCTTTCAAGTCCTCTTGGCAGCCTTACTTCAGTATATTTTTGGACGATAGTTGTCATTTATAACTCTGCAGGTTTGTGAATTACAGTGCCCCTGAGCTCCTTTCTTCAACTCGTTTTCTTGTGAGCTGGCCGCAACACCGCAGGATGGCTTCAGGCCCTAATCTGGTTCCGGCACGGCACGCTGAGCCTTTGGTTATTTCCTCTTCCTGGTGGGAAATGAGAGTTAAATTTGCCCGTCCAGACACCTCCAGCTAGTCTCTCATTGGTTCTCGCTATTCCTGTTCATCTTCCGCAGAAATTGCAAACTGGGCCAAACAGGAGGTTAAAGGGACTGACTCTCCAAGTCGGGAGAGTGTTAGTAAAGCGTCTGGAATGTTGCACCCGAGTACCAGGGTACGAAAACTGAGACATATTTGAACACGTCTCCCGATCACATGGTTGATCATACTCTAGGTTCCACATGCATGTTTTAGCTGAAGGAAGAATACCTTAAACCTGGGTAGTTGAAACCCGTGGAATGGGTACCATGCAATATGACTTCAAAGGGTCTTCATTTGCTCACCGAACCTCTCCAATCCTATCACTGCTGCGTTTACGTCCCTGTACACATGCTTGATTCTCTTTCGGAGACATAGCAATCCATAGGTTTTAAGATACTTAAGAGTCAGGTACACTCTTAGGCGTTTAATATGCGGTGTTGAGTCCATTTCGTTGAGCAAGGAGTAGCTCTTGTCTATTCCATATTTGGCTTAAGGAACTTTATCTGTGCTCATTTCAATCTCTGGTTTTATGCAGCACCCCAACTCACCTTTCCCCTTAAACAAGCATAAGTTGGTTTTCTAAATTTGAGACCCTGTTCTGTTCTGTAATTCAGTTCCTGTGTAGCCAAGTTTACATTCCGTGTATTACTGATATCTTATGATGTTTCTTTTTCTGTGTGACTTATTTCAGTTAGAATCATCGTACCTGAATCCACTCATTGTGCTGCTACGGGCCTGATGACATAGATTTCACTGCTGAGTGATACTGCATTGTACGTAAGTACCACAAGTTCTTTATCCATTTTTCACTTTCTGTGATATTGAACTTGTACGGTAAACGAGGTTCTTGTAAACAGAGGCGTCCCAAACATTGGGGTGGCTGTATCTTTTTGATTTTAATTTCCCTAAGCTATAGGACCATAAGTGGAAGTGCCCTAGGCTCTGTTGCTTTGTTTTTTAGACGTTTCAGGAAACACCATACACTTCTCCCGAGTGTCTGTTGGCAATTTACATCCCGCCCATCAGCATAACAAGGCTCCCAGTTCTCCATGGCCTGTCCTGCCTTTCTGGATTTTACACTTTTTTCAGATGGCCCTTTTGACCGGGGGGAAGTGAGACTTCATTGTAGTGCAGATTTCCTTTGCAAGCTTGCTTGGTTGGCCAAAAAGGGCGTATGCGTTTTTTCCTGAATATATTCAGGAAAAAACGCATACGCCCTTTTTGGCCAAGTGCATCATTGTGGACGTTCTGCCTCTTTTCCTATGCTTTCGATGCAATTCCAGTCTACCTCCTGAAATCGGTTTCCTGCAATTCTGCCCCGCTTTCAAGTCCTCTTGGCAGCCTTACTTCAGTATATTTTTGGACGATAGTTGTCATTTATAACTCTGCAGGTTTGTGAATTACAGTGCCCCTGAGCTCCTTTCTTCAACTCGTTTTCTTGTGAGCTGGCCGCAACACCGCAGGATGGCTTCAGGCCCTAATCTGGTTCCGGCACGGCACGCTGAGCCTTTGGTTATTTCCTCTTCCTGGTGGGAAATGAGAGTTAAATTTGCCCGTCCAGACACCTCCAGCTAGTCTCTCATTGGTTCTCGCTATTCCTGTTCATCTTCCGCAGAAATTGCAAACTGGGCCAAACAGGAGGTTAAAGGGACTGACTCTCCAAGTCGGGAGAGTGTTAGTAAAGCGTCTGGAATGTTGCACCCGAGTACCAGGGTACGAAAACTGAGACATATTTGAACACGTCTCCCGATCACATGGTTGATCATACTCTAGGTTCCACATGCATGTTTTAGCTGAAGGAAGAATACCTTAAACCTGGGTAGTTGAAACCCGTGGAATGGGTACCATGCAATATGACTTCAAAGGGTCTTCATTTGCTCACCGAACCTCTCCAATCCTATCACTGCTGCGTTTACGTCCCTGTACACATGCTTGATTCTCTTTCGGAGACATAGCAATCCATAGGTTTTAAGATACTTAAGAGTCAGGTACACTCTTAGGCGTTTAATATGCGGTGTTGAGTCCATTTCGTTGAGCAAGGAGTAGCTCTTGTCTATTCCATATTTGGCTTAAGGAACTTTATCTGTGCTCATTTCAATCCCTGGTTTTATGCAGCACCCCAACTCACCTTTCCCCTTAAACAAGCATAAGTTGGTTTTCTAAATTTGAGACCCTGTTCTGTTCTGTAATTCAGTTCCTGTGTAGCCAAGTTTACATTCCGTGTATTACTGATATCTTATGATGTTTCTTTTTCTGTGTGACTTATTTCAGTTAGAATCATCGTACCTGAATCCACTCATTGTGCTGCTACGGGCCTGATGACATAGATTTCACTGCTGAGTGATACTGCATTGTACGTAAGTACCACAAGTTCTTTATCCATTTTTCACTTTCTGTGATATTGAACTTGTACGGTAAACGAGGTTCTTGTAAACAGAGGCGTCCCAAACATTGGGGTGGCTGTATCTTTTTGATTTTAATTTCCCTAAGCTATAGGACCATAAGTGGAAGTGCCCTAGGCTCTGTTGCTTTGTTTTTTAGATGTTTCAGGAAACACCATACACTTCTCCCGAGTGTCTGTTGGCAATTTACATCCCGCCCATCAGCATAACAAGGCTCCCAGTTCTCCATGGCCTGTCCTGCCTTTCTGGATTTTACACTTTTTTCAGATGGCCCTTTTGACCGGGGGGAAGTGAGACTTCATTGTAGTGCAGATTTCCTTTGCAAGCTTGCTTGGTTGGCCAAAAAGGGCGTATGCGTTTTTTCCTGAATATATTCAGGAAAAAACGCATACGCCCTTTTTGGCCAAGTGCATCATTGTGGACGTTCTGCCTCTTTTCCTATGCTTTCGATGCAATTCCAGTCTACCTCCTGAAATCGGTTTCCTGCAATTCTGCCCCGCTTTCAAGTCCTCTTGGCAGCCTTACTTCAGTATATTTTTGGACGATAGTTGTCATTTATAACTCTGCAGGTTTGTGAATTACAGTGCCCCTGAGCTCCTTTCTTCAACTCGCTTTCTTGTGAGCTGGCCGCAACACCGCAGGATGGCTTCAGGCCCTAATCTGGTTCCGGCACGGCACGCTGAGCCTTTGGTTATTTCCTCTTCCTGGTGGGAAATGAGAGTTAAATTTGCCCGTCCAGACACCTCCAGCTAGTCTCTCATTGGTTCTCGCTATTCCTGTTCATCTTCCGCAGAAATTGCAAACTGGGCCAAACAGGAGGTTAAAGGGACTGACTCTCCAAGTCGGGAGAGTGTTAGTAAAGCGTCTGGAATGTTGCACCCGAGTACCAGGGTACGAAAACTGAGACATATTTGAACACGTCTCCCGATCACATGGTTGATCATACTCTAGGTTCCACATGCATGTTTTAGCTGAAGGAAGAATACCTTAAACCTGGGTAGTTGAAACCCGTGGAATGGGTACCATGCAATATGACTTCAAAGGGTCTTCATTTGCTCACCGAACCTCTCCAATCCTATCACTGCTGCGTTTACGTCCCTGTACACATGCTTGATTCTCTTTCGGAGACATAGCAATCCATAGGTTTTAAGATACTTAAGAGTCAGGTACACTCTTAGGCGTTTAATATGCGGTGTTGAGTCCATTTCGTTGAGCAAGGAGTAGCTCTTGTCTATTCCATATTTGGCTTAAGGAACTTTATCTGTGCTCATTTCAATCTCTGGTTTTATGCAGCACCCCAACTCACCTTTCCCCTTAAACAAGCATAAGTTGGTTTTCTAAATTTGAGACCCTGTTCTGTTCTGTAATTCAGTTCCTGTGTAGCCAAGTTTACATTCCGTGTATTACTGATATCTTATGATGTTTCTTTTTCTGTGTGACTTATTTCAGTTAGAATCATCGTACCTGAATCCACTCATTGTGCTGCTACGGGCCTGATGACATAGATTTCACTGCTGAGTGATACTGCATTGTACGTAAGTACCACAAGTTCTTTATCCATTTTTCACTTTCTGTGATATTGAACTTGTACGGTAAACGAGGTTCTTGTAAACAGAGGCGTCCCAAACATTGGGGTGGCTGTATCTTTTGGATTTTAATTTCCCTAAGCTATAGGACCATAAGTGGAAGTGCCCTAGGCTCTGTTGCTTTGTTTTTTAGATGTTTCAGGAAACACCATACACTTCTCCCGAGTGTCTGTTGGCAATTTACATCCCGCCCATCAGCATAACAAGGCTCCCAGTTCTCCATGGCCTGTCCTGCCTTTCTGGATTTTACACTTTTTTCAGATGGCCCTTTTGACCGGGGGGAAGTGAGACTTCATTGTAGTGCAGATTTCCTTTGCAAGCTTGCTTGGTTGGCCAAAAAGGGCGTATGCGTTTTTTCCTGAATATATTCAGGAAAAAACGCATACGCCCTTTTTGGCCAAGTGCATCATTGTGGACGTTCTGCCTCTTTTCCTATGCTTTCGATGCAATTCCAGTCTACCTCCTGAAATCGGTTTCCTGCAATTCTGCCCCGCTTTCAAGTCCTCTTGGCAGCCTTACTTCAGTATATTTTTGGACGATAGTTGTCATTTATAACTCTGCAGGTTTGTGAATTACAGTGCCCCTGAGCTCCTTTCTTCAACTCGCTTTCTTGTGAGCTGGCCGCAACACCGCAGGATGGCTTCAGGCCCTAATCTGGTTCCGGCACGGCACGCTGAGCCTTTGGTTATTTCCTCTTCCTGGTGGGAAATGAGAGTTAAATTTGCCCGTCCAGACACCTCCAGCTAGTCTCTCATTGGTTCTCGCTATTCCTGTTCATCTTCCGCAGAAATTGCAAACTGGGCCAAACAGGAGGTTAAAGGGACTGACTCTCCAAGTCGGGAGAGTGTTAGTAAAGCGTCTGGAATGTTGCACCCGAGTACCAGGGTACGAAAACTGAGACATATTTGAACACGTCTCCCGATCACATGGTTGATCATACTCTAGGTTCCACATGCATGTTTTAGCTGAAGGAAGAATACCTTAAACCTGGGTAGTTGAAACCCGTGGAATGGGTACCATGCAATATGACTTCAAAGGGTCTTCATTTGCTCACCGAACCTCTCCAATCCTATCACTGCTGCGTTTACGTCCCTGTACACATGCTTGATTCTCTTTCGGAGACATAGCAATCCATAGGTTTTAAGATACTTAAGAGTCAGGTACACTCTTAGGCGTTTAATATGCGGTGTTGAGTCCATTTCGTTGAGCAAGGAGTAGCTCTTGTCTATTCCATATTTGGCTTAAGGAACTTTATCTGTGCTCATTTCAATCTCTGGTTTTATGCAGCACCCCAACTCACCTTTCCCCTTAAACAAGCATAAGTTGGTTTTCTAAATTTGAGACCCTGTTCTGTTCTGTAATTCAGTTCCTGTGTAGCCAAGTTTACATTCCGTGTATTACTGATATCTTATGATGTTTCTTTTTCTGTGTGACTTATTTCAGTTAGAATCATCGTACCTGAATCCACTCATTGTGCTGCTACGGGCCTGATGACATAGATTTCACTGCTGAGTGATACTGCATTGTACGTAAGTACCACAAGTTCTTTATCCATTTTTCACTTTCTGTGATATTGAACTTGTACGGTAAACGAGGTTCTTGTAAACAGAGGCGTCCCAAACATTGGGGTGGCTGTATCTTTTTGATTTTAATTTCCCTAAGCTATAGGACCATAAGTGGAAGTGCCCTAGGCTCTGTTGCTTTGTTTTTTAGATGTTTCAGGAAACACCATACACTTCTCCCGAGTGTCTGTTGGCAATTTACATCCCGCCCATCAGCATAACAAGGCTCCCAGTTCTCCATGGCCTGTCCTGCCTTTCTGGATTTTACACTTTTTTCAGATGGCCCTTTTGACCGGGGGGAAGTGAGACTTCATTGTAGTGCAGATTTCCTTTGCAAGCTTGCTTGGTTGGCCAAAAAGGGCGTATGCGTTTTTTCCTGAATATATTCAGGAAAAAACGCATAAGCCCTTTTTGGCCAAGTGCATCATTGTGGACGTTCTGCCTCTTTTCCTATGCTTTCGATGCAATTCCAGTCTACCTCCTGAAATCGGTTTCCTGCAATTCTGCCCCGCTTTCAAGTCCTCTTGGCAGCCTTACTTCAGTATATTTTTGGACGATAGTTGTCATTTATAACTCTGCAGGTTTGTGAATTACAGTGCCCCTGAGCTCCTTTCTTCAACTCGTTTTCTTGTGAGCTGGCCGCAACACCGCAGGATGGCTTCAGGCCCTAATCTGGTTCCGGCACGGCACGCTGAGCCTTTGGTTATTTCCTCTTCCTGGTGGGAAATGAGAGTTAAATTTGCCCGTCCAGACACCTCCAGCTAGTCTCTCATTGGTTCTCGCTATTCCTGTTCATCTTCCGCAGAAATTGCAAACTGGGCCAAACAGGAGGTTAAAGGGACTGACTCTCCAAGTCGGGAGAGTGTTAGTAAAGCGTCTGGAATGTTGCACCCGAGTACCAGGGTACGAAAACTGAGACATATTTGAACACGTCTCCCGATCACATGGTTGATCATACTCTAGGTTCCACATGCATGTTTTAGCTGAAGGAAGAATACCTTAAACCTGGGTAGTTGAAACCCGTGGAATGGGTACCATGCAATATGACTTCAAAGGGTCTTCATTTGCTCACCGAACCTCTCCAATCCTATCACTGCTGCGTTTACGTCCCTGTACACATGCTTGATTCTCTTTCGGAGACATAGCAATCCATAGGTTTTAAGATACTTAAGAGTCAGGTACACTCTTAGGCGTTTAATATGCGGTGTTGAGTCCATTTCGTTGAGCAAGGAGTAGCTCTTGTCTATTCCATATTTGGCTTAAGGAACTTTATCTGTGCTCATTTCAATCTCTGGTTTTATGCAGCACCCCAACTCACCTTTCCCCTTAAACAAGCATAAGTTGGTTTTCTAAATTTGAGACCCTGTTCTGTTCTGTAATTCAGTTCCTGTGTAGCCAAGTTTACATTCCGTGTATTACTGATATCTTATGATGTTTCTTTTTCTGTGTGACTTATTTCAGTTAGAATCATCGTACCTGAATCCACTCATTGTGCTGCTACGGGCCTGATGACATAGATTTCACTGCTGAGTGATACTGCATTGTACGTAAGTACCACAAGTTCTTTATCCATTTTTCACTTTCTGTGATATTGAACTTGTACGGTAAACGAGGTTCTTGTAAACAGAGGCGTCCCAAACATTGGGGTGGCTGTATCTTTTTGATTTTAATTTCCCTAAGCTATAGGACCATAAGTGGAAGTGCCCTAGGCTCTGTTGCTTTGTTTTTTAGACGTTTCAGGAAACACCATACACTTCTCCCGAGTGTCTGTTGGCAATTTACATCCCGCCCATCAGCATAACAAGGCTCCCAGTTCTCCATGGCCTGTCCTGCCTTTCTGGATTTTACACTTTTTTCAGATGGCCCTTTTGACCGGGGGGAAGTGAGACTTCATTGTAGTGCAGATTTCCTTTGCAAGCTTGCTTGGTTGGCCAAAAAGGGCGTATGCGTTTTTTCCTGAATATATTCAGGAAAAAACGCATACGCCCTTTTTGGCCAAGTGCATCATTGTGGACGTTCTGCCTCTTTTCCTATGCTTTCGATGCAATTCCAGTCTACCTCCTGAAATCGGTTTCCTGCAATTCTGCCCCGCTTTCAAGTCCTCTTGGCAGCCTTACTTCAGTATATTTTTGGACGATAGTTGTCATTTATAACTCTGCAGGTTTGTGAATTACAGTGCCCCTGAGCTCCTTTCTTCAACTCGTTTTCTTGTGAGCTGGCCGCAACACCGCAGGATGGCTTCAGGCCCTAATCTGGTTCCGGCACGGCACGCTGAGCCTTTGGTTATTTCCTCTTCCTGGTGGGAAATGAGAGTTAAATTTGCCCGTCCAGACACCTCCAGCTAGTCTCTCATTGGTTCTCGCTATTCCTGTTCATCTTCCGCAGAAATTGCAAACTGGGCCAAACAGGAGGTTAAAGGGACTGACTCTCCAAGTCGGGAGAGTGTTAGTAAAGCGTCTGGAATGTTGCACCCGAGTACCAGGGTACGAAAACTGAGACATATTTGAACACGTCTCCCGATCACATGGTTGATCATACTCTAGGTTCCACATGCATGTTTTAGCTGAAGGAAGAATACCTTAAACCTGGGTAGTTGAAACCCGTGGAATGGGTACCATGCAATATGACTTCAAAGGGTCTTCATTTGCTCACCGAACCTCTCCAATCCTATCACTGCTGCGTTTACGTCCCTGTACACATGCTTGATTCTCTTTCGGAGACATAGCAATCCATAGGTTTTAAGATACTTAAGAGTCAGGTACACTCTTAGGCGTTTAATATGCGGTGTTGAGTCCATTTCGTTGAGCAAGGAGTAGCTCTTGTCTATTCCATATTTGGCTTAAGGAACTTTATCTGTGCTCATTTCAATCTCTGGTTTTATGCAGCACCCCAACTCACCTTTCCCCTTAAACAAGCATAAGTTGGTTTTCTAAATTTGAGACCCTGTTCTGTTCTGTAATTCAGTTCCTGTGTAGCCAAGTTTACATTCCGTGTATTACTGATATCTTATGATGTTTCTTTTTCTGTGTGACTTATTTCAGTTAGAATCATCGTACCTGAATCCACTCATTGTGCTGCTACGGGCCTGATGACATAGATTTCACTGCTGAGTGATACTGCATTGTACGTAAGTACCACAAGTTCTTTATCCATTTTTCACTTTCTGTGATATTGAACTTGTACGGTAAACGAGGTTCTTGTAAACAGAGGCGTCCCAAACATTGGGGTGGCTGTATCTTTTGGATTTTAATTTCCCTAAGCTATAGGACCATAAGTGGAAGTGCCCTAGGCTCTGTTGCTTTGTTTTTTAGATGTTTCAGGAAACACCATACACTTCTCCCGAGTGTCTGTTGGCAATTTACATCCCGCCCATCAGCATAACAAGGCTCCCAGTTCTCCATGGCCTGTCCTGCCTTTCTGGATTTTACACTTTTTTCAGATGGCCCTTTTGACCGGGGGGAAGTGAGACTTCATTGTAGTGCAGATTTCCTTTGCAAGCTTGCTTGGTTGGCCAAAAAGGGCGTATGCGTTTTTTCCTGACTATATTCAGGAAAAAACGCATACGCCCTTTTTGGCCAAGTGCATCATTGTGGACGTTCTGCCTCTTTTCCTATGCTTTCGATGCAATTCCAGTCTACCTCCTGAAATCGGTTTCCTGCAATTCTGCCCCGCTTTCAAGTCCTCTTGGCAGCCTTACTTCAGTATATTTTTGGACGATAGTTGTCATTTATAACTCTGCAGGTTTGTGAATTACAGTGCCCCTGAGCTCCTTTCTTCAACTCGTTTTCTTGTGAGCTGGCCGCAACACCGCAGGATGGCTTCAGGCCCTAATCTGGTTCCGGCACGGCACGCTGAGCCTTTGGTTATTTCCTCTTCCTGGTGGGAAATGAGAGTTAAATTTGCCCGTCCAGACACCTCCAGCTAGTCTCTCATTGGTTCTCGCTATTCCTGTTCATCTTCCGCAGAAATTGCAAACTGGGCCAAACAGGAGGTTAAAGGGACTGACTCTCCAAGTCGGGAGAGTGTTAGTAAAGCGTCTGGAATGTTGCACCCGAGTACCAGGGTACGAAAACTGAGACATATTTGAACACGTCTCCCGATCACATGGTTGATCATACTCTAGGTTCCACATGCATGTTTTAGCTGAAGGAAGAATACCTTAAACCTGGGTAGTTGAAACCCGTGGAATGGGTACCATGCAATATGACTTCAAAGGGTCTTCATTTGCTCACCGAACCTCTCCAATCCTATCACTGCTGCGTTTACGTCCCTGTACACATGCTTGATTCTCTTTCGGAGACATAGCAATCCATAGGTTTTAAGATACTTAAGAGTCAGGTACACTCTTAGGCGTTTAATATGCGGTGTTGAGTCCATTTCGTTGAGCAAGGAGTAGCTCTTGTCTATTCCATATTTGGCTTAAGGAACTTTATCTGTGCTCATTTCAATCTCTGGTTTTATGCAGCACCCCAACTCACCTTTCCCCTTAAACAAGCATAAGTTGGTTTTCTAAATTTGAGACCCTGTTCTGTTCTGTAATTCAGTTCCTGTGTAGCCAAGTTTACATTCCGTGTATTACTGATATCTTATGATGTTTCTTTTTCTGTGTGACTTATTTCAGTTAGAATCATCGTACCTGAATCCACTCATTGTGCTGCTACGGGCCTGATGACATAGATTTCACTGCTGAGTGATACTGCATTGTACGTAAGTACCACAAGTTCTTTATCCATTTTTCACTTTCTGTGATATTGAACTTGTACGGTAAACGAGGTTCTTGTAAACAGAGGCGTCCCAAACATTGGGGTGGCTGTATCTTTTTGATTTTAATTTCCCTAAGCTATAGGACCATAAGTGGAAGTGCCCTAGGCTCTGTTGCTTTGTTTTTTAGATGTTTCAGGAAACACCATACACTTCTCCCGAGTGTCTGTTGGCAATTTACATCCCGCCCATCAGCATAACAAGGCTCCCAGTTCTCCATGGCCTGTCCTGCCTTTCTGGATTTTACACTTTTTTCAGATGGCCCTTTTGACCGGGGGGAAGTGAGACTTCATTGTAGTGCAGATTTCCTTTGCAAGCTTGCTTGGTTGGCCAAAAAGGGCGTATGCGTTTTTTCCTGAATATATTCAGGAAAAAACGCATACGCCCTTTTTGGCCAAGTGCATCATTGTGGACGTTCTGCCTCTTTTCCTATGCTTTCGATGCAATTCCAGTCTACCTCCTGAAATCGGTTTCCTGCAATTCTGCCCCGCTTTCAAGTCCTCTTGGCAGCCTTACTTCAGTATATTTTTGGACGATAGTTGTCATTTATAACTCTGCAGGTTTGTGAATTACAGTGCCCCTGAGCTCCTTTCTTCAACTCGCTTTCTTGTGAGCTGGCCGCAACACCGCAGGATGGCTTCAGGCCCTAATCTGGTTCCGGCACGGCACGCTGAGCCTTTGGTTATTTCCTCTTCCTGGTGGGAAATGAGAGTTAAATTTGCCCGTCCAGACACCTCCAGCTAGTCTCTCATTGGTTCTCGCTATTCCTGTTCATCTTCCGCAGAAATTGCAAACTGGGCCAAACAGGAGGTTAAAGGGACTGACTCTCCAAGTCGGGAGAGTGTTAGTAAAGCGTCTGGAATGTTGCACCCGAGTACCAGGGTACGAAAACTGAGACATATTTGAACACGTCTCCCGATCACATGGTTGATCATACTCTAGGTTCCACATGCATGTTTTAGCTGAAGGAAGAATACCTTAAACCTGGGTAGTTGAAACCCGTGGAATGGGTACCATGCAATATGACTTCAAAGGGTCTTCATTTGCTCACCGAACCTCTCCAATCCTATCACTGCTGCGTTTACGTCCCTGTACACATGCTTGATTCTCTTTCGGAGACATAGCAATCCATAGGTTTTAAGATACTTAAGAGTCAGGTACACTCTTAGGCGTTTAATATGCGGTGTTGAGTCCATTTCGTTGAGCAAGGAGTAGCTCTTGTCTATTCCATATTTGGCTTAAGGAACTTTATCTGTGCTCATTTCAATCTCTGGTTTTATGCAGCACCCCAACTCACCTTTCCCCTTAAACAAGCATAAGTTGGTTTTCTAAATTTGAGACCCTGTTCTGTTCTGTAATTCAGTTCCTGTGTAGCCAAGTTTACATTCCGTGTATTACTGATATCTTATGATGTTTCTTTTTCTGTGTGACTTATTTCAGTTAGAATCATCGTACCTGAATCCACTCATTGTGCTGCTACGGGCCTGATGACATAGATTTCACTGCTGAGTGATACTGCATTGTACGTAAGTACCACAAGTTCTTTATCCATTTTTCACTTTCTGTGATATTGAACTTGTACGGTAAACGAGGTTCTTGTAAACAGAGGCGTCCCAAACATTGGGGTGGCTGTATCTTTTTGATTTTAATTTCCCTAAGCTATAGGACCATAAGTGGAAGTGCCCTAGGCTCTGTTGCTTTGTTTTTTAGATGTTTCAGGAAACACCATACACTTCTCCCGAGTGTCTGTTGGCAATTTACATCCCGCCCATCAGCATAACAAGGCTCCCAGTTCTCCATGGCCTGTCCTGCCTTTCTGGATTTTACACTTTTTTCAGATGGCCCTTTTGACCGGGGGGAAGTGAGACTTCATTGTAGTGCAGATTTCCTTTGCAAGCTTGCTTGGTTGGCCAAAAAGGGCGTATGCGTTTTTTCCTGAATATATTCAGGAAAAAACGCATACGCCCTTTTTGGCCAAGTGCATCATTGTGGACGTTCTGCCTCTTTTCCTATGCTTTCGATGCAATTCCAGTCTACCTCCTGAAATCGGTTTCCTGCAATTCTGCCCCGCTTTCAAGTCCTCTTGGCAGCCTTACTTCAGTATATTTTTGGACGATAGTTGTCATTTATAACTCTGCAGGTTTGTGAATTACAGTGCCCCTGAGCTCCTTTCTTCAACTCGCTTTCTTGTGAGCTGGCCGCAACACCGCAGGATGGCTTCAGGCCCTAATCTGGTTCCGGCACGGCACGCTGAGCCTTTGGTTATTTCCTCTTCCTGGTGGGAAATGAGAGTTAAATTTGCCCGTCCAGACACCTCCAGCTAGTCTCTCATTGGTTCTCGCTATTCCTGTTCATCTTCCGCAGAAATTGCAAACTGGGCCAAACAGGAGGTTAAAGGGACTGACTCTCCAAGTCGGGAGAGTGTTAGTAAAGCGTCTGGAATGTTGCACCCGAGTACCAGGGTACGAAAACTGAGACATATTTGAACACGTCTCCCGATCACATGGTTGATCATACTCTAGGTTCCACATGCATGTTTTAGCTGAAGGACGAATACCTTAAACCTGGGTAGTTGAAACCCGTGGAATGGGTACCATGCAATATGACTTCAAAGGGTCTTCATTTGCTCACCGAACCTCTCCAATCCTATCACTGCTGCGTTTACGTCCCTGTACACATGCTTGATTCTCTTTCGGAGACATAGCAATCCATAGGTTTTAAGATACTTAAGAGTCAGGTACACTCTTAGGCGTTTAATATGCGGTGTTGAGTCCATTTCGTTGAGCAAGGAGTAGCTCTTGTCTATTCCATATTTGGCTTAAGGAACTTTATCTGTGCTCATTTCAATCTCTGGTTTTATGCAGCACCCCAACTCACCTTTCCCCTTAAACAAGCATAAGTTGGTTTTCTAAATTTGAGACCCTGTTCTGTTCTGTAATTCAGTTCCTGTGTAGCCAAGTTTACATTCCGTGTATTACTGATATCTTATGATGTTTCTTTTTCTGTGTGACTTATTTCAGTTAGAATCATCGTACCTGAATCCACTCATTGTGCTGCTACGGGCCTGATGACATAGATTTCACTGCTGAGTGATACTGCATTGTACGTAAGTACCACAAGTCCTTTATCCATTTTTCACTTTCTGTGATATTGAACTTGTACGGTAAACGAGGTTCTTGTAAACAGAGGCGTCCCAAACATTGGGGTGGCTGTATCTTTTTGATTTTAATTTCCCTAAGCTATAGGACCATAAGTGGAAGTGCCCTAGGCTCTGTTGCTTTGTTTTTTAGATGTTTCAGGAAACACCATACACTTCTCCCGAGTGTCTGTTGGCAATTTACATCCCGCCCATCAGCATAACAAGGCTCCCAGTTCTCCATGGCCTGTCCTGCCTTTCTGGATTTTACACTTTTTTCAGATGGCCCTTTTGACCGGGGGGAAGTGAGACTTCATTGTAGTGCAGATTTCCTTTGCAAGCTTGCTTGGTTGGCCAAAAAGGGCGTATGCGTTTTTTCCTGAATATATTCAGGAAAAAACGCATACGCCCTTTTTGGCCAAGTGCATCATTGTGGACGTTCTGCCTCTTTTCCTATGCTTTCGATGCAATTCCAGTCTACCTCCTGAAATCGGTTTCCTGCAATTCTGCCCCGCTTTCAAGTCCTCTTGGCAGCCTTACTTCAGTATATTTTTGGACGATAGTTGTCATTTATAACTCTGCAGGTTTGTGAATTACAGTGCCCCTGAGCTCCTTTCTTCAACTCGTTTTCTTGTGAGCTGGCCGCAACACCGCAGGATGGCTTCAGGCCCTAATCTGGTTCCGGCACGGCACGCTGAGCCTTTGGTTATTTCCTCTTCCTGGTGGGAAATGAGAGTTAAATTTGCCCGTCCAGACACCTCCAGCTAGTCTCTCATTGGTTCTCGCTATTCCTGTTCATCTTCCGCAGAAATTGCAAACTGGGCCAAACAGGAGGTTAAAGGGACTGACTCTCCAAGTCGGGAGAGTGTTAGTAAAGCGTCTGGAATGTTGCACCCGAGTACCAGGGTACGAAAACTGAGACATATTTGAACACGTCTCCCGATCACATGGTTGATCATACTCTAGGTTCCACATGCATGTTTTAGCTGAAGGAAGAATACCTTAAACCTGGGTAGTTGAAACCCGTGGAATGGGTACCATGCAATATGACTTCAAAGGGTCTTCATTTGCTCACCGAACCTCTCCAATCCTATCACTGCTGCGTTTACGTCCCTGTACACATGCTTGATTCTCTTTCGGAGACATAGCAATCCATAGGTTTTAAGATACTTAAGAGTCAGGTACATTCTTAGGCGTTTAATATGCGGTGTTGAGTCCATTTCGTTGAGCAAGGAGTAGCTCTTGTCTATTCCATATTTGGCTTAAGGAACTTTATCTGTGCTCATTTCAATCTCTGGTTTTATGCAGCACCCCAACTCACCTTTCCCCTTAAACAAGCATAAGTTGGTTTTCTAAATTTGAGACCCTGTTCTGTTCTGTAATTCAGTTCCTGTGTAGCCAAGTTTACATTCCGTGTATTACTGATATCTTATGATGTTTCTTTTTCTGTGTGACTTATTTCAGTTAGAATCATCGTACCTGAATCCACTCATTGTGCTGCTACGGGCCTGATGACATAGATTTCACTGCTGAGTGATACTGCATTGTACGTAAGTACCACAAGTTCTTTATCCATTTTTCACTTTCTGTGATATTGAACTTGTACGGTAAACGAGGTTCTTGTAAACAGAGGCGTCCCAAACATTGGGGTGGCTGTATCTTTTTGATTTTAATTTCCCTAAGCTATAGGACCATAAGTGGAAGTGCCCTAGGCTCTGTTGCTTTGTTTTTTAGACGTTTCAGGAAACACCATACACTTCTCCCGAGTGTCTGTTGGCAATTTACATCCCGCCCATCAGCATAACAAGGCTCCCAGTTCTCCATGGCCTGTCCTGCCTTTCTGGATTTTACACTTTTTTCAGATGGCCCTTTTGACCGGGGGGAAGTGAGACTTCATTGTAGTGCAGATTTCCTTTGCAAGCTTGCTTGGTTGGCCAAAAAGGGCGTATGCGTTTTTTCCTGAATATATTCAGGAAAAAACGCATACGGCCTTTTTGGCCAAGTGCATCATTGTGGACGTTCTGCCTCTTTTCCTATGCTTTCGATGCAATTCCAGTCTACCTCCTGAAATCGGTTTCCTGCAATTCTGCCCCGCTTTCAAGTCCTCTTGGCAGCCTTACTTCAGTATATTTTTGGACGATAGTTGTCATTTATAACTCTGCAGGTTTGTGAATTACAGTGCCCCTGAGCTCCTTTCTTCAACTCGTTTTCTTGTGAGCTGGCCGCAACACCGCAGGATGGCTTCAGGCCCTAATCTGGTTCCGGCACGGCACGCTGAGCCTTTGGTTATTTCCTCTTCCTGGTGGGAAATGAGAGTTAAATTTGCCCGTCCAGACACCTCCAGCTAGTCTCTCATTGGTTCTCGCTATTCCTGTTCATCTTCCGCAGAAATTGCAAACTGGGCCAAACAGGAGGTTAAAGGGACTGACTCTCCAAGTCGGGAGAGTGTTAGTAAAGCGTCTGGAATGTTGCACCCGAGTACCAGGGTACGAAAACTGAGACATATTTGAACACGTCTCCCGATCACATGGTTGATCATACTCTAGGTTCCACATGCATGTTTTAGCTGAAGGAAGAATACCTTAAACCTGGGTAGTTGAAACCCGTGGAATGGGTACCATGCAATATGACTTCAAAGGGTCTTCATTTGCTCACCGAACCTCTCCAATCCTATCACTGCTGCGTTTACGTCCCTGTACACATGCTTGATTCTCTTTCGGAGACATAGCAATCCATAGGTTTTAAGATACTTAAGAGTCAGGTACACTCTTAGGCGTTTAATATGCGGTGTTGAGTCCATTTCGTTGAGCAAGGAGTAGCTCTTGTCTATTCCATATTTGGCTTAAGGAACTTTATCTGTGCTCATTTCAATCTCTGGTTTTATGCAGCACCCCAACTCACCTTTCCCCTTAAACAAGCATAAGTTGGTTTTCTAAATTTGAGACCCTGTTCTGTTCTGTAATTCAGTTCCTGTGTAGCCAAGTTTACATTCCGTGTATTACTGATATCTTATGATGTTTCTTTTTCTGTGTGACTTATTTCAGTTAGAATCATCGTACCTGAATCCACTCATTGTGCTGCTACGGGCCTGATGACATAGATTTCACTGCTGAGTGATACTGCATTGTACGTAAGTACCACAAGTTCTTTATCCATTTTTCACTTTCTGTGATATTGAACTTGTACGGTAAACGAGGTTCTTGTAAACAGAGGCGTCCCAAACATTGGGGTGGCTGTATCTTTTTGATTTTAATTTCCCTAAGCTATAGGACCATAAGTGGAAGTGCCCTAGGCTCTGTTGCTTTGTTTTTTAGATGTTTCAGGAAACACCATACACTTCTCCCGAGTGTCTGTTGGCAATTTACATCCCGCCCATCAGCATAACAAGGCTCCCAGTTCTCCATGGCCTGTCCTGCCTTTCTGGATTTTACACTTTTTTCAGATGGCCCTTTTGACCGGGGGGAAGTGAGACTTCATTGTAGTGCAGATTTCCTTTGCAAGCTTGCTTGGTTGGCCAAAAAGGGCGTATGCGTTTTTTCCTGAATATATTCAGGAAAAAACGCATACGGCCTTTTTGGCCAAGTGCATCATTGTGGACGTTCTGCCTCTTTTCCTATGCTTTCGATGCAATTCCAGTCTACCTCCTGAAATCGGTTTCCTGCAATTCTGCCCCGCTTTCAAGTCCTCTTGGCAGCCTTACTTCAGTATATTTTTGGACGATAGTTGTCATTTATAACTCTGCAGGTTTGTGAATTACAGTGCCCCTGAGCTCCTTTCTTCAACTCGCTTTCTTGTGAGCTGGCCGCAACACCGCAGGATGGCTTCAGGCCCTAATCTGGTTCCGGCACGGCACGCTGAGCCTTTGGTTATTTCCTCTTCCTGGTGGGAAATGAGAGTTAAATTTGCCCGTCCAGACACCTCCAGCTAGTCTCTCATTGGTTCTCGCTATTCCTGTTCATCTTCCGCAGAAATTGCAAACTGGGCCAAACAGGAGGTTAAAGGGACTGACTCTCCAAGTCGGGAGAGTGTTAGTAAAGCGTCTGGAATGTTGCACCCGAGTACCAGGGTACGAAAACTGAGACATATTTGAACACGTCTCCCGATCACATGGTTGATCATACTCTAGGTTCCACATGCATGTTTTAGCTGAAGGAAGAATACCTTAAACCTGGGTAGTTGAAACCCGTGGAATGGGTACCATGCAATATGACTTCAAAGGGTCTTCATTTGCTCACCGAACCTCTCCAATCCTATCACTGCTGCGTTTACGTCCCTGTACACATGCTTGATTCTCTTTCGGAGACATAGCAATCCATAGGTTTTAAGATACTTAAGAGTCAGGTACATTCTTAGGCGTTTAATATGCGGTGTTGAGTCCATTTCGTTGAGCAAGGAGTAGCTCTTGTCTATTCCATATTTGGCTTAAGGAACTTTATCTGTGCTCATTTCAATCTCTGGTTTTATGCAGCACCCCAACTCACCTTTCCCCTTAAACAAGCATAAGTTGGTTTTCTAAATTTGAGACCCTGTTCTGTTCTGTAATTCAGTTCCTGTGTAGCCAAGTTTACATTCCGTGTATTACTGATATCTTATGATGTTTCTTTTTCTGTGTGACTTATTTCAGTTAGAATCATCGTACCTGAATCCACTCATTGTGCTGCTACGGGCCTGATGACATAGATTTCACTGCTGAGTGATACTGCATTGTACGTAAGTACCACAAGTTCTTTATCCATTTTTCACTTTCTGTGATATTGAACTTGTACGGTAAACGAGGTTCTTGTAAACAGAGGCGTCCCAAACATTGGGGTGGCTGTATCTTTTGGATTTTAATTTCCCTAAGCTATAGGACCATAAGTGGAAGTGCCCTAGGCTCTGTTGCTTTGTTTTTTAGATGTTTCAGGAAACACCATACACTTCTCCCGAGTGTCTGTTGGCAATTTACATCCCGCCCATCAGCATAACAAGGCTCCCAGTTCTCCATGGCCTGTCCTGCCTTTCTGGATTTTACACTTTTTTCAGATGGCCCTTTTGACCGGGGGGAAGTGAGACTTCATTGTAGTGCAGATTTCCTTTGCAAGCTTGCTTGGTTGGCCAAAAAGGGCGTATGCGTTTTTTCCTGAATATATTCAGGAAAAAACGCATACGCCCTTTTTGGCCAAGTGCATCATTGTGGACGTTCTGCCTCTTTTCCTATGCTTTCGATGCAATTCCAGTCTACCTCCTGAAATCGGTTTCCTGCAATTCTGCCCCGCTTTCAAGTCCTCTTGGCAGCCTTACTTCAGTATATTTTTGGACGATAGTTGTCATTTATAACTCTGCAGGTTTGTGAATTACAGTGCCCCTGAGCTCCTTTCTTCAACTCGCTTTCTTGTGAGCTGGCCGCAACACCGCAGGATGGCTTCAGGCCCTAATCTGGTTCCGGCACGGCACGCTGAGCCTTTGGTTATTTCCTCTTCCTGGTGGGAAATGAGAGTTAAATTTGCCCGTCCAGACACCTCCAGCTAGTCTCTCATTGGTTCTCGCTATTCCTGTTCATCTTCCGCAGAAATTGCAAACTGGGCCAAACAGGAGGTTAAAGGGACTGACTCCAAGTCGGGAGAGTGTTAGTAAAGCGTCTGGAATGTTGCACCCGAGTACCAGGGTACGAAAACTGAGACATATTTGAACACGTCTCCCGATCACATGGTTGATCATACTCTAGGTTCCACATGCATGTTTTAGCTGAAGGAAGAATACCTTAAACCTGGGTAGTTGAAACCCGTGGAATGGGTACCATGCAATATGACTTCAAAGGGTCTTCATTTGCTCACCGAACCTCTCCAATCCTATCACTGCTGCGTTTACGTCCCTGTACACATGCTTGATTCTCTTTCGGAGACATAGCAATCCATAGGTTTTAAGATACTTAAGAGTCAGGTACACTCTTAGGCGTTTAATATGCGGTGTTGAGTCCATTTCATTGAGCAAGGAGTAGCTCTTGTCTATTCCATATTTGGCTTAAGGAACTTTATCTGTGCTCATTTCAATCTCTGGTTTTATGCAGCACCCCAACTCACCTTTCCCCTTAAACAAGCATAAGTTGGTTTTCTAAATTTGAGACCCTGTTCTGTTCTGTAATTCAGTTCCTGTGTAGCCAAGTTTACATTCCGTGTATTACTGATATCTTATGATGTTTCTTTTTCTGTGTGACTTATTTCAGTTAGAATCATCGTACCTGAATCCACTCATTGTGCTGCTACGGGCCTGATGACATAGATTTCACTGCTGAGTGATACTGCATTGTACGTAAGTACCACAAGTTCTTTATCCATTTTTCACTTTCTGTGATATTGAACTTGTACGGTAAACGAGGTTCTTGTAAACAGAGGCGTCCCAAACATTGGGGTGGCTGTATCTTTTTGATTTTAATTTCCCTAAGCTATAGGACCATAAGTGGAAGTGCCCTAGGCTCTGTTGCTTTGTTTTTTAGATGTTTCAGGAAACACCATACACTTCTCCCGAGTGTCTGTTGGCAATTTACATCCCGCCCATCAGCATAACAAGGCTCCCAGTTCTCCATGGCCTGTCCTGCCTTTCTGGATTTTACACTTTTTTCAGATGGCCCTTTTGACCGGGGGGAAGTGAGACTTCATTGTAGTGCAGATTTCCTTTGCAAGCTTGCTTGGTTGGCCAAAAAGGGCGTATGCGTTTTTTCCTGAATATATTCAGGAAAAAACGCATACGCCCTTTTTGGCCAAGTGCATCATTGTGGACGTTCTGCCTCTTTTCCTATGCTTTCGATGCAATTCCAGTCTACCTCCTGAAATCGGTTTCCTGCAATTCTGCCCCGCTTTCAAGTCCTCTTGGCAGCCTTACTTCAGTATATTTTTGGACGATAGTTGTCATTTATAACTCTGCAGGTTTGTGAATTACAGTGCCCCTGAGCTCCTTTCTTCAACTCGCTTTCTTGTGAGCTGGCCGCAACACCGCAGGATGGCTTCAGGCCCTAATCTGGTTCCGGCACGGCACGCTGAGCCTTTGGTTATTTCCTCTTCCTGGTGGGAAATGAGAGTTAAATTTGCCCGTCCAGACACCTCCAGCTAGTCTCTCATTGGTTCTCGCTATTCCTGTTCATCTTCCGCAGAAATTGCAAACTGGGGCAAACAGGAGGTTAAAGGGACTGACTCTCCAAGTCGGGAGAGTGTTAGTAAAGCGTCTGGAATGTTGCACCCGAGTACCAGGGTACGAAAACTGAGACATATTTGAACACGTCTCCCGATCACATGGTTGATCATACTCTAGGTTCCACATGCATGTTTTAGCTGAAGGAAGAATACCTTAAACCTGGGTAGTTGAAACCCGTGGAATGGGTACCATGCAATATGACTTCAAAGGGTCTTCATTTGCTCACCGAACCTCTCCAATCCTATCACTGCTGCGTTTACGTCCCTGTACACATGCTTGATTCTCTTTCGGAGACATAGCAATCCATAGGTTTTAAGATACTTAAGAGTCAGGTACACTCTTAGGCGTTTAATATGCGGTGTTGAGTCCATTTCGTTGAGCAAGGAGTAGCTCTTGTCTATTCCATATTTGGCTTAAGGAACTTTATCTGTGCTCATTTCAATCTCTGGTTTTATGCAGCACCCCAACTCACCTTTCCCCTTAAACAAGCATAAGTTGGTTTTCTAAATTTGAGACCCTGTTCTGTTCTGTAATTCAGTTCCTGTGTAGCCAAGTTTACATTCCGTGTATTACTGATATCTTATGATGTTTCTTTTTCTGTGTGACTTATTTCAGTTAGAATCATCGTACCTGAATCCACTCATTGTGCTGCTACGGGCCTGATGACATAGATTTCTCTGCTGAGTGATACTGCATTGTACGTAAGTACCACAAGTTCTTTATCCATTTTTCACTTTCTGTGATATTGAACTTGTACGGTAAACGAGGTTCTTGTAAACAGAGGCGTCCCAAACATTGGGGTGGCTGTATCTTTTTGATTTTAATTTCCCTAAGCTATAGGACCATAAGTGGAAGTGCCCTAGGCTCTGTTGCTTTGTTTTTTAGACGTTTCAGGAAACACCATACACTTCTCCCGAGTGTCTGTTGGCAATTTACATCCCGCCCATCAGCATAACAAGGCTCCCAGTTCTCCATGGCCTGTCCTGCCTTTCTGGATTTTACACTTTTTTCAGATGGCCCTTTTGACCGGGGGGAAGTGAGACTTCATTGTAGTGCAGATTTCCTTTGCAAGCTTGCTTGGTTGGCCAAAAAGGGCGTATGCGTTTTTTCCTGAATATATTCAGGAAAAAACGCATACGCCCTTTTTGGCCAAGTGCATCATTGTGGACGTTCTGCCTCTTTTCCTATGCTTTCAATGCAATTCCAGTCTACCTCCTGAAATCGGTTTCCTGCAATTCTGCCCCGCTTTCAAGTCCTCTTGGCAGCCTTACTTCAGTATATTTTTGGACGATAGTTGTCATTTATAACTCTGCAGGTTTGTGAATTACAGTGCCCCTGAGCTCCTTTCTTCAACTCGCTTTCTTGTGAGCTGTCCGCAACACCGCAGGATGGCTTCAGGCCCTAATCTGGTTCCGGCACGGCACGCTGAGCCTTTGGTTATTTCCTCTTCCTGGTGGGAAATGAGAGTTAAATTTGCCCGTCCAGACACCTCCAGCTAGTCTCTCATTGGTTCTCGCTATTCCTGTTCATCTTCCGCAGAAATTGCAAACTGGGCCAAACAGGAGGTTAAAGGGACTGACTCTCCAAGTCGGGAGAGTGTTAGTAAAGCGTCTGGAATGTTGCACCCGAGTACCAGGGTACGAAAACTGAGACATATTTGAACACGTCTCCCGATCACATGGTTGATCATACTCTAGGTTCCACATGCATGTTTTAGCTGAAGGAAGAATACCTTAAACCTGGGTAGTTGAAACCCGTGGAATGGGTACCATGCAATATGACTTCAAAGGGTCTTCATTTGCTCACCGAACCTCTCCAATCCTATCACTGCTGCGTTTACGTCCCTGTACACATGCTTGATTCTCTTTCGGAGACATAGCAATCCATAGGTTTTAAGATACTTAAGAGTCAGGTACATTCTTAGGCGTTTAATATGCGGTGTTGAGTCCATTTCGTTGAGCAAGGAGTAGCTCTTGTCTATTCCATATTTGGCTTAAGGAACTTTATCTGTGCTCATTTCAATCTCTGGTTTTATGCAGCACCCCAACTCACCTTTCCCCTTAAACAAGCATAAGTTGGTTTTCTAAATTTGAGACCCTGTTCTGTTCTGTAATTCAGTTCCTGTGTAGCCAAGTTTACATTCCGTGTATTACTGATATCTTATGATGTTTCTTTTTCTGTGTGACTTATTTCAGTTAGAATCATCGTACCTGAATCCACTCATTGTGCTGCTACGGGCCTGATGACATAGATTTCACTGCTGAGTGATACTGCATTGTACGTAAGTACCACAAGTTCTTTATCCATTTTTCACTTTCTGTGATATTGAACTTGTACGGTAAACGAGGTTCTTGTAAACAGAGGCGTCCCAAACATTGGGGTGGCTGTATCTTTTTGATTTTAATTTCCCTAAGCTATAGGACCATAAGTGGAAGTGCCCTAGGCTCTGTTGCTTTGTTTTTTAGACGTTTCAGGAAACACGATACACTTCTCCCGAGTGTCTGTTGGCAATTTACATCCCGCCCATCAGCATAACAAGGCTCCCAGTTCTCCATGGCCTGTCCTGCCTTTCTGGATTTTACACTTTTTTCAGATGGCCCTTTTGACCGGGGGGAAGTGAGACTTCATTGTAGTGCAGATTTCCTTTGCAAGCTTGCTTGGTTGGCCAAAAAGGGCGTATGCGTTTTTTCCTGAATATATTCAGGAAAAAACGCATACGGCCTTTTTGGCCAAGTGCATCATTGTGGACGTTCTGCCTCTTTTCCTATGCTTTCAATGCAATTCCAGTCTACCTCCTGAAATCGGTTTCCTGCAATTCTGCCCCGCTTTCAAGTCCTCTTGGCAGCCTTACTTCAGTATATTTTTGGACGATAGTTGTCATTTATAACTCTGCAGGTTTGTGAATTACAGTGCCCCTGAGCTCCTTTCTTCAACTCGCTTTCTTGTGAGCTGTCCGCAACACCGCAGGATGGCTTCAGGCCCTAATCTGGTTCCGGCACGGCACGCTGAGCCTTTGGTTATTTCCTCTTCCTGGTGGGAAATGAGAGTTAAATTTGCCCGTCCAGACACCTCCAGCTAGTCTCTCATTGGTTCTCGCTATTCCTGTTCATCTTCCGCAGAAATTGCAAACTGGGCCAAACAGGAGGTTAAAGGGACTGACTCTCCAAGTCGGGAGAGTGTTAGTAAAGCGTCTGGAATGTTGCACCCGAGTACCAGGGTACGAAAACTGAGACATATTTGAACACGTCTCCCGATCACATGGTTGATCATACTCTAGGTTCCACATGCATGTTTTAGCTGAAGGAAGAATACCTTAAACCTGGGTAGTTGAAACCCGTGGAATGGGTACCATGCAATATGACTTCAAAGGGTCTTCATTTGCTCACCGAACCTCTCCAATCCTATCACTGCTGCGTTTACGTCCCTGTACACATGCTTGATTCTCTTTCGGAGACATAGCAATCCATAGGTTTTAAGATACTTAAGAGTCAGGTACACTCTTAGGCGTTTAATATGCGGTGTTGAGTCCATTTCGTTGAGCAAGGAGTAGCTCTTGTCTATTCCATATTTGGCTTAAGGAACTTTATCTGTGCTCATTTCAATCTCTGGTTTTATGCAGCACCCCAACTCACCTTTCCCCTTAAACAAGCATAAGTTGGTTTTCTAAATTTGAGACCCTGTTCTGTTCTGTAATTCAGTTCCTGTGTAGCCAAGTTTACATTCCGTGTATTACTGATATCTTATGATGTTTCTTTTTCTGTGTGACTTATTTCAGTTAGAATCATCGTACCTGAATCCACTCATTGTGCTGCTACGGGCCTGATGACATAGATTTCACTGCTGAGTGATACTGCATTGTACGTAAGTACCACAAGTTCTTTATCCATTTTTCACTTTCTGTGATATTGAACTTGTACGGTAAACGAGGTTCTTGTAAACAGAGGCGTCCCAAACATTGGGGTGGCTGTATCTTTTTGATTTTAATTTCCCTAAGCTATAGGACCATAAGTGGAAGTGCCCTAGGCTCTGTTGCTTTGTTTTTTAGATGTTTCAGGAAACACCATACACTTCTCCCGAGTGTCTGTTGGCAATTTACATCCCGCCCATCAGCATAACAAGGCTCCCAGTTCTCCATGGCCTGTCCTGCCTTTCTGGATTTTACACTTTTTTCAGATGGCCCTTTTGACCGGGGGGAAGTGAGACTTCATTGTAGTGCAGATTTCCTTTGCAAGCTTGCTTGGTTGGCCAAAAAGGGCGTATGCGTTTTTTCCTGAATATATTCAGGAAAAAACGCATACGGCCTTTTTGGCCAAGTGCATCATTGTGGACGTTCTGCCTCTTTTCCTATGCTTTCGATGCAATTCCAGTCTACCTCCTGAAATCGGTTTCCTGCAATTCTGCCCCGCTTTCAAGTCCTCTTGGCAGCCTTACTTCAGTATATTTTTGGACGATAGTTGTCATTTATAACTCTGCAGGTTTGTGAATTACAGTGCCCCTGAGCTCCTTTCTTCAACTCGCTTTCTTGTGAGCTGGCCGCAACACCGCAGGATGGCTTCAGGCCCTAATCTGGTTCCGGCACGGCACGCTGAGCCTTTGGTTATTTCCTCTTCCTGGTGGGAAATGAGAGTTAAATTTGCCCGTCCAGACACCTCCAGCTAGTCTCTCATTGGTTCTCGCTATTCCTGTTCATCTTCCGCAGAAATTGCAAACTGGGCCAAACAGGAGGTTAAAGGGACTGACTCTCCAAGTCGGGAGAGTGTTAGTAAAGCGTCTGGAATGTTGCACCCGAGTACCAGGGTACGAAAACTGAGACATATTTGAACACGTCTCCCGATCACATGGTTGATCATACTCTAGGTTCCACATGCATGTTTTAGCTGAAGGAAGAATACCTTAAACCTGGGTAGTTGAAACCCGTGGAATGGGTACCATGCAATATGACTTCAAAGGGTCTTCATTTGCTCACCGAACCTCTCCAATCCTATCACTGCTGCGTTTACGTCCCTGTACACATGCTTGATTCTCTTTCGGAGACATAGCAATCCATAGGTTTTAAGATACTTAAGAGTCAGGTACATTCTTAGGCGTTTAATATGCGGTGTTGAGTCCATTTCGTTGAGCAAGGAGTAGCTCTTGTCTATTCCATATTTGGCTTAAGGAACTTTATCTGTGCTCATTTCAATCTCTGGTTTTATGCAGCACCCCAACTCACCTTTCCCCTTAAACAAGCATAAGTTGGTTTTCTAAATTTGAGACCCTGTTCTGTTCTGTAATTCAGTTCCTGTGTAGCCAAGTTTACATTCCGTGTATTACTGATATCTTATGATGTTTCTTTTTCTGTGTGACTTATTTCAGTTAGAATCATCGTACCTGAATCCACTCATTGTGCTGCTACGGGCCTGATGACATAGATTTCACTGCTGAGTGATACTGCATTGTACGTAAGTACCACAAGTTCTTTATCCATTTTTCACTTTCTGTGATATTGAACTTGTACGGTAAACGAGGTTCTTGTAAACAGAGGCGTCCCAAACATTGGGGTGGCTGTATCTTTTTGATTTTAATTTCCCTAAGCTATAGGACCATAAGTGGAAGTGCCCTAGGCTCTGTTGCTTTGTTTTTTAGATGTTTCAGGAAACACCATACACTTCTCCCGAGTGTCTGTTGGCAATTTACATCCCGCCCATCAGCATAACAAGGCTCCCAGTTCTCCATGGCCTGTCCTGCCTTTCTGGATTTTACACTTTTTTCAGATGGCCCTTTTGACCGGGGGGAAGTGAGACTTCATTGTAGTGCAGATTTCCTTTGCAAGCTTGCTTGGTTGGCCAAAAAGGGCGTATGCGTTTTTTCCTGAATATATTCAGGAAAAAACGCATACGCCCTTTTTGGCCAAGTGCATCATTGTGGACGTTCTGCCTCTTTTCCTATGCTTTCGATGCAATTCCAGTCTACCTCCTGAAATCGGTTTCCTGCAATTCTGCCCCGCTTTCAAGTCCTCTTGGCAGCCTTACTTCAGTATATTTTTGGACGATAGTTGTCATTTATAACTCTGCAGGTTTGTGAATTACAGTGCCCCTGAGCTCCTTTCTTCAACTCGCTTTCTTGTGAGCTGGCCGCAACACCGCAGGATGGCTTCAGGCCCTAATCTGGTTCCGGCACGGCACGCTGAGCCTTTGGTTATTTCCTCTTCCTGGTGGGAAATGAGAGTTAAATTTGCCCGTCCAGACACCTCCAGCTAGTCTCTCATTGGTTCTCGCTATTCCTGTTCATCTTCCGCAGAAATTGCAAACTGCGCCAAACAGGAGGTTAAAGGGACTGACTCTCCAAGTCGGGAGAGTGTTAGTAAAGCGTCTGGAATGTTGCACCCGAGTACCAGGGTACGAAAACTGAGACATATTTGAACACGTCTCCCGATCACATGGTTGATCATACTCTAGGTTCCACATGCATGTTTTAGCTGAAGGAAGAATACCTTAAACCTGGGTAGTTGAAACCCGTGGAATGGGTACCATGCAATATGACTTCAAAGGGTCTTCATTTGCTCACCGAACCTCTCCAATCCTATCACTGCTGCGTTTACGTCCCTGTACACATGCTTGATTCTCTTTCGGAGACATAGCAATCCATAGGTTTTAAGATACTTAAGAGTCAGGTACACTCTTAGGCGTTTAATATGCGGTGTTGAGTCCATTTCATTGAGCAAGGAGTAGCTCTTGTCTATTCCATATTTGGCTTAAGGAACTTTATCTGTGCTCATTTCAATCTCTGGTTTTATGCAGCACCCCAACTCACCTTTCCCCTTAAACAAGCATAAGTTGGTTTTCTAAATTTGAGACCCTGTTCTGTTCTGTAATTCAGTTCCTGTGTAGCCAAGTTTACATTCCGTGTATTACTGATATCTTATGATGTTTCTTTTTCTGTGTGACTTATTTCAGTTAGAATCATCGTACCTGAATCCACTCATTGTGCTGCTACGGGCCTGATGACATAGATTTCACTGCTGAGTGATACTGCATTGTACGTAAGTACCACAAGTTCTTTATCCATTTTTCACTTTCTGTGATATTGAACTTGTACGGTAAACGAGGTTCTTGTAAACAGAGGCGTCCCAAACATTGGGGTGGCTGTATCTTTTTGATTTTAATTTCCCTAAGCTATAGGACCATAAGTGGAAGTGCCCTAGGCTCTGTTGCTTTGTTTTTTAGATGTTTCAGGAAACACCATACACTTCTCCCGAGTGTCTGTTGGCAATTTACATCCCGCCCATCAGCATAACAAGGCTCCCAGTTCTCCATGGCCTGTCCTGCCTTTCTGGATTTTACACTTTTTTCAGATGGCCCTTTTGACCGGGGGGAAGTGAGACTTCATTGTAGTGCAGATTTCCTTTGCAAGCTTGCTTGGTTGGCCAAAAAGGGCGTATGCGTTTTTTCCTGAATATATTCAGGAAAAAACGCATACGCCCTTTTTGGCCAAGTGCATCATTGTGGACGTTCTGCCTCTTTTCCTATGCTTTCGATGCAATTCCAGTCTACCTCCTGAAATCGGTTTCCTGCAATTCTGCCCCGCTTTCAAGTCCTCTTGGCAGCCTTACTTCAGTATATTTTTGGACGATAGTTGTCATTTATAACTCTGCAGGTTTGTGAATTACAGTGCCCCTGAGCTCCTTTCTTCAACTCGCTTTCTTGTGAGCTGGCCGCAACACCGCAGGATGGCTTCAGGCCCTAATCTGGTTCCGGCACGGCACGCTGAGCCTTTGGTTATTTCCTCTTCCTGGTGGGAAATGAGAGTTAAATTTGCCCGTCCAGACACCTCCAGCTAGTCTCTCATTGGTTCTCGCTATTCCTGTTCATCTTCCGCAGAAATTGCAAACTGGGGCAAACAGGAGGTTAAAGGGACTGACTCTCCAAGTCGGGAGAGTGTTAGTAAAGCGTCTGGAATGTTGCACCCGAGTACCAGGGTACGAAAACTGAGACATATTTGAACACGTCTCCCGATCACATGGTTGATCATACTCTAGGTTCCACATGCATGTTTTAGCTGAAGGAAGAATACCTTAAACCTGGGTAGTTGAAACCCGTGGAATGGGTACCATGCAATATGACTTCAAAGGGTCTTCATTTGCTCACCGAACCTCTCCAATCCTATCACTGCTGCGTTTACGTCCCTGTACACATGCTTGATTCTCTTTCGGAGACATAGCAATCCATAGGTTTTAAGATACTTAAGAGTCAGGTACACTCTTAGGCGTTTAATATGCGGTGTTGAGTCCATTTCGTTGAGCAAGGAGTAGCTCTTGTCTATTCCATATTTGGCTTAAGGAACTTTATCTGTGCTCATTTCAATCTCTGGTTTTATGCAGCACCCCAACTCACCTTTCCCCTTAAACAAGCATAAGTTGGTTTTCTAAATTTGAGACCCTGTTCTGTTCTGTAATTCAGTTCCTGTGTAGCCAAGTTTACATTCCGTGTATTACTGATATCTTATGATGTTTCTTTTTCTGTGTGACTTATTTCAGTTAGAATCATCGTACCTGAATCCACTCATTGTGCTGCTACGGGCCTGATGACATAGATTTCTCTGCTGAGTGATACTGCATTGTACGTAAGTACCACAAGTTCTTTATCCATTTTTCACTTTCTGTGATATTGAACTTGTACGGTAAACGAGGTTCTTGTAAACAGAGGCGTCCCAAACATTGGGGTGGCTGTATCTTTTTGATTTTAATTTCCCTAAGCTATAGGACCATAAGTGGAAGTGCCCTAGGCTCTGTTGCTTTGTTTTTTAGACGTTTCAGGAAACACCATACACTTCTCCCGAGTGTCTGTTGGCAATTTACATCCCGCCCATCAGCATAACAAGGCTCCCAGTTCTCCATGGCCTGTCCTGCCTTTCTGGATTTTACACTTTTTTCAGATGGCCCTTTTGACCGGGGGGAAGTGAGACTTCATTGTAGTGCAGATTTCCTTTGCAAGCTTGCTTGGTTGGCCAAAAAGGGCGTATGCGTTTTTTCCTGAATATATTCAGGAAAAAACGCATACGCCCTTTTTGGCCAAGTGCATCATTGTGGACGTTCTGCCTCTTTTCCTATGCTTTCAATGCAATTCCAGTCTACCTCCTGAAATCGGTTTCCTGCAATTCTGCCCCGCTTTCAAGTCCTCTTGGCAGCCTTACTTCAGTATATTTTTGGACGATAGTTGTCATTTATAACTCTGCAGGTTTGTGAATTACAGTGCCCCTGAGCTCCTTTCTTCAACTCGCTTTCTTGTGAGCTGTCCGCAACACCGCAGGATGGCTTCAGGCCCTAATCTGGTTCCGGCACGGCACGCTGAGCCTTTGGTTATTTCCTCTTCCTGGTGGGAAATGAGAGTTAAATTTGCCCGTCCAGACACCTCCAGCTAGTCTCTCATTGGTTCTCGCTATTCCTGTTCATCTTCCGCAGAAATTGCAAACTGGGCCAAACAGGAGGTTAAAGGGACTGACTCTCCAAGTCGGGAGAGTGTTAGTAAAGCGTCTGGAATGTTGCACCCGAGTACCAGGGTACGAAAACTGAGACATATTTGAACACGTCTCCCGATCACATGGTTGATCATACTCTAGGTTCCACATGCATGTTTTAGCTGAAGGAAGAATACCTTAAACCTGGGTAGTTGAAACCCGTGGAATGGGTACCATGCAATATGACTTCAAAGGGTCTTCATTTGCTCACCGAACCTCTCCAATCCTATCACTGCTGCGTTTACGTCCCTGTACACATGCTTGATTCTCTTTCGGAGACATAGCAATCCATAGGTTTTAAGATACTTAAGAGTCAGGTACATTCTTAGGCGTTTAATATGCGGTGTTGAGTCCATTTCGTTGAGCAAGGAGTAGCTCTTGTCTATTCCATATTTGGCTTAAGGAACTTTATCTGTGCTCATTTCAATCTCTGGTTTTATGCAGCACCCCAACTCACCTTTCCCCTTAAACAAGCATAAGTTGGTTTTCTAAATTTGAGACCCTGTTCTGTTCTGTAATTCAGTTCCTGTGTAGCCAAGTTTACATTCCGTGTATTACTGATATCTTATGATGTTTCTTTTTCTGTGTGACTTATTTCAGTTAGAATCATCGTACCTGAATCCACTCATTGTGCTGCTACGGGCCTGATGACATAGATTTCACTGCTGAGTGATACTGCATTGTACATAAGTACCACAAGTTCTTTATCCATTTTTCACTTTCTGTGATATTGAACTTGTACGGTAAACGAGGTTCTTGTAAACAGAGGCGTCCCAAACATTGGGGTGGCTGTATCTTTTTGATTTTAATTTCCCTAAGCTATAGGACCATAAGTGGAAGTGCCCTAGGCTCTGTTGCTTTGTTTTTTAGACGTTTCAGGAAACACCATACACTTCTCCCGAGTGTCTGTTGGCAATTTACATCCCGCCCATCAGCATAACAAGGCTCCCAGTTCTCCATGGCCTGTCCTGCCTTTCTGGATTTTACACTTTTTTCAGATGGCCCTTTTGACCGGGGGGAAGTGAGACTTCATTGTAGTGCAGATTTCCTTTGCAAGCTTGCTTGGTTGGCCAAAAAGGGCGTATGCGTTTTTTCCTGAATATATTCAGGAAAAAACGCATACGCCCTTTTTGGCCAAGTGCATCATTGTGGACGTTCTGCCTCTTTTCCTATGCTTTCAATGCAATTCCAGTCTACCTCCTGAAATCGGTTTCCTGCAATTCTGCCCCGCTTTCAAGTCCTCTTGGCAGCCTTACTTCAGTATATTTTTGGACGATAGTTGTCATTTATAACTCTGCAGGTTTGTGAATTACAGTGCCCCTGAGCTCCTTTCTTCAACTCGCTTTCTTGTGAGCTGTCCGCAACACCGCAGGATGGCTTCAGGCCCTAATCTGGTTCCGGCACGGCACGCTGAGCCTTTGGTTATTTCCTCTTCCTGGTGGGAAATGAGAGTTAAATTTGCCCGTCCAGACACCTCCAGCTAGTCTCTCATTGGTTCTCGCTATTCCTGTTCATCTTCCGCAGAAATTGCAAACTGGGCCAAACAGGAGGTTAAAGGGACTGACTCTCCAAGTCGGGAGAGTGTTAGTAAAGCGTCTGGAATGTTGCACCCGAGTACCAGGGTACGAAAACTGAGACATATTTGAACACGTCTCCCGATCACATGGTTGATCATACTCTAGGTTCCACATGCATGTTTTAGCTGAAGGAAGAATACCTTAAACCTGGGTAGTTGAAACCCGTGGAATGGGTACCATGCAATATGACTTCAAAGGGTCTTCATTTGCTCACCGAACCTCTCCAATCCTATCACTGCTGCGTTTATGTCCCTGTACACATGCTTGATTCTCTTTCGGAGACATAGCAATCCATAGGTTTTAAGATACTTAAGAGTCAGGTACATTCTTAGGCGTTTAATATGCGGTGTTGAGTCCATTTCGTTGAGCAAGGAGTAGCTCTTGTCTATTCCATATTTGGCTTAAGGAACTTTATCTGTGCTCATTTCAATCTCTGGTTTTATGCAGCACCCCAACTCACCTTTCCCCTTAAACAAGCATAAGTTGGTTTTCTAAATTTGAGACCCTGTTCTGTTCTGTAATTCAGTTCCTGTGTAGCCAAGTTTACATTCCGTGTATTACTGATATCTTATGATGTTTCTTTTTCTGTGTGACTTATTTCAGTTAGAATCATCGTACCTGAATCCACTCATTGTGCTGCTACGGGCCTGATGACATAGATTTCACTGCTGAGTGATACTGCATTGTACGTAAGTACCACAAGTTCTTTATCCATTTTTCACTTTCTGTGATATTGAACTTGTACGGTAAACGAGGTTCTTGTAAACAGAGGCGTCCCAAACATTGGGGTGGCTGTATCTTTTTGATTTTAATTTCCCTAAGCTATAGGACCATAAGTGGAAGTGCCCTAGGCTCTGTTGCTTTGTTTTTTAGATGTTTCAGGAAACACCATACACTTCTCCCGAGTGTCTGTTGGCAATTTACATACCGCCCATCAGCATAACAAGGCTCCCAGTTCTCCATGGCCTGTCCTGTCTTTCTGGATTTTACACTTTTTTCAGATGGCCCTTTTGACCGGGGGGAAGTGAGACTTCATTGTAGTGCAGATTTCCTTTGCAAGCTTGCTTGGTTGGCCAAAAAGGGCGTATGCGTTTTTTCCTGAATATATTCAGGAAAAAACGCATACGCCCTTTTTGGCCAAGTGCATCATTGTGGACGTTCTGCCTCTTTTCCTATGCTTTCAATGCAATTCCAGTCTACCTCCTGAAATCGGTTTCCTGCAATTCTGCCCCGCTTTCAAGTCCTCTTGGCAGCCTTACTTCAGTATATTTTTGGACGATAGTTGTCATTTATAACTCTGCAGGTTTGTGAATTACAGTGCCCCTGAGCTCCTTTCTTCAACTCGCTTTCTTGTGAGCTGTCCGCAACACCGCAGGATGGCTTCAGGCCCTAATCTGGTTCCGGCACGGCACGCTGAGCCTTTGGTTATTTCCTCTTCCTGGTGGGAAATGAGAGTTAAATTTGCCCGTCCAGACACCTCCAGCTAGTCTCTCATTGGTTCTCGCTATTCCTGTTCATCTTCCGCAGAAATTGCAAACTGGGCCAAACAGGAGGTTAAAGGGACTGACTCTCCAAGTCGGGAGAGTGTTAGTAAAGCGTCTGGAATGTTGCACCCGAGTACCAGGGTACGAAAACTGAGATATATTTGAACACGTCTCCCGATCACATGGTTGATCATACTCTAGGTTCCACATGCATGTTTTAGCTGAAGGAAGAATACCTTAAACCTGGGTAGTTGAAACCCGTGGAATGGGTACCATGCAATATGACTTCAAAGGGTCTTCATTTGCTCACCGAACCTCTCCAATCCTATCACTGCTGCGTTTATGTCCCTGTACACATGCTTGATTCTCTTTCGGAGACATAGCAATCCATAGGTTTTAAGATACTTAAGAGTCAGGTACACTCTTAGGCGTTTAATATGCGGTGTTGAGTCCATTTCGTTGAGCAAGGAGTAGCTCTTGTCTATTCCATATTTGGCTTAAGGAACTTTATCTGTGCTCATTTCAATCTCTGGTTTTATGCAGCACCCCAACTCACCTTTCCCCTTAAACAAGCATAAGTTGGTTTTCTAAATTTGAGACCCTGTTCTGTTCTGTAATTCAGTTCCTGTGTAGCCAAGTTTACATTCCGTGTGTTAGTGATATCTTATGATGTTTCTTTTTCTGTGTGACTTATTTCAGTTAGAATCATCGTACCTGAATTCACTCATTGTGCTGCTACGGGCCTGATGACATAGATTTCACTGCTGAGTGATACTGCATTGTACGTAAGTACCACAAGTTCTTTATCCATTTTTCACTTTCTGTGATATTGAACTTGTACGGTAAACGAGGTTCTTGTAAACAGAGGCGTCCCAAACATTGGGGTGGCTGTATCTTTTTGATTTTAATTTCCCTAAGCTATAGGACCATAAGTGGAAGTGCCCTAGGCTCTGTTGCTTTGTTTTTTAGATGTTTCAGGAAACACCATACACTTCTCCCGAGTGTCTGTTGGCAATTTACATCCCGCCCATCAGCATAACAAGGCTCCCAGTTCTCCATGGCCTGTGCTGCCTTTCTGGATTTTACACTTTTTTCAGATGGCCCTTTTGACCGGGGGGAAGTGACACTTCATTGTAGTGCAGATTTCCTTTGCAAGCTTGCTTGGTTGGCCAAAAAGGGCGTATGCGTTTTTTCCTGAATATATTCAGGAAAAAACGCATACGCCCTTTTTGGCCAAGTGCATCATTGTGGACGTTCTGCCTCTTTTCCTATGCTTTCAATGCAATTCCAGTCTACCTCCTGAAATCGGTTTCCTGCAATTCTGCCCCGCTTTCAAGTCCTCTTGGCAGCCTTACTTCAGTATATTTTTGGACGATAGTTGTCATTTATAACTCTGCAGGTTTGTGAATTACAGTGCCCCTGAGCTCCTTTCTTCAACTCGCTTTCTTGTGAGCTGGCCGCAACACCACAGGATGGCTTCAGGCCCTAATCTGGTTCCGGCACGGCACGCTGAGCCTTTGGTTATTTCCTCTTCCTGGTGGGAAATGAGAGTTAAATTTGCCCGTCCAGACACCTCCAGCTAGTCTCTCATTGGTTCTCGCTATTCCTGTTCATCTTCCGCAGAAATTTCAAACTGGGGCAAACAGGAGGTTAAAGGGACTGACTCTCCAAGTCGGGAGAGTGTTAGTAAAGCGTCTGGAATGTTGCACCCGAGTACCAGGGTACGAAAACTGAGACATATTTGAACACGTCTCCCGATCACATGGTTGATCATACTCTAGGTTCCACATGCATGTTTTAGCTGAAGGAAGAATACCTTAAACCTGGGTAGTTGAAACCCGTGGAATGGGTACCATGCAATATGACTTCAAAGGGTCTTCAGTTGCTCACCGAACCTCTCCAATCCTATCACTGCTGCGTTTACGTCCCTGTACACATGCTTGATTCTCTTTCGGAGACATAGCAATCCATAGGTTTTAAGATACTTAAGAGTCAGGTACACTCTTAGGCGTTTAATATGCGGTGTTGAGTCCATTTCGTTGAGCAAGGAGTAGCTCTTGTCTATTCCATATTTGGCTTAAGGAACTTTATCTGTGCTCATTTCAATCTCTGGTTTTATGCAGCACCCCAACTCACCTTTCCCCTTAAACAAGCATAAGTTGGTTTTCTAAATTTGAGACCCTGTTCTGTTCTGTAATTCAGTTCCTGTGTAGCCAAGTTTACATTCCGTGTATTACTGATATCTTATGATGTTTCTTTTTCTGTGTGACTTATTTCAGTTAGAATCATCGTACCTGAATCCACTCATTGTGCTGCTACGGGCCTGATGACATAGATTTCACTGCTGAGTGATACTGCATTGTACGTAAGTACCACAAGTTCTTTATCCATTTTTCACTTTCTGTGATATTGAACTTGTACGGTAAACGAGGTTCTTGTAAACAGAGGCGTCCCAAACATTGGGGTGGCTGTATCTTTTTGATTTTAATTTCCCTAAGCTATAGGACCATAAGTGGAAGTGCCCTAGGCTCTGTTGCTTTGTTTTTTAGATGTTTCAGGAAACACCATACACTTCTCCCGAGTGTCTGTTGGCAATTTACATCCCGCCCATCAGCATAACAAGGCTCCCAGTTCTCCATGGCCTGTCCTGCCTTTCTGGATTTTACACTTTTTTCAGATGGCCCTTTTGACCGGGGGGAAGTGAGACTTCATTGTAGTGCAGATTTCCTTTGCAAGCTTGCTTGGTTGGCCAAAAAGGGCGTATGCGTTTTTTCCTGAATATATTCAGGAAAAAACGCATACGCCCTTTTTGGCCAAGTGCATCATTGTGGACGTTCTGCCTCTTTTCCTATGCTTTCGATGCAATTCCAGTCTACCTCCTGAAATCGGTTTCCTGCAATTCTGCCCCGCTTTCAAGTCCTCTTGGCAGCCTTACTTCAGTATATTTTTGGACGATAGTTGTCATTTATAACTCTGCAGGTTTGTGAATTACAGTGCCCCTGAGCTCCTTTCTTCAACTCGTTTTCTTGTGAGCTGGCCGCAACACCGCAGGATGGCTTCAGGCCCTAATCTGGTTCCGGCACGGCACGCTGAGCCTTTGGTTATTTCCTCTTCCTGGTGGGAAATGAGAGTTAAATTTGCCCGTCCAGACACCTCCAGCTAGTCTCTCATTGGTTCTCGCTATTCCTGTTCATCTTCCGCAGAAATTGCAAACTGGGCCAAACAGGAGGTTAAAGGGACTGACTCTCCAAGTCGGGAGAGTGTTAGTAAAGCGTCTGGAATGTTGCACCCGAGTACCAGGGTACGAAAACTGAGACATATTTGAACACGTCTCCCGATCACATGGTTGATCATACTCTAGGTTCCACATGCATGTTTTAGCTGAAGGAAGAATACCTTAAACCTGGGTAGTTGAAACCCGTGGAATGGGTACCATGCAATATGACTTCAAAGGGTCTTCATTTGCTCACCGAACCTCTCCAATCCTATCACTGCTGCGTTTACGTCCCTGTACACATGCTTGATTCTCTTTCGGAGACATAGCAATCCATAGGTTTTAAGATACTTAAGAGTCAGGTACATTCTTTGGCGTTTAATATGCGGTGTTGAGTCCATTTCGTTGAGCAAGGAGTAGCTCTTGTCTATTCCATATTTGGCTTAAGGAACTTTATCTGTGCTCATTTCAATCTCTGGTTTTATGCAGCACCCCAACTCACCTTTCCCCTTAAACAAGCATAAGTTGGTTTTCTAAATTTGAGACCCTGTTCTGTTCTGTAATTCAGTTCCTGTGTAGCCAAGTTTACATTCCGTGTATTACTGATATCTTATGATGTTTCTTTTTCTGTGTGACTTATTTCAGTTAGAATCATCGTACCTGAATCCACTCATTGTGCTGCTACGGGCCTGATGACATAGATTTCACTGCTGAGTGATACTGCATTGTACGTAAGTACCACAAGTTCTTTATCCATTTTTCACTTTCTGTGATATTGAACTTGTACGGTAAACGAGGTTCTTGTAAACAGAGGCGTCCCAAACATTGGGGTGGCTGTATCTTTTTGATTTTAATTTCCCTAAGCTATAGGACCATAAGTGGAAGTGCCCTAGGCTCTGTTGCTTTGTTTTTTAGATGTTTCAGGAAACACCATACACTTCTCCCGAGTGTCTGTTGGCAATTTACATCCCGCCCATCAGCATAACAAGGCTCCCAGTTCTCCATGGCCTGTCCTGCCTTTCTGGATTTTACACTTTTTTCAGATGGCCCTTTTGACCGGGGGGAAGTGAGACTTCATTGTAGTGCAGATTTCCTTTGCAAGCTTGCTTGGTTGGCCAAAAAGGGCGTATGCGTTTTTTCCTGAATATATTCAGGAAAAAACGCATACGCCCTTTTTGGCCAAGTGCATCATTGTGGACGTTCTGCCTCTTTTCCTATGCTTTCGATGCAATTCCAGTCTACCTCCTGAAATCGGTTTCCTGCAATTCTGCCCCGCTTTCAAGTCCTCTTGGCAGCCTTACTTCAGTATATTTTTGGACGATAGTTGTCATTTATAACTCTGCAGGTTTGTGAATTACAGTGCCCCTGAGCTCCTTTCTTCAACTCGTTTTCTTGTGAGCTGGCCGCAACACCGCAGGATGGCTTCAGGCCCTAATCTGGTTCCGGCACGGCACGCTGAGCCTTTGGTTATTTCCTCTTCCTGGTGGGAAATGAGAATTAAATTTGCCCGTCCAGACACCTCCAGCTAGTCTCTCATTGGTTCTCGCTATTCCTGTTCATCTTCCGCAGAAATTGCAAACTGGGCCAAACAGGAGGTTAAAGGGACTGACTCTCCAAGTCGGGAGAGTGTTAGTAAAGCGTCTGGAATGTTGCACCCGAGTACCAGGGTACGAAAACTGAGACATATTTGAACACGTCTCCCGATCACATGGTTGATCATACTCTAGGTTCCACATGCATGTTTTAGCTGAAGGAAGAATACCTTAAACCTGGGTAGTTGAAACCCGTGGAATGGGTACCATGCAATATGACTTCAAAGGGTCTTCATTTGCTCACCGAAACTCTCCAATCTTATCACTGCTGCGTTTATGTCCCTGTACACATGCTTGATTCTCTTTCGGAGACATAGCAATCCATAGGTTTTAAGATACTTAAGAGTCAGGTACACTTTTAGGCGTTTAATATGCGGTGTTGAGTCCATTTCGTTGAGCAAGGAGTAGCTCTTGTCTATTCCATATTTGGCTTAAGGAACTTTATCTGTGCTCATTTCAATCTCTGGTTTTATGCAGCACCCCAACTCACCTTTCCCCTTAAACAAGCATAAGTTGGTTTTCTAAATTTGAGACCCTGTTCTGTTCTGTAATTCAGTTCCTGTGTAGCCAAGTTTACATTCCGTGTATTACTGATATCTTATGATGTTTCTTTTTCTGTGTGACTTATTTCAGTTAGAATCATCGTACCTGAATCCACTCATTGTGCTGCTACGGGCCTGATGACATAGATTTCACTGCTGAGTGATACTGCATTGTACGTAAGTACCACAAGTTCTTTATCCATTTTTCACTTTCTGTGATATTGAACTTGTACGGTAAACGAGGTTCTTGTAAACAGAGGCGTCCCAAACATTGGGGTGGCTGTATCTTTTGGATTTTAATTTCCCTAAGCTATAGGACCATAAGTGGAAGTGCCCTAGGCTCTGTTGCTTTGTTTTTTAGATGTTTCAGGAAACACCATACACTTCTCCCGAGTGTCTGTTGGCAATTTACATCCCGCCCATCAGCATAACAAGGCTCCCAGTTCTCCATGGCCTGTCCTGCCTTTCTGGATTTTACACTTTTTTCAGATGGCCCTTTTGACCGGGGGGAAGTGAGACTTCATTGTAGTGCAGATTTCCTTTGCAAGCTTGCTTGGTTGGCCAAAAAGGGCGTATGCGTTTTTTCCTGAATATATTCAGGAAAAAACGCATACGCCCTTTTTGGCCAAGTGCATCATTGTGGACGTTCTGCCTCTTTTCCTATGCTTTCAATGCAATTCCAGTCTACCTCCTGAAATCGGTTTCCTGCAATTCTGCCCCGCTTTCAAGTCCTCTTGGCAGCCTTACTTCAGTATATTTTTGGACGATAGTTGTCATTTATAACTCTGCAGGTTTGTGAATTACAGTGCCCCTGAGCTCCTTTCTTCAACTCCTTTTCTTGTGAGCTGGCCGCAACACCACAGGATGGCTTCAGGCCCTAATCTGGTTCCGGCACGGCACGCTGAGCCTTTGGTTATTTCCTCTTCCTGGTGGGAAATGAGAGTTAAATTTGCCCGTCCAGACACCTCCAGCTAGTCTCTCATTGGTTCTCGCTATTCCTGTTCATCTTCCGCAGAAATTGCAAACTGGGCCAAACAGGAGGTTAAAGGGACTGACTCTCCAAGTCGGGAGAGTGTTAGTAAAGCGTCTGGAATGTTGCACCCGAGTACCAGGGTACGAAAACTGAGACATATTTGAACACGTCTCCCGATCACATGGTTGATCATACTCTAGGTTCCACATGCATGTTTTAGCTGAAGGAAGAATACCTTAAACCTGGGTAGTTGAAACCCGTGGAATGGGTACCATGCAATATGACTTCAAAGGGTCTTCATTTGCTCACCGAACCTCTCCAATCCTATCACTGCTGCGTTTACGTCCCTGTACACATGCTTGATTCTCTTTCGGAGACATAGCAATCCATAGGTTTTAAGATACTTAAGAGTCAGGTACATTTTTAGGCGTTTAATATGCGGTGTTGAGTCCATTTCGTTGAGCAAGGAGTAGCTCTTGTCTATTCCATATTTGGCTTAAGGAACTTTATCTGTGCTCATTTCAATCTCTGGTTTTATGCAGCACCCCAACTCACCTTTCCCCTTAAACAAGCATAAGGTGGTTTTCTAAATTTGAGACCCTGTTCTGTTCTGTAATTCAGTTCCTGTGTAGCCAAGTTTACATTCCGTGTATTACTGATATCTTATGATGTTTCTTTTTCTGTGTGACTTATTTCAGTTAGAATCATCGTACCTGAATCCACTCATTGTGCTGCTACGGGCCTGATGACATAGATTTCACTGCTGAGTGATACTGCATTGTACGTAAGTACCACAAGTTCTTTATCCATTTTTCACTTTCTGTGATATTGAACTTGTACGGTAAACGAGGTTCTTGTAAACAGAGGCGTCCCAAACATTGGGGTGGCTGTATCTTTTTGATTTTAATTTCCCTAAGCTATAGGACCATAAGTGGAAGTGCCCTAGGCTCTGTTGCTTTGTTTTTTAGATGTTTCAGGAAACACCATACACTTCTCCCGAGTGTCTGTTGGCAATTTACATCCCGCCCATCAGCATAACAAGGCTCCCAGTTCTCCATGGCCTGTCCTGCCTTTCTGGATTTTACACTTTTTTCAGATGGCCCTTTTGACCGGGGGGAAGTGAGACTTCATTGTAGTGCAGATTTCCTTTGCAAGCTTGCTTGGTTGGCCAAAAAGGGCGTATGCGTTTTTTCCTGAATATATTCAGGAAAAAACGCATACGCCCTTTTTGGCCAAGTGCATCATTGTGGACGTTCTGCCTCTTTTCCTATGCTTTCGATGCAATTCCAGTCTACCTCCTGAAATCGGTTTCCTGCAATTCTGCCCCGCTTTCAAGTCCTCTTGGCAGCCTTACTTCAGTATATTTTTGGACGATAGTTGTCATTTATAACTCTGCAGGTTTGTGAATTACAGTGCCCCTGAGCTCCTTTCTTCAACTCTCTTTCTTGTGAGCTGGCCGCAACACCGCAGGATGGCTTCAGGCCCTAATCTGGTTCCGGCACGGCACGCTGAGCCTTTGGTTATTTCCTCTTCCTGGTGGGAAATGAGAGTTAAATTTGCCCGTCCAGACACCTCCAGCTAGTCTCTCATTGGTTCTCGCTATTCCTGTTCATCTTCCGCAGAAATTGCAAACTGGGCCAAACAGGAGGTTAAAGGGACTGACTCTCCAAGTCGGGAGAGTGTTAGTAAAGCGTCTGGAATGTTGCACCCGAGTACCAGGGTACGAAAACTGAGACATATTTGAACACGTCTCCCGATCACATGGTTGATCATACTCTAGGTTCCACATGCATGTTTTAGCTGAAGGAAGAATACCTTAAACCTGGGTAGTTGAAACCCGTTGAATGGGTACCATGCAATATGACTTCAAAGGGTCTTCATTTGCTCACCGAACCTCTCCAATCCTATCACTGCTGTGTTTACGTCCCTGTACACATGCTTGATTCTCTTTCGGAGACATAGCAATCCATAGGTTTTAAGATACTTAAGAGTCAGGTACACTCTTAGGCGTTTAATATGCGGTGTTGAGTCCATTTCGTTGAGCAAGGAGTAGCTCTTGTCTATTCCATATTTGGCTTAAGGAACTTTATCTGTGCTCATTTCAATCTCTGGTTTTATGCAGCACCCCAACTCACCTTTCCCCTTAAACAAGCATAAGTTGGTTTTCTAAATTTGAGACCCTGTTCTGTTCTGTAATTCAGTTCCTGTGTAGACAAGTTTACATTCCGTGTATTACTGATATCTTATGATGTTTCTTTTTCTGTGTGACTTATTTCAGTTAGAATCATCGTACCTGAATCCACTCATTGTGCTGCTACGGGCCTGATGACATAGATTTCACTGCTGAGTGATACTGCATTGTACGTAAGTACCACAAGTTCTTTATCCATTTTTCACTTTCTGTGATATTGAACTTGTACGGTAAACGAGGTTCTTGTAAACAGAGGCGTCCCAAACATTGGGGTGGCTGTATCTTTTTGATTTTAATTTCCCTAAGCTATAGGACCATAAGTGGAAGTGCCCTAGGCTCTGTTGCTTTGTTTTTTAGATGTTTCAGGAAACACCATACACTTCTCCCGAGTGTCTGTTGGCAATTTACATCCCGCCCATCAGCATAACAAGGCTCCCAGTTCTCCATGGCCTGTCCTGCCTTTCTGGATTTTACACTTTTTTCAGATGGCCCTTTTGACCGGGGGGAAGTGAGACTTCATTGTAGTGCAGATTTCCTTTGCAAGCTTGCTTGGTTGGCCAAAAAGGGCGTATGCGTTTTTTCCTGAATATATTCAGGAAAAAACGCATACGCCCTTTTTGGCCAAGTGCATCATTGTGGACGTTCTGCCTCTTTTCCTATGCTTTCGATGCAATTCCAGTCTACCTCCTGAAATCGGTTTCCTGCAATTCTGCCCCGCTTTCAAGTCCTCTTGGCAGCCTTACTTCAGTATATTTTTGGACGATAGTTGTCATTTATAACTCTGCAGGTTTGTGAATTACAGTGCCCCTGAGCTCCTTTCTTCAACTCGTTTTCTTGTGAGCTGGCCGCAACACTGCAGGATGGCTTCAGGCCCTAATCTGGTTCCGGCACGGCACGCTGAGCCTTTGGTTATTTCCTCTTCCTGGTGGGAAATGAGAGTTAAATTTGCCCGTCCAGACACCTCCAGCTAGTCTCTCATTGGTTCTCGCTATTCCTGTTCATCTTCCGCAGAAATTGCAAACTGGGCCAAACAGGAGGTTAAAGGGACTGACTCTCCAAGTCGGGAGAGTGTTAGTAAAGCGTCTGGAATGTTGCACCCGAGTACCAGGGTACGAAAACTGAGACATATTTGAACACGTCTCCCGATCACATGGTTGATCATACTCTAGGTTCCACATGCATGTTTTAGCTGAAGGAAGAATACCTTAAACCTGGGTAGTTGAAACCCGTGGAATGGGTACCATGCAATATGACTTCAAAGGGTCTTCATTTGCTCACCGAACCTCTCCAATCCTATCACTGCTGCGTTTACGTCCCTGTACACATGCTTGATTCTCTTTCGGAGACATAGCAATCCATAGGTTTTAAGATACTTAAGAGTCAGGTACACTCTTAGGCGTTTAATATGCGGTGTTGAGTCCATTTCGTTGAGCAAGGAGTAGCTCTTGTCTATTCCATATTTGGCTTAAGGAACTTTATCTGTGCTCATTTCAATCTCTGGTTTTATGCAGCACCCCAACTCACCTTTCCCCTTAAACAAGCATAAGTTGGTTTTCTAAATTTGAGACCCTGTTCTGTTCTGTAATTCAGTTCCTGTGTAGCCAAGTTTACATTCCGTGTATTACTGATATCTTATGATGTTTCTTTTTCTGTGTGACTTATTTCAGTTAGAATCATCGTACCTGAATCCACTCATTGTGCTGCTACGGGCCTGATGACATAGATTTCACTGCTGAGTGATACTGCATTGTACGTAAGTACCACAAGTTCTTTATCCATTTTTCACTTTCTGTGATATTGAACTTGTACGGTAAACGAGGTTCTTGTAAACAGAGGCGTCCCAAACATTGGGGTGGCTGTATCTTTTTGATTTTAATTTCCCTAAGCTATAGGACCATAAGTGGAAGTGCCCTAGGCTCTGTTGCTTTGTTTTTTAGACGTTTCAGGAAACACCATACACTTCTCCCGAGTGTCTGTTGGCAATTTACATCCCGCCCATCAGCATAACAAGGCTCCCAGTTCTCCATGGCCTGTCCTGCCTTTCTGGATTTTACACTTTTTTCAGATGGCCCTTTTGACCGGGGGGAAGTGAGACTTCATTGTAGTGCAGATTTCCTTTGCAAGCTTGCTTGGTTGGCCAAAAAGGGCGTATGCGTTTTTTCCTGAATATATTCAGGAAAAAACGCATACGGCCTTTTTGGCCAAGTGCATCATTGTGGACGTTCTGCCTCTTTTCCTATGCTTTCGATGCAATTCCAGTCTACCTCCTGAAATCGGTTTCCTGCAATTCTGCCCCGCTTTCAAGTCCTCTTGGCAGCCTTACTTCAGTATATTTTTGGACGATAGTTGTCATTTATAACTCTGCAGGTTTGTGAATTACAGTGCCCCTGAGCTCCTTTCTTCAACTCGTTTTCTTGTGAGCTGGCCGCAACACCGCAGGATGGCTTCAGGCCCTAATCTGGTTCCGGCACGGCACGCTGAGCCTTTGGTTATTTCCTCTTCCTGGTGGGAAATGAGAGTTAAATTTGCCCGTCCAGACACCTCCAGCTAGTCTCTCATTGGTTCTCGCTATTCCTGTTCATCTTCCGCAGAAATTGCAAACTGGGCCAAACAGGAGGTTAAAGGGACTGACTCTCCAAGTCGGGAGAGTGTTAGTAAAGCGTCTGGAATGTTGCACCCGAGTACCAGGGTACGAAAACTGAGACATATTTGAACACGTCTCCCGATCACATGGTTGATCATACTCTAGGTTCCACATGCATGTTTTAGCTGAAGGAAGAATACCTTAAACCTGGGTAGTTGAAACCCGTGGAATGGGTACCATGCAATATGACTTCAAAGGGTCTTCATTTGCTCACCGAACCTCTCCAATCCTATCACTGCTGCGTTTACGTCCCTGTACACATGCTTGATTCTCTTTCGGAGACATAGCAATCCATAGGTTTTAAGATACTTAAGAGTCAGGTACATTCTTAGGCGTTTAATATGCGGTGTTGAGTCCATTTCGTTGAGCAAGGAGTAGCTCTTGTCTATTCCATATTTGGCTTAAGGAACTTTATCTGTGCTCATTTCAATCTCTGGTTTTATGCAGCACCCCAACTCACCTTTCCCCTTAAACAAGCATAAGTTGGTTTTCTAAATTTGAGACCCTGTTCTGTTCTGTAATTCAGTTCCTGTGTAGCCAAGTTTACATTCCGTGTATTACTGATATCTTATGATGTTTCTTTTTCTGTGTGACTTATTTCAGTTAGAATCATCGTACCTGAATCCACTCATTGTGCTGCTACGGGCCTGATGACATAGATTTCACTGCTGAGTGATACTGCATTGTACGTAAGTACCACAAGTTCTTTATCCATTTTTCACTTTCTGTGATATTGAACTTGTACGGTAAACGAGGTTCTTGTAAACAGAGGCGTCCCAAACATTGGGGTGGCTGTATCTTTTTGATTTTAATTTCCCTAAGCTATAGGACCATAAGTGGAAGTGCCCTAGGCTCTGTTGCTTTGTTTTTTAGATGTTTCAGGAAACACCATACACTTCTCCCGAGTGTCTGTTGGCAATTTACATACCGCCCATCAGCATAACAAGGCTCCCAGTTCTCCATGGCCTGTCCTGCCTTTCTGGATTTTACACTTTTTTCAGATGGCCCTTTTGACCGGGGGGAAGTGAGACTTCATTGTAGTGCAGATTTCCTTTGCAAGCTTGCTTGGTTGGCCAAAAAGGGCGTATGCGTTTTTTCCTGAATATATTCAAGGAAAAACGCATACGCCCTTTTTGGCCAAGTGCATCATTGTGGACGTTCTGCCTCTTTTCCTATGCTTTCGATGCAATTCCAGTCTACCTCCTGAAATCGGTTTCCTGCAATTCTGCCCCGCTTTCAAGTCCTCTTGGCAGCCTTACTTCAGTATATTTTTGGACGATAGTTGTCATTTATAACTCTGCAGGTTTGTGAATTACAGTGCCCCTGAGCTCCTTTCTTCAACTCGCTTTCTTGTGAGCTGGCCGCAACACCGCAGGATGGCTTCAGGCCCTAATCTGGTTCCGGCACGGCACGCTGAGCCTTTGGTTATTTCCTCTTCCTGGTGGGAAATGAGAGTTAAATTTGCCCGTCCAGACACCTCCAGCTAGTCTCTCATTGGTTCTCGCTATTCCTGTTCATCTTCCGCAGAAATTGCAAACTGGGCCAAACAGGAGGTTAAAGGGACTGACTCTCCAAGTCGGGAGAGTGTTAGTAAAGCGTCTGGAATGTTGCACCCGAGTACCAGGGTACGAAAACTGAGACATATTTGAACACGTCTCCCGATCACATGGTTGATCATACTCTAGGTTCCACATGCATGTTTTAGCTGAAGGAAGAATACCTTAAACCTGGGTAGTTGAAACCCGTGGAATGGGTACCATGCAATATGACTTCAAAGGGTCTTCATTTGCTCACCGAACCTCTCCAATCCTATCACTGCTGCGTTTACGTCCCTGTACACATGCTTGATTCTCTTTCGGAGACATAGCAATCCATAGGTTTTAAGATACTTAAGAGTCAGGTACACTCTTAGGCGTTTAATATGCGGTGTTGAGTCCATTTCGTTGAGCAAGGAGTAGCTCTTGTCTATTCCATATTTGGCTTAAGGAACTTTATCTGTGCTCATTTCAATCTCTGGTTTTATGCAGCACCCCAACTCACCTTTCCCCTTAAACAAGCATAAGTTGGTTTTCTAAATTTGAGACCCTGTTCTGTTCTGTAATTCAGTTCCTGTGTAGCCAAGTTTACATTCCGTGTATTACTGATATCTTATGATGTTTCTTTTTCTGTGTGACTTATTTCAGTTAGAATCATCGTACCTGAATCCACTCATTGTGCTGCTACGGGCCTGATGACATAGATTTCACTGCTGAGTGATACTGCATTGTACGTAAGTACCACAAGTTCTTTATCCATTTTTCACTTTCTGTGATATTGAACTTGTACGGTAAACGAGGTTCTTGTAAACAGAGGCGTCCCAAACATTGGGGTGGCTGTATCTTTTTGATTTTAATTTCCCTAAGCTATAGGACCATAAGTGGAAGTGCCCTAGGCTCTGTTGCTTTGTTTTTTAGACGTTTCAGGAAACACCATACACTTCTCCCGAGTGTCTGTTGGCAATTTACATCCCGCCCATCAGCATAACAAGGCTCCCAGTTCTCCATGGCCTGTCCTGCCTTTCTGGATTTTACACTTTTTTCAGATGGCCCTTTTGACCGGGGGGAAGTGAGACTTCATTGTAGTGCAGATTTCCTTTGCAAGCTTGCTTGGTTGGCCAAAAAGGGCGTATGCGTTTTTTCCTGAATATATTCAGGAAAAAACGCATACGGCCTTTTTGGCCAAGTGCATCATTGTGGACGTTCTGCCTCTTTTCCTATGCTTTCGATGCAATTCCAGTCTACCTCCTGAAATCGGTTTCCTGCAATTCTGCCCCGCTTTCAAGTCCTCTTGGCAGCCTTACTTCAGTATATTTTTGGACGATAGTTGTCATTTATAACTCTGCAGGTTTGTGAATTACAGTGCCCCTGAGCTCCTTTCTTCAACTCGTTTTCTTGTGAGCTGGCCGCAACACCGCAGGATGGCTTCAGGCCCTAATCTGGTTCCGGCACGGCACGCTGAGCCTTTGGTTATTTCCTCTTCCTGGTGGGAAATGAGAGTTAAATTTGCCCGTCCAGACACCTCCAGCTAGTCTCTCATTGGTTCTCGCTATTCCTGTTCATCTTCCGCAGAAATTGCAAACTGGGCCAAACAGGAGGTTAAAGGGACTGACTCTCCAAGTCGGGAGAGTGTTAGTAAAGCGTCTGGAATGTTGCACCCGAGTACCAGGGTACGAAAACTGAGACATATTTGAACACGTCTCCCGATCACATGGTTGATCATACTCTAGGTTCCACATGCATGTTTTAGCTGAAGGAAGAATACCTTAAACCTGGGTAGTTGAAACCCGTGGAATGGGTACCATGCAATATGACTTCAAAGGGTCTTCATTTGCTCACCGAACCTCTCCAATCCTATCACTGCTGCGTTTACGTCCCTGTACACATGCTTGATTCTCTTTCGGAGACATAGCAATCCATAGGTTTTAAGATACTTAAGAGTCAGGTACATTCTTAGGCGTTTAATATGCGGTGTTGAGTCCATTTCGTTGAGCAAGGAGTAGCTCTTGTCTATTCCATATTTGGCTTAAGGAACTTTATCTGTGCTCATTTCAATCTCTGGTTTTATGCAGCACCCCAACTCACCTTTCCCCTTAAACAAGCATAAGTTGGTTTTCTAAATTTGAGACCCTGTTCTGTTCTGTAATTCAGTTCCTGTGTAGCCAAGTTTACATTCCGTGTATTACTGATATCTTATGATGTTTCTTTTTCTGTGTGACTTATTTCAGTTAGAATCATCGTACCTGAATCCACTCATTGTGCTGCTACGGGCCTGATGACATAGATTTCACTGCTGAGTGATACTGCATTGTACGTAAGTACCACAAGTTCTTTATCCATTTTTCACTTTCTGTGATATTGAACTTGTACGGTAAACGAGGTTCTTGTAAACAGAGGCGTCCCAAACATTGGGGTGGCTGTATCTTTTTGATTTTAATTTCCCTAAGCTATAGGACCATAAGTGGAAGTGCCCTAGGCTCTGTTGCTTTGTTTTTTAGATGTTTCAGGAAACACCATACACTTCTCCCGAGTGTCTGTTGGCAATTTACATACCGCCCATCAGCATAACAAGGCTCCCAGTTCTCCATGGCCTGTCCTGCCTTTCTGGATTTTACACTTTTTTCAGATGGCCCTTTTGACCGGGGGGAAGTGAGACTTCATTGTAGTGCAGATTTCCTTTGCAAGCTTGCTTGGTTGGCCAAAAAGGGCGTATGCGTTTTTTCCTGAATATATTCAGGAAAAAACGCATACGCCCTTTTTGGCCAAGTGCATCATTGTGGACGTTCTGCCTCTTTTCCTATGCTTTCGATGCAATTCCAGTCTACCTCCTGAAATCGGTTTCCTGCAATTCTGCCCCGCTTTCAAGTCCTCTTGGCAGCCTTACTTCAGTATATTTTTGGACGATAGTTGTCATTTATAACTCTGCAGGTTTGTGAATTACAGTGCCCCTGAGCTCCTTTCTTCAACTCGCTTTCTTGTGAGCTGGCCGCAACACCGCAGGATGGCTTCAGGCCCTAATCTGGTTCCGGCACGGCACGCTGAGCCTTTGGTTATTTCCTCTTCCTGGTGGGAAATGAGAGTTAAATTTGCCCGTCCAGACACCTCCAGCTAGTCTCTCATTGGTTCTCGCTATTCCTGTTCATCTTCCGCAGAAATTGCAAACTGGGCCAAACAGGAGGTTAAAGGGACTGACTCTCCAAGTCGGGAGAGTGTTAGTAAAGCGTCTGGAATGTTGCACCCGAGTACCAGGGTACGAAAACTGAGACATATTTGAACACGTCTCCCGATCACATGGTTGATCATACTCTAGGTTCCACATGCATGTTTTAGCTGAAGGAAGAATACCTTAAACCTGGGTAGTTGAAACCCGTGGAATGGGTACCATGCAATATGACTTCAAAGGGTCTTCATTTGCTCACCGAACCTCTCCAATCCTATCACTGCTGCGTTTATGTCCCTGTACACACGCTTGATTCTCTTTCGGAGACATAGCAATCCATAGGTTTTAAGATACTTAAGAGTCAGGTACATTCTTAGGCGTTTAATATGCGGTGTTGAGTCCATTTCATTGAGCAAGGAGTAGCTCTTGTCTATTCCATATTTGGCTTAAGGAACTTTATCTGTGCTCATTTCAATCTCTGGTTTTATGCAGCACCCCAACTCACCTTTCCCCTTAAACAAGCATAAGTTGGTTTTCTAAATTTGAGACCCTGTTCTGTTCTGTAATTCAGTTCCTGTGTAGCCAAGTTTACATTCCGTGTATTACTGATATCTTATGATGTTTCTTTTTCTGTGTGACTTATTTCAGTTAGAATCATCGTACCTGAATCCACTCATTGTGCTGCTACGGGCCTGATGACATAGATTTCACTGCTGAGTGATACTGCATTGTACGTAAGTACCACAAGTTCTTTATCCATTTTTCACTTTCTGTGATATTGAACTTGTACGGTAAACGAGGTTCTTGTAAACAGAGGCGTCCCAAACATTGGGGTGGCTGTATCTTTTTGATTTTAATTTCCCTAAGCTATAGGACCATAAGTGGAAGTGCCCTAGGCTCTGTTGCTTTGTTTTTTAGATGTTTCAGGAAACACCATACACTTCTCCCGAGTGTCTGTTGGCAATTTACATACCGCCCATCAGCATAACAAGGCTCCCAGTTCTCCATGGCCTGTCCTGCCTTTCTGGATTTTACACTTTTTTCAGATGGCCCTTTTGACCGGGGGGAAGTGAGACTTCATTGTAGTGCAGATTTCCTTTGCAAGCTTGCTTGGTTGGCCAAAAAGGGCGTATGCGTTTTTTCCTGAATATATTCAGGAAAAAACGCATACGCCCTTTTTGGCCAAGTGCATCATTGTGGACGTTCTGCCTCTTTTCCTATGCTTTCAATGCAATTCCAGTCTACCTCCTGAAATCGGTTTCCTGCAATTCTGCCCCGCTTTCAAGTCCTCTTGGCAGCCTTACTTCAGTATATTTTTGGACGATAGTTGTCATTTATAACTCTGCAGGTTTGTGAATTACAGTGCCCCTGAGCTCCTTTCTTCAACTCGCTTTCTTGTGAGCTGGCCGCAACACCGCAGGATGGCTTCAGGCCCTAATCTGGTTCCGGCACGGCACGCTGAGCCTTTGGTTATTTCCTCTTCCTGGTGGGAAATGAGAGTTAAATTTGCCCGTCCAGACACCTCCAGCTAGTCTCTCATTGGTTCTCGCTATTCCTGTTCATCTTCCGCAGAAATTGCAAACTGGGCCAAACAGGAGGTTAAAGGGACTGACTCTCCAAGTCGGGAGAGTGTTAGTAAAGCGTCTGGAATGTTGCACCCGAGTACCAGGGTACGAAAACTGAGACATATTTGAACACGTCTCCCGATCACATGGTTGATCATACTCTAGGTTCCACATGCATGTTTTAGCTGAAGGAAGAATACCTTAAACCTGGGTAGTTGAAACCCGTGGAATGGGTACCATGCAATATGACTTCAAAGGGTCTTCAGTTGCTCACCGAACCTCTCCAATCCTATCACTGCTGCGTTTACGTCCCTGTACACATGCTTGATTCTCTTTCGGAGACATAGCAATCCATAGGTTTTAAGATACTTAAGAGTCAGGTACACTCTTAGGCGTTTAATATGCGGTGTTGAGTCCATTTCGTTGAGCAAGGAGTAGCTCTTGTCTATTCCATATTTGGCTTAAGGAACTTTATCTGTGCTCATTTCAATCTCTGGTTTTATGCAGCACCCCAACTCACCTTTCCCCTTAAACAAGCATAAGTTGGTTTTCTAAATTTGAGACCCTGTTCTGTTCTGTAATTCAGTTCCTGTGTAGCCAAGTTTACATTCCGTGTATTAGTGATATCTTATGATGTTTCTTTTTCTGTGTGACTTATTTCAGTTAGAATCATCGTACCTGAATCCACTCATTGTGCTGCTACGGGCCTGATGACATAGATTTCACTGCTGAGTGATACTGCATTGTACGTAAGTACCACAAGTTCTTTATCCATTTTTCACTTTCTGTGATATTGAACTTGTACGGTAAACGAGGTTCTTGTAAACAGAGGCGTCCCAAACATTGGGGTGGCTGTATCTTTTTGATTTTAATTTCCCTAAGCTATAGGACCATAAGTGGAAGTGCCCTAGGCTCTGTTGCTTTGTTTTTTAGATGTTTCAGGAAACACCATACACTTCTCCCGAGTGTCTGTTGGCAATTTACATCCCGCCCATCAGCATAACAAGGCTCCCAGTTCTCCATGGCCTGTGCTGCCTTTCTGGATTTTACACTTTTTTCAGATGGCCCTTTTGACCGGGGGGAAGTGACACTTCATTGTAGTGCAGATTTCCTTTGCAAGCTTGCTTGGTTGGCCAAAAAGGGCGTATGCGTTTTTTCCTGAATATATTCAGGAAAAAACGCATACGGCCTTTTTGGCCAAGTGCATCATTGTGGACGTTCTGCCTCTTTTCCTATGCTTTCGATGCAATTCCAGTCTACCTCCTGAAATCGGTTTCCTGCTATTCTGCCCCGCTTTCAAGTCCTCTTGGCAGCCTTACTTCAGTATATTTTTGGACGATAGTTGTCATTTATAACTCTGCAGGTTTGTGAATTACAGTGCCCCTGAGCTCCTTTCTTCAACTCGCTTTCTTGTGAGCTGGCCGCAACACCACAGGATGGCTTCAGGCCCTAATCTGGTTCCGGCACGGCACGCTGAGCCTTTGGTTATTTCCTCTTCCTGGTGGGAAATGAGAGTTAAATTTACCCGTCCAGACACCTCCAGCTAGTCTCTCATTGGTTCTCGCTATTCCTGTTCATCTTCCGCAGAAATTTCAAACTGGGGCAAACAGGAGGTTAAAGGGACTGACTCTCCAAGTCGGGAGAGTGTTAGTAAAGCGTCTGGAATGTTGCACCCGAGTACCAGGGTACGAAAACTGAGACATATTTGAACACGTCTCCCGATCACATGGTTGATCATACTCTAGGTTCCACATGCATGTTTTAGCTGAAGGAAGAATACCTTAAACCTGGGTAGTTGAAACCCGTGGAATGGGTACCATGCAATATGACTTCAAAGGGTCTTCAGTTGCTCACCGAACCTCTCCAATCCTATCACTGCTGCGTTTACGTCCCTGTACACATGCTTGATTCTCTTTCGGAGACATAGCAATCCATAGGTTTTAAGATACTTAAGAGTCAGGTACACTCTTAGGCGTTTAATATGCGGTGTTGAGTCCATTTCGTTGAGCAAGGAGTAGCTCTTGTCTATTCCATATTTGGCTTAAGGAACTTTATCTGTGCTCATTTCAATCTCTGGTTTTATGCAGCACCCCAACTCACCTTTCCCCTTAAACAAGCATAAGTTGGTTTTCTAAATTTGAGACCCTGTTCTGTTCTGTAATTCAGTTCCTGTGTAGCCAAGTTTACATTCCGTGTATTAGTGATATCTTATGATGTTTCTTTTTCTGTGTGACTTATTTCAGTTAGAATCATCGTACCTGAATCCACTCATTGTGCTGCTACGGGCCTGATGACATAGATTTCACTGCTGAGTGATACTGCATTGTACGTAAGTACCACAAGTTCTTTATCCATTTTTCACTTTCTGTGATATTGAACTTGTACGGTAAACGAGGTTCTTGTAAACAGAGGCGTCCCAAACATTGGGGTGGCTGTATCTTTTTGATTTTAATTTCCCTAAGCTATAGGACCATAAGTGGAAGTGCCCTAGGCTCTGTTGCTTTGTTTTTTAGATGTTTCAGGAAACACCATACACTTCTCCCGAGTGTCTGTTGGCAATTTACATACCGCCCATCAGCATAACAAGGCTCCCAGTTCTCCATGGCCTGTCCTGCCTTTCTGGATTTTACACTTTTTTCAGATGGCCCTTTTGACCGGGGGGAAGTGAGACTTCATTGTAGTGCAGATTTCCTTTGCAAGCTTGCTTGGTTGGCCAAAAAGGGCGTATGCGTTTTTTCCTGAATATATTCAGGAAAAAACGCATACGCCCTTTTTGGCCAAGTGCATCATTGTGGACGTTCTGCCTCTTTTCCTATGCTTTCGATGCAATTCCAGTCTACCTCCTGAAATCGGTTTCCTGCAATTCTGCCCCGCTTTCAAGTCCTCTTGGCAGCCTTACTTCAGTATATTTTTGGACGATAGTTGTCATTTATAACTCTGCAGGTTTGTGAATTACAGTGCCCCTGAGCTCCTTTCTTCAACTCGTTTTCTTGTGAGCTGGCCGCAACACCGCAGGATGGCTTCAGGCCCTAATCTGGTTCCGGCACGGCACGCTGAGCCTTTGGTTATTTCCTCTTCCTGGTGGGAAATGAGAGTTAAATTTGCCCGTCCAGACACCTCCAGCTAGTCTCTCATTGGTTCTCGCTATTCCTGTTCATCTTCCGCAGAAATTGCAAACTGGGCCAAACAGGAGGTTAAAGGGACTGACTCTCCAAGTCGGGAGAGTGTTAGTAAAGCGTCTGGAATGTTGCACCCGAGTACCAGGGTACGAAAACTGAGACATATTTGAACACGTCTCCCGATCACATGGTTGATCATACTCTAGGTTCCACATGCATGTTTTAGCTGAAGGAAGAATACCTTAAACCTGGGTAGTTGAAACCCGTGGAATGGGTACCATGCAATATGACTTCAAAGGGTCTTCATTTGCTCACCGAACCTCTCCAATCCTATCACTGCTGCGTTTACGTCCCTGTACACATGCTTGATTCTCTTTCGGAGACATAGCAATCCATAGGTTTTAAGATACTTAAGAGTCAGGTACATTCTTTGGCGTTTAATATGCGGTGTTGAGTCCATTTCGTTGAGCAAGGAGTAGCTCTTGTCTATTCCATATTTGGCTTAAGGAACTTTATCTGTGCTCATTTCAATCTCTGGTTTTATGCAGCACCCCAACTCACCTTTCCCCTTAAACAAGCATAAGTTGGTTTTCTAAATTTGAGACCCTGTTCTGTTCTGTAATTCAGTTCCTGTGTAGCCAAGTTTACATTCCGTGTATTACTGATATCTTATGATGTTTCTTTTTCTGTGTGACTTATTTCAGTTAGAATCATCGTACCTGAATCCACTCATTGTGCTGCTACGGGCCTGATGACATAGATTTCACTGCTGAGTGATACTGCATTGTACGTAAGTACCACAAGTTCTTTATCCATTTTTCACTTTCTGTGATATTGAACTTGTACGGTAAACGAGGTTCTTGTAAACAGAGGCGTCCCAAACATTGGGGTGGCTGTATCTTTTGGATTTTAATTTCCCTAAGCTATAGGACCATAAGTGGAAGTGCCCTAGGCTCTGTTGCTTTGTTTTTTAGATGTTTCAGGAAACACCATACACTTCTCCCGAGTGTCTGTTGGCAATGTACATCCCGCCCATCAGCATAACAAGGCTCCCAGTTCTCCATGGCCTGTCCTGCCTTTCTGGATTTTACACTTTTTTCAGATGGCCCTTTTGACCGGGGGGAAGTGAGACTTCATTGTAGTGCAGATTTCCTTTGCAAGCTTGCTTGGTTGGCCAAAAAGGGCGTATGCGTTTTTTCCTGAATATATTCAGGAAAAAACGCATACGCCCTTTTTGGCCAAGTGCATCATTGTGGACGTTCTGCCTCTTTTCCTATGCTTTCGATGCAATTCCAGTCTACCTCCTGAAATCGGTTTCCTGCAATTCTGCCCCGCTTTCAAGTCCTCTTGGCAGCCTTACTTCAGTATATTTTTGGACGATAGTTGTCATTTATAACTCTGCAGGTTTGTGAATTACAGTGCCCCTGAGCTCCTTTCTTCAACTCGCTTTCTTGTGAGCTGGCCGCAACACCACAGGATGGCTTCAGGCCCTAATCTGGTTCCGGCACGGCACGCTGAGCCTTTGGTTATTTCCTCTTCCTGGTGGGAAATGAGAGTTAAATTTGCCCGTCCAGACACCTCCAGCTAGTCTCTCATTGGTTCTCGCTATTCCTGTTCATCTTCCGCAGAAATTTCAAACTGGGGCAAACAGGAGGTTAAAGGGACTGACTCTCCAAGTCGGGAGAGTGTTAGTAAAGCGTCTGGAATGTTGCACCCGAGTACCAGGGTACGAAAACTGAGACATATTTGAACACGTCTCCCGATCACATGGTTGATCATACTCTAGGTTCCACATGCATGTTTTAGCTGAAGGAAGAATACCTTAAACCTGGGTAGTTGAAACCCGTGGAATGGGTACCATGCAATATGACTTCAAAGGGTCTTCAGTTGCTCACCGAACCTCTCCAATCCTATCACTGCTGCGTTTACGTCCCTGTACACATGCTTGATTCTCTTTCGGAGACATAGCAATCCATAGGTTTTAAGATACTTAAGAGTCAGGTACACTCTTAGGCGTTTAATATGCGGTGTTGAGTCCATTTCGTTGAGCAAGGAGTAGCTCTTGTCTATTCCATATTTGGCTTAAGGAACTTTATCTGTGCTCATTTCAATCTCTGGTTTTATGCAGCACCCCAACTCACCTTTCCCCTTAAACAAGCATAAGTTGGTTTTCTAAATTTGAGACCCTGTTCTGTTCTGTAATTCAGTTCCTGTGTAGCCAAGTTTACATTCCGTGTATTAGTGATATCTTATGATGTTTCTTTTTCTGTGTGACTTATTTCAGTTAGAATCATCGTACCTGAATCCACTCATTGTGCTGCTACGGGCCTGATGACATAGATTTCACTGCTGAGTGATACTGCATTGTACGTAAGTACCACAAGTTCTTTATCCATTTTTCACTTTCTGTGATATTGAACTTGTACGGTAAACGAGGTTCTTGTAAACAGAGGCGTCCCAAACATTGGGGTGGCTGTATCTTTTTGATTTTAATTTCCCTAAGCTATAGGACCATAATTGGAAGTGCCCTAGGCTCTGTTGCTTTGTTTTTTAGATGTTTCAGGAAACACCATACACTTCTCCCGAGTGTCTGTTGGCAATTTACATACCGCCCATCAGCATAACAAGGCTCCCAGTTCTCCATGGCCTGTCCTGCCTTTCTGGATTTTACACTTTTTTCAGATGGCCCTTTTGACCGGGGGGAAGTGAGACTTCATTGTAGTGCAGATTTCCTTTGCAAGCTTGCTTGGTTGGCCAAAAAGGGCGTATGCGTTTTTTCCTGAATATATTCAGGAAAAAACGCATACGCCCTTTTTGGCCAAGTGCATCATTGTGGACGTTCTGCCTCTTTTCCTATGCTTTCGATGCAATTCCAGTCTACCTCCTGAAATCGGTTTCCTGCAATTCTGCCCCGCTTTCAAGTCCTCTTGGCAGCCTTACTTCAGTATATTTTTGGACGATAGTTGTCATTTATAACTCTGCAGGTTTGTGAATTACAGTGCCCCTGAGCTCCTTTCTTCAACTCGTTTTCTTGTGAGCTGGCCGCAACACCGCAGGATGGCTTCAGGCCCTAATCTGGTTCCGGCACGGCACGCTGAGCCTTTGGTTATTTCCTCTTCCTGGTGGGAAATGAGAGTTAAATTTGCCCGTCCAGACACCTCCAGCTAGTCTCTCATTGGTTCTCGCTATTCCTGTTCATCTTCCGCAGAAATTGCAAACTGGGCCAAACAGGAGGTTAAAGGGACTGACTCTCCAAGTCGGGAGAGTGTTAGTAAAGCGTCTGGAATGTTGCACCCGAGTACCAGGGTACGAAAACTGAGACATATTTGAACACGTCTCCCGATCACATGGTTGATCATACTCTAGGTTCCACATGCATGTTTTAGCTGAAGGAAGAATACCTTAAACCTGGGTAGTTGAAACCCGTGGAATGGGTACCATGCAATATGACTTCAAAGGGTCTTCATTTGCTCACCGAACCTCTCCAATCCTATCACTGCTGCGTTTACGTCCCTGTACACATGCTTGATTCTCTTTCGGAGACATAGCAATCCATAGGTTTTAAGATACTTAAGAGTCAGGTACATTCTTTGGCATTTAATATGCGGTGTTGAGTCCATTTCGTTGAGCAAGGAGTAGCTCTTGTCTATTCCATATTTGGCTTAAGGAACTTTATCTGTGCTCATTTCAATCTCTGGTTTTATGCAGCACCCCAACTCACCTTTCCCCTTAAACAAGCATAAGTTGGTTTTCTAAATTTGAGACCCTGTTCTGTTCTGTAATTCAGTTCCTGTGTAGCCAAGTTTACATTCCGTGTATTACTGATATCTTATGATGTTTCTTTTTCTGTGTGACTTATTTCAGTTAGAATCATCGTACCTGAATCCACTCATTGTGCTGCTACGGGCCTGATGACATAGATTTCACTGCTGAGTGATACTGCATTGTACGTAAGTACCACAAGTTCTTTATCCATTTTTCACTTTCTGTGATATTGAACTTGTACGGTAAACGAGGTTCTTGTAAACAGAGGCGTCCCAAACATTGGGGTGGCTGTATCTTTTGGATTTTAATTTCCCTAAGCTATAGGACCATAAGTGGAAGTGCCCTAGGCTCTGTTGCTTTGTTTTTTAGATGTTTCAGGAAACACCATACACTTCTCCCGAGTGTCTGTTGGCAATTTACATCCCGCCCATCAGCATAACAAGGCTCCCAGTTCTCCATGGCCTGTCCTGCCTTTCTGGATTTTACACTTTTTTCAGATGGCCCTTTTGACCGGGGGGAAGTGAGACTTCATTGTAGTGCAGATTTCCTTTGCAAGCTTGCTTGGTTGGCCAAAAAGGGCGTATGCGTTTTTTCCTGAATATATTCAGGAAAAAACGCATACGCCCTTTTTGGCCAAGTGCATCATTGTGGACGTTCTGCCTCTTTTCCTATGCTTTCGATGCAATTCCAGTCTACCTCCTGAAATCGGTTTCCTGCAATTCTGCCCCGCTTTCAAGTCCTCTTGGCAGCCTTACTTCAGTATATTTTTGGACGATAGTTGTCATTTATAACTCTGCAGGTTTGTGAATTACAGTGCCCCTGAGCTCCTTTCTTCAACTCGTTTTCTTGTGAGCTGGCCGCAACACCGCAGGATGGCTTCAGGCCCTAATCTGGTTCCGGCACGGCACGCTGAGCCTTTGGTTATTTCCTCTTCCTGGTGGGAAATGAGAATTAAATTTGCCCGTCCAGACACCTCCAGCTAGTCTCTCATTGGTTCTCGCTATTCCTGTTCATCTTCCGCAGAAATTGCAAACTGGGCCAAACAGGAGGTTAAAGGGACTGACTCTCCAAGTCGGGAGAGTGTTAGTAAAGCGTCTGGAATGTTGCACCCGAGTACCAGGGTACGAAAACTGAGACATATTTGAACACGTCTCCCGATCACATGGTTGATCATACTCTAGGTTCCACATGCATGTTTTAGCTGAAGGAAGAATACCTTAAACCTGGGTAGTTGAAACCCGTGGAATGGGTACCATGCAATATGACTTCAAAGGGTCTTCATTTGCTCACCGAACCTCTCCAATCTTATCACTGCTGCGTTTATGTCCCTGTACACATGCTTGATTCTCTTTCGGAGACATAGCAATCCATAGGTTTTAAGATACTTAAGAGTCAGGTACACTCTTAGGCGTTTAATATGCGGTGTTGAGTCCATTTCGTTGAGCAAGGAGTAGCTCTTGTCTATTCCATATTTGGCTTAAGGAACTTTATCTGTGCTCATTTCAATCTCTGGTTTTATGCAGCACCCCAACTCACCTTTCCCCTTAAACAAGCATAAGTTGGTTTTCTAAATTTGAGACCCTGTTCTGTTCTGTAATTCAGTTCCTGTGTAGCCAAGTTTACATTCCGTGTATTACTGATATCTTATGATGTTTCTTTTTCTGTGTGACTTATTTCAGTTAGAATCATCATACCTGAATCCACTCATTGTGCTGCTACGGGCCTGATGACATAGATTTCACTGCTGAGTGATACTGCATTGTACGTAAGTACCACAAGTTCTTTATCCATTTTTCACTTTCTGTGATATTGAACTTGTACGGTAAACGAGGTTCTTGTAAACAGAGGCGTCCCAAACATTGGGGTGGCTGTATCTTTTGGATTTTAATTTCCCTAAGCTATAGGACCATAAGTGGAAGTGCCCTAGGCTCTGTTGCTTTGTTTTTTAGATGTTTCAGGAAACACCATACACTTCTCCCGAGTGTCTGTTGGCAATTTACATCCCGCCCATCAGCATAACAAGGCTCCCAGTTCTCCATGGCCTGTCCTGCCTTTCTGGATTTTACACTTTTTTCAGATGGCCCTTTTGACCGGGGGGAAGTGAGACTTCATTGTAGTGCAGATTTCCTTTGCAAGCTTGCTTGGTTGGCCAAAAAGGGCGTATGCGTTTTTTCCTGAATATATTCAGGAAAAAACGCATACGCCCTTTTTGGCCAAGTGCATCATTGTGGACGTTCTGCCTCTTTTCCTATGCTTTCAATGCAATTCCAGTCTACCTCCTGAAATCGGTTTCCTGCAATTCTGCCCCGCTTTCAAGTCCTCTTGGCAGCCTTACTTCAGTATATTTTTGGACGATAGTTGTCATTTATAACTCTGCAGGTTTGTGAATTACAGTGCCCCTGAGCTCCTTTCTTCAACTCGCTTTCTTGTGAGCTGGCCGCAACACCGCAGGATGGCTTCAGGCCCTAATCTGGTTCCGGCACGGCACGCTGAGCCTTTGGTTATTTCCTCTTCCTGGTGGGAAATGAGAGTTAAATTTGCCCGTCCAGACACCTCCAGCTAGTCTCTCATTGGTTCTCGCTATTCCTGTTCATCTTCCGCAGAAATTGCAAACTGGGCCAAACAGGAGGTTAAAGGGACTGACTCTCCAAGTCGGGAGAGTGTTAGTAAAGCGTCTGGAATGTTGCACCCGAGTACCAGGGTACGAAAACTGAGACATATTTGAACACGTCTCCCGATCACATGGTTGATCATACTCTAGGTTCCACATGCATGTTTTAGCTGAAGGAAGAATACCTTAAACCTGGGTAGTTGAAACCCGTGGAATGGGTACCATGCAATATGACTTCAAAGGGTCTTCATTTGCTCACCGAACCTCTCCAATCCTATCACTGCTGCGTTTATGTCCCTGTACACATGCTTGATTCTCTTTCGGAGACATAGCAATCCATAGGTTTTAAGATACTTAAGAGTCAGGTACACTCTTAGGCGTTTAATATGCGGTGTTGAGTCCATTTCGTTGAGCAAGGAGTAGCTCTTGTCTATTCCATATTTGGCTTAAGGAACTTTATCTGTGCTCATTTCAATCTCTGGTTTTATGCAGCACCCCAACTCACCTTTCCCCTTAAACAAGCATAAGTTGGTTTTCTAAATTTGAGACCCTGTTCTGTTCTGTAATTCAGTTCCTGTGTAGCCAAGTTTACATTCCGTGTATTACTGATATCTTATGATGTTTCTTTTTCTGTGTGACTTATTTCAGTTAGAATCATCATACCTGAATCCACTCATTGTGCTGCTACGGGCCTGATGACATAGATTTCACTGCTGAGTGATACTGCATTGTACGTAAGTACCACAAGTTCTTTATCCATTTTTCACTTTCTGTGATATTGAACTTGTACGGTAAACGAGGTTCTTGTAAACAGAGGCGTCCCAAACATTGGGGTGGCTGTATCTTTTGGATTTTAATTTCCCTAAGCTATAGGACCATAAGTGGAAGTGCCCTAGGCTCTGTTGCTTTGTTTTTTAGATGTTTCAGGAAACACCATACACTTCTCCCGAGTGTCTGTTGGCAATTTACATCCCGCCCATCAGCATAACAAGGCTCCCAGTTCTCCATGGCCTGTCCTGCCTTTCTGGATTTTACACTTTTTTCAGATGGCCCTTTTGACCGGGGGGAAGTGAGACTTCATTGTAGTGCAGATTTCCTTTGCAAGCTTGCTTGGTTGGCCAAAAAGGGCGTATGCGTTTTTTCCTGAATATATTCAGGAAAAAACGCATACGCCCTTTTTGGCCAAGTGCATCATTGTGGACGTTCTGCCTCTTTTCCTATGCTTTCAATGCAATTCCAGTCTACCTCCTGAAATCGGTTTCCTGCAATTCTGCCCCGCTTTCAAGTCCTCTTGGCAGCCTTACTTCAGTATATTTTTGGACGATAGTTGTCATTTATAACTCTGCAGGTTTGTGAATTACAGTGCCCCTGAGCTCCTTTCTTCAACTCGCTTTCTTGTGAGCTGGCCGCAACACCGCAGGATGGCTTCAGGCCCTAATCTGGTTCCGGCACGGCACGCTGAGCCTTTGGTTATTTCCTCTTCCTGGTGGGAAATGAGAGTTAAATTTGCCCGTCCAGACACCTCCAGCTAGTCTCTCATTGGTTCTCGCTATTCCTGTTCATCTTCCGCAGAAATTGCAAACTGGGCCAAACAGGAGGTTAAAGGGACTGACTCTCCAAGTCGGGAGAGTGTTAGTAAAGCGTCTGGAATGTTGCACCCGAGTACCAGGGTACGAAAACTGAGACATATTTGAACACGTCTCCCGATCACATGGTTGATCATACTCTAGGTTCCACATGCATGTTTTAGCTGAAGGAAGAATACCTTAAACCTGGGTAGTTGAAACCCGTGGAATGGGTACCATGCAATATGACTTCAAAGGGTCTTCATTTGCTCACCGAACCTCTCCAATCCTATCACTGCTGCGTTTATGTCCCTGTACACATGCTTGATTCTCTTTCGGAGACATAGCAATCCATAGGTTTTAAGATACTTAAGAGTCAGGTACACTCTTAGGCGTTTAATATGCGGTGTTGAGTCCATTTCGTTGAGCAAGGAGTAGCTCTTGTCTATTCCATATTTGGCTTAAGGAACTTTATCTGTGCTCATTTCAATCTCTGGTTTTATGCAGCACCCCAACTCACCTTTCCCCTTAAACAAGCATAAGTTGGTTTTCTAAATTTGAGACCCTGTTCTGTTCTGTAATTCAGTTCCTGTGTAGCCAAGTTTACATTCCGTGTATTACTGATATCTTATGATGTTTCTTTTTCTGTGTGACTTATTTCAGTTAGAATCATCGTACCTGAATCCACTCATTGTGCTGCTACGGGCCTGATGACATAGATTTCACTTCTGAGTGATACTGCATTGTACGTAAGTACCACAAGTTCTTTATCCATTTTTCACTTTCTCTGATATTGAACTTGTACGGTAAACGAGGTTCTTGTAAACAGAGGCGTCCCAAACATTGGGGTGGCTGTATCTTTTTGATTTTAATTTCCCTAAGCTATAGGACCATAAGTGGAAGTGCCCTAGGCTCTGTTGCTTTGTTTTTTAGATGTTTCAGGAAACACCATACACTTCTCCCGAGTGTCTGTTGGCAATTTACATCCCGCCCATCAGCATAACAAGGCTCCCAGTTCTCCATGGCCTGTCCTGCCTTTCTGGATTTTACACTTTTTTCAGATGGCCCTTTTGACCGGGGGGAAGTGACACTTCATTGTAGTGCAGATTTCCTTTGCAAGCTTGCTTGGTTGGCCAAAAAGGGCGTATGCGTTTTTTCCTGAATATATTCAGGAAAAAACGCATACGCCCTTTTTGGCCAAGTGCATCATTGTGGACGTTCTGCCTCTTTTCCTATGCTTTCGATGCAATTCCAGTCTACCTCCTGAAATCGGTTTCCTGCAATTCTGCCCCGCTTTCAAGTCCTCTTGGCAGCCTTACTTCAGTATATTTTTGGACGATAGTTGTCATTTATAACTCTGCAGGTTTGTGAATTACAGTGCCCCTGAGCTCCTTTCTTCAACTCGTTTTCTTGTGAGCTGGCCGCAACACCGCAGGATGGCTTCAGGCCCTAATCTGGTTCCGGCACGGCACGCTGAGCCTTTGGTTATTTCCTCTTCCTGGTGGGAAATGAGAGTTAAATTTGCCCGTCCAGACACCTCCAGCTAGTCTCTCATTGGTTCTCGCTATTCCTGTTCATCTTCCGCAGAAATTGCAAACTGGGCCAAACAGGAGGTTAAAGGGACTGACTCTCCAAGTCGGGAGAGTGTTAGTAAAGCGTCTGGAATGTTGCACCCGAGTACCAGGGTACGAAAACTGAGACATATTTGAACACGTCTCCCGATCACATGGTTGATCATACTCTAGGTTCCACATGCATGTTTTAGCTGAAGGAAGAATACCTTAAACCTGGGTAGTTGAAACCCGTGGAATGGGTACCATGCAATATGACTTCAAAGGGTCTTCATTTGCTCACCGAACCTCTCCAATCCTATCACTGCTGCGTTTATGTCCCTGTACACATGCTTGATTCTCTTTCGGAGACATAGCAATCCATAGGTTTTAAGATACTTAAGAGTCAGGTACATTCTTAGGCGTTTAATATGCGGTGTTGAGTCCATTTCGTTGAGCAAGGAGTAGCTCTTGTCTATTCCATATTTGGCTTAAGGAACTTTATCTGTGCTCATTTCAATCTCTGGTTTTATGCAGCACCCCAACTCACCTTTCCCCTTAAACAAGCATAAGTTGGTTTTCTAAATTTGAGACCCTGTTCTGTTCTGTAATTCAGTTCCTGTGTAGCCAAGTTTACATTCCGTGTATTACTGATATCTTATGATGTTTCTTTTTCTGTGTGACTTATTTCAGTTAGAATCATCGTACCTGAATCCACTCATTGTGCTGCTACGGGCCTGATGACATAGATTTCACTGCTGAGTGATACTGCATTGTACGTAAGTACCACAAGTTCTTTATCCATTTTTCACTTTCTGTGATATTGAACTTGTACGGTAAACGAGGTTCTTGTAAACAGAGGCGTCCCAAACATTGGGGTGGCTGTATCTTTTTGATTTTAATTTCCCTAAGCTATAGGACCATAAGTGGAAGTGCCCTAGGCTCTGTTGCTTTGTTTTTTAGATGTTTCAGGAAACACCATACACTTCTCCCGAGTGTCTGTTGGCAATTTACATCCCGCCCATCAGCATAACAAGGCTCCCAGTTCTCCAGGGCCTGTCCTGCCTTTCTGGATTTTACACTTTTTTCAGATGGCCCTTTTGACCGGGGGGAAGTGAGACTTCATTGTAGTGCAGATTTCCTTTGCAAGCTTGCTTGGTTGGCCAAAAAGGGCGTATGCGTTTTTTCCTGAATATATTCAGGAAAAAACGCATACGCCCTTTTTGGCCAAGTGCATCATTGTGGACGTTCTGCCTCTTTTCCTATGCTTTCGATGCAATTCCAGTCTACCTCCTGAAATCGGTTTCCTGCAATTCTGCCCCGCTTTCAAGTCCTCTTGGCAGCCTTACTTCAGTATATTTTTGGACGATAGTTGTCATTTATAACTCTGCAGGTTTGTGAATTACAGTGCCCCTGAGCTCCTTTCTTCAACTCGTTTTCTTGTGAGCTGGCCGCAACACCGCAGGATGGCTTCAGGCCCTAATCTGGTTCCGGCACGGCACGCTGAGCCTTTGGTTATTTCCTCTTCCTGGTGGGAAATGAGAGTTAAATTTGCCCGTCCAGACACCTCCAGCTAGTCTCTCATTGGTTCTCGCTATTCCTGTTCATCTTCCGCAGAAATTGCAAACTGGGCCAAACAGGAGGTTAAAGGGACTGACTCTCCAAGTCGGGAGAGTGTTAGTAAAGCGTCTGGAATGTTGCACCCGAGTACCAGGGTACGAAAACTGAGACATATTTGAACACGTCTCCCGATCACATGGTTGATCATACTCTAGGTTCCACATGCATGTTTTAGCTGAAGGAAGAATACCTTAAACCTGGGTAGTTGAAACCCGTGGAATGGGTACCATGCAATATGACTTCAAAGGGTCTTCATTTGCTCACCGAACCTCTCCAATCCTATCACTGCTGCGTTTATGTCCCTGTACACATGCTTGATTCTCTTTCGGAGACATAGCAATCCATAGGTTTTAAGATACTTAAGAGTCAGGTACATTCTTAGGCGTTTAATATGCGGTGTTGAGTCCATTTCGTTGAGCAAGGAGTAGCTCTTGTCTATTCCATATTTGGCTTAAGGAACTTTATCTGTGCTCATTTCAATCTCTGGTTTTATGCAGCACCCCAACTCACCTTTACCCTTAAACAAGCATAAGGTGGTTTTCTAAATTTGAGACCCTGTTCTGTTCTGTAATTCAGTTCCTGTGTAGCCAAGTTTACATTCCGTGTATTACTGATATCTTATGATGTTTCTTTTTCTGTGTGACTTATTTCAGTTAGAATCATCGTACCTGAATCCACTCATTGTGCTGCTACGGGCCTGATGACATAGATTTCACTGCTGAGTGATACTGCATTGTACGTAAGTACCACAAGTTCTTTATCCATTTTTCACTTTCTGTGATATTGAACTTGTACGGTAAACGAGGTTCTTGTAAACAGAGGCGTCCCAAACATTGGGGTGGCTGTATCTTTTTGATTTTAATTTCCCTAAGCTATAGGACCATAAGTGGAAGTGCCCTAGGCTCTGTTGCTTTGTTTTTTAGATGTTTCAGGAAACACCATACACTTCTCCCGAGTGTCTGTTGGCAATTTACATACCGCCCATCAGCATAACAAGGCTCCCAGTTCTCCATGGCCTGTCCTGCCTTTCTGGATTTTACACTTTTTTCAGATGGCCCTTTTGACCGGGGGGAAGTGAGACTTCATTGTAGTGCAGATTTCCTTTGCAAGCTTGCTTGGTTGGCCAAAAAGGGCGTATGCGTTTTTTCCTGAATATATTCAGGAAAAAACGCATACGCCCTTTTTGGCCAAGTGCATCATTGTGGACGTTCTGCCTCTTTTCCTATGCTTTCGATGCAATTCCAGTCTACCTCCTGAAATCGGTTTCCTGCAATTCTGCCCCGCTTTCAAGTCCTCTTGGCAGCCTTACTTCAGTATATTTTTGGACGATAGTTGTCATTTATAACTCTGCAGGTTTGTGAATTACAGTGCCCCTGAGCTCCTTTCTTCAACTCGTTTTCTTGTGAGCTGGCCGCAACACCGCAGGATGGCTTCAGGCCCTAATCTGGTTCCGGCACGGCACGCTGAGCCTTTGGTTATTTCCTCTTCCTGGTGGGAAATGAGAGTTAAATTTGCCCGTCCAGACACCTCCAGCTAGTCTCTCATTGGTTCTCGCTATTCCTGTTCATCTTCCGCAGAAATTGCAAACTGGGCCAAACAGGAGGTTAAAGGGACTGACTCTCCAAGTCGGGAGAGTGTTAGTAAAGCGTCTGGAATGTTGCACCCGAGTACCAGGGTACGAAAACTGAGACATATTTGAACACGTCTCCCGATCACATGGTTGATCATACTCTAGGTTCCACATGCATGTTTTAGCTGAAGGAAGAATACCTTAAACCTGGGTAGTTGAAACCCGTGGAATGGGTACCATGCAATATGACTTCAAAGGGTCTTCATTTGCTCACCGAACCTCTCCAATCCTATCACTGCTGCGTTTATGTCCCTGTACACATGCTTGATTCTCTTTCGGAGACATAGCAATCCATAGGTTTTAAGATACTTAAGAGTCAGGTACATTCTTAGGCGTTTAATATGCGGTGTTGAGTCCATTTCGTTGAGCAAGGAGTAGCTCTTGTCTATTCCATATTTGGCTTAAGGAACTTTATCTGTGCTCATTTCAATCTCTGGTTTTATGCAGCACCCCAACTCACCTTTACCCTTAAACAAGCATAAGGTGGTTTTCTAAATTTGAGACCCTGTTCTGTTCTGTAATTCAGTTCCTGTGTAGCCAAGTTTACATTCCGTGTATTACTGATATCTTATGATGTTTCTTTTTCTGTGTGACTTATTTCAGTTAGAATCATCGTACCTGAATCCACTCATTGTGCTGCTACGGGCCTGATGACATAGATTTCACTGCTGAGTGATACTGCATTGTACGTAAGTACCACAAGTTCTTTATCCATTTTTCACTTTCTGTGATATTGAACTTGTACGGTAAACGAGGTTCTTGTAAACAGAGGCGTCCCAAACATTGGGGTGGCTGTATCTTTTTGATTTTAATTTCCCTAAGCTATAGGACCATAAGTGGAAGTGCCCTAGGCTCTGTTGCTTTGTTTTTTAGATGTTTCAGGAAACACCATACACTTCTCCCGAGTGTCTGTTGGCAATTTACATCCCGCCCATCAGCATAACAAGGCTCCCAGTTCTCCAGGGCCTGTCCTGCCTTTCTGGATTTTACACTTTTTTCAGATGGCCCTTTTGACCGGGGGGAAGTGAGACTTCATTGTAGTGCAGATTTCCTTTGCAAGCTTGCTTGGTTGGCCAAAAAGGGCGTATGCGTTTTTTCCTGAATATATTCAGGAAAAAACGCATACGCCCTTTTTGGCCAAGTGCATCATTGTGGACGTTCTGCCTCTTTTCCTATGCTTTCGATGCAATTCCAGTCTACCTCCTGAAATCGGTTTCCTGCAATTCTGCCCCGCTTTCAAGTCCTCTTGGCAGCCTTACTTCAGTATATTTTTGGACGATAGTTGTCATTTATAACTCTGCAGGTTTGTGAATTACAGTGCCCCTGAGCTCCTTTCTTCAACTCGTTTTCTTGTGAGCTGGCCGCAACACCGCAGGATGGCTTCAGGCCCTAATCTGGTTCCGGCACGGCACGCTGAGCCTTTGGTTATTTCCTCTTCCTGGTGGGAAATGAGAGTTAAATTTGCCCGTCCAGACACCTCCAGCTAGTCTCTCATTGGTTCTCGCTATTCCTGTTCATCTTCCGCAGAAATTGCAAACTGGGCCAAACAGGAGGTTAAAGGGACTGACTCTCCAAGTCGGGAGAGTGTTAGTAAAGCGTCTGGAATGTTGCACCCGAGTACCAGGGTACGAAAACTGAGACATATTTGAACACGTCTCCCGATCACATGGTTGATCATACTCTAGGTTCCACATGCATGTTTTAGCTGAAGGAAGAATACCTTAAACCTGGGTAGTTGAAACCCGTGGAATGGGTACCATGCAATATGACTTCAAAGGGTCTTCATTTGCTCACCGAACCTCTCCAATCCTATCACTGCTGCGTTTATGTCCCTGTACACATGCTTGATTCTCTTTCGGAGACATAGCAATCCATAGGTTTTAAGATACTTAAGAGTCAGGTACATTCTTAGGCGTTTAATATGCGGTGTTGAGTCCATTTCGTTGAGCAAGGAGTAGCTCTTGTCTATTCCATATTTGGCTTAAGGAACTTTATCTGTGCTCATTTCAATCTCTGGTTTTATGCAGCACCCCAACTCACCTTTACCCTTAAACAAGCATAAGGTGGTTTTCTAAATTTGAGACCCTGTTCTGTTCTGTAATTCAGTTCCTGTGTAGCCAAGTTTACATTCCGTGTATTACTGATATCTTATGATGTTTCTTTTTCTGTGTGACTTATTTCAGTTAGAATCATCGTACCTGAATCCACTCATTGTGCTGCTACGGGCCTGATGACATAGATTTCACTGCTGAGTGATACTGCATTGTACGTAAGTACCACAAGTTCTTTATCCATTTTTCACTTTCTGTGATATTGAACTTGTACGGTAAACGAGGTTCTTGTAAACAGAGGCGTCCCAAACATTGGGGTGGCTGTATCTTTTTGATTTTAATTTCCCTAAGCTATAGGACCATAAGTGGAAGTGCCCTAGGCTCTGTTGCTTTGTTTTTTAGATGTTTCAGGAAACACCATACACTTCTCCCGAGTGTCTGTTGGCAATTTACATACCGCCCATCAGCATAACAAGGCTCCCAGTTCTCCATGGCCTGTCCTGCCTTTCTGGATTTTACACTTTTTTCAGATGGCCCTTTTGACCGGGGGGAAGTGAGACTTCATTGTAGTGCAGATTTCCTTTGCAAGCTTGCTTGGTTGGCCAAAAAGGGCGTATGCGTTTTTTCCTGAATATATTCAGGAAAAAACGCATACGCCCTTTTTGGCCAAGTGCATCATTGTGGACGTTCTGCCTCTTTTCCTATGCTTTCGATGCAATTCCAGTCTACCTCCTGAAATCGGTTTCCTGCAATTCTGCCCCGCTTTCAAGTCCTCTTGGCAGCCTTACTTCAGTATATTTTTGGACGATAGTTGTCATTTATAACTCTGCAGGTTTGTGAATTACAGTGCCCCTGAGCTCCTTTCTTCAACTCGTTTTCTTGTGAGCTGGCCGCAACACCGCAGGATGGCTTCAGGCCCTAATCTGGTTCCGGCACGGCACGCTGAGCCTTTGGTTATTTCCTCTTCCTGGTGGGAAATGAGAGTTAAATTTGCCCGTCCAGACACCTCCAGCTAGTCTCTCATTGGTTCTCGCTATTCCTGTTCATCTTCCGCAGAAATTGCAAACTGGGCCAAACAGGAGGTTAAAGGGACTGACTCTCCAAGTCGGGAGAGTGTTAGTAAAGCGTCTGGAATGTTGCACCCGAGTACCAGGGTACGAAAACTGAGACATATTTGAACACGTCTCCCGATCACATGGTTGATCATACTCTAGGTTCCACATGCATGTTTTAGCTGAAGGAAGAATACCTTAAACCTGGGTAGTTGAAACCCGTGGAATGGGTACCATGCAATATGACTTCAAAGGGTCTTCATTTGCTCACCGAACCTCTCCAATCCTATCACTGCTGCGTTTATGTCCCTGTACACATGCTTGATTCTCTTTCGGAGACATAGCAATCCATAGGTTTTAAGATACTTAAGAGTCAGGTACATTCTTAGGCGTTTAATATGCGGTGTTGAGTCCATTTCGTTGAGCAAGGAGTAGCTCTTGTCTATTCCATATTTGGCTTAAGGAACTTTATCTGTGCTCATTTCAATCTCTGGTTTTATGCAGCACCCCAACTCACCTTTACCCTTAAACAAGCATAAGGTGGTTTTCTAAATTTGAGACCCTGTTCTGTTCTGTAATTCAGTTCCTGTGTAGCCAAGTTTACATTCCGTGTATTACTGATATCTTATGATGTTTCTTTTTCTGTGTGACTTATTTCAGTTAGAATCATCGTACCTGAATCCACTCATTGTGCTGCTACGGGCCTGATGACATAGATTTCACTGCTGAGTGATACTGCATTGTACGTAAGTACCACAAGTTCTTTATCCATTTTTCACTTTCTGTGATATTGAACTTGTACGGTAAACGAGGTTCTTGTAAACAGAGGCGTCCCAAACATTGGGGTGGCTGTATCTTTTTGATTTTAATTTCCCTAAGCTATAGGACCATAAGTGGAAGTGCCCTAGGCTCTGTTGCTTTGTTTTTTAGATGTTTCAGGAAACACCATACACTTCTCCCGAGTGTCTGTTGGCAATTTACATCCCGCCCATCAGCATAACAAGGCTCCCAGTTCTCCAGGGCCTGTCCTGCCTTTCTGGATTTTACACTTTTTTCAGATGGCCCTTTTGACCGGGGGGAAGTGAGACTTCATTGTAGTGCAGATTTCCTTTGCAAGCTTGCTTGGTTGGCCAAAAAGGGCGTATGCGTTTTTTCCTGAATATATTCAGGAAAAAACGCATACGCCCTTTTTGGCCAAGTGCATCATTGTGGACGTTCTGCCTCTTTTCCTATGCTTTCGATGCAATTCCAGTCTACCTCCTGAAATCGGTTTCCTGCAATTCTGCCCCGCTTTCAAGTCCTCTTGGCAGCCTTACTTCAGTATATTTTTGGACGATAGTTGTCATTTATAACTCTGCAGGTTTGTGAATTACAGTGCCCCTGAGCTCCTTTCTTCAACTCGTTTTCTTGTGAGCTGGCCGCAACACCGCAGGATGGCTTCAGGCCCTAATCTGGTTCCGGCACGGCACGCTGAGCCTTTGGTTATTTCCTCTTCCTGGTGGGAAATGAGAGTTAAATTTGCCCGTCCAGACACCTCCAGCTAGTCTCTCATTGGTTCTCGCTATTCCTGTTCATCTTCCGCAGAAATTGCAAACTGGGCCAAACAGGAGGTTAAAGGGACTGACTCTCCAAGTCGGGAGAGTGTTAGTAAAGCGTCTGGAATGTTGCACCCGAGTACCAGGGTACGAAAACTGAGACATATTTGAACACGTCTCCCGATCACATGGTTGATCATACTCTAGGTTCCACATGCATGTTTTAGCTGAAGGAAGAATACCTTAAACCTGGGTAGTTGAAACCCGTGGAATGGGTACCATGCAATATGACTTCAAAGGGTCTTCATTTGCTCACCGAACCTCTCCAATCCTATCACTGCTGCGTTTATGTCCCTGTACACATGCTTGATTCTCTTTCGGAGACATAGCAATCCATAGGTTTTAAGATACTTAAGAGTCAGGTACATTCTTAGGCGTTTAATATGCGGTGTTGAGTCCATTTCGTTGAGCAAGGAGTAGCTCTTGTCTATTCCATATTTGGCTTAAGGAACTTTATCTGTGCTCATTTCAATCTCTGGTTTTATGCAGCACCCCAACTCACCTTTACCCTTAAACAAGCATAAGGTGGTTTTCTAAATTTGAGACCCTGTTCTGTTCTGTAATTCAGTTCCTGTGTAGCCAAGTTTACATTCCGTGTATTACTGATATCTTATGATGTTTCTTTTTCTGTGTGACTTATTTCAGTTAGAATCATCGTACCTGAATCCACTCATTGTGCTGCTACGGGCCTGATGACATAGATTTCACTGCTGAGTGATACTGCATTGTACGTAAGTACCACAAGTTCTTTATCCATTTTTCACTTTCTGTGATATTGAACTTGTACGGTAAACGAGGTTCTTGTAAACAGAGGCGTCCCAAACATTGGGGTGGCTGTATCTTTTTGATTTTAATTTCCCTAAGCTATAGGACCATAAGTGGAAGTGCCCTAGGCTCTGTTGCTTTGTTTTTTAGATGTTTCAGGAAACACCATACACTTCTCCCGAGTGTCTGTTGGCAATTTACATCCCGCCCATCAGCATAACAAGGCTCCCAGTTCTCCATGGCCTGTGCTGCCTTTCTGGATTTTACACTTTTTTCAGATGGCCCTTTTGACCGGGGGGAAGTGAGACTTCATTGTAGTGCAGATTTCCTTTGCAAGCTTTCTTGGTTGGCCAAAAAGGGCGTATGCGTTTTTTCCTGAATATATTCAGGAAAAAACGCATACGCCCTTTTTGGCCAAGTGCATCATTGTGGACGTTCTGCCTCTTTTCCTATGCTTTCAATGCAATTCCAGTCTACCTCCTGAAATCGGTTTCCTGCAATTCTGCCCCGCTTTCAAGTCCTCTTGGCAGCCTTACTTCAGTATATTTTTGGACGATAGTTGTCATTTATAACTCTGCAGGTTTGTGAATTACAGTGCCCCTGAGCTCCTTTCTTCAACTCGCTTTCTTGTGAGCTGGCCGCAACACCGCAGGATGGCTTCAGGCCCTAATCTGGTTCCGGCACGGCACGCTGAGCCTTTGGTTATTTCCTCTTCCTGGTGGGAAATGAGAGTTAAATTTGCCCGTCCAGACACCTCCAGCTAGTCTCTCATTGGTTCTCGCTATTCCTGTTCATCTTCCGCAGAAATTGCAAACTGGGCCAAACAGGAGGTTAAAGGGACTGACTCTCCAAGTGGGGAGAGTGTTAGTAAAGCGTCTGGAATGTTGCACCCGAGTACCAGGGTACGAAAACTGAGACATATTTGAACACGTCTCCCGATCACATGGTTGATCATACTCTAGGTTCCACATGCATGTTTTAGCTGAAGGAAGAATACCTTAAACCTGGGTAGTTGAAACCCGTGGAATGGGTACCATGCAATATGACTTCAAAGGGTCTTCATTTGCTCACCGAACCTCTCCAATCCTATCACTGCTGCGTTTATGTCCCTGTACACATGCTTGATTCTCTTTCGGAGACATAGCAATCCATAGGTTTTAAGATACTTAAGAGTCAGGTACATTCTTAGGCGTTTAATATGCGGTGTTGAGTCCATTTCGTTGAGCAAGGAGTAGCTCTTGTCTATTCCATATTTGGCTTAAGGAACTTTATCTGTGCTCATTTCAATCTCTGGTTTTATGCAGCACCCCAACTCACCTTTACCCTTAAACAAGCATAAGTTGGTTTTCTAAATTTGAGACCCTGTTCTGTTCTGTAATTCAGTTCCTGTGTAGCCAAGTTTACATTCCGTGTATTACTGATATCTTATGATGTTTCTTTTTCTGTGTGACTTATTTCAGTTAGAATCATCGTACCTGAATCCACTCATTGTGCTGCTACGGGCCTGATGACATAGATTTCACTGCTGAGTGATACTGCATTGTACGTAAGTACCACAAGTTCTTTATCCATTTTTCACTTTCTGTGATATTGAACTTGTACGGTAAACGAGGTTCTTGTAAACAGAGGCGTCCCAAACATTGGGGTGGCTGTATCTTTTGGATTTTAATTTCCCTAAGCTATAGGACCATAAGTGGAAGTGCCCTAGGCTCTGTTGCTTTGTTTTTTAGATGTTTCAGGAAACACCATACACTTCTCCCGAGTGTCTGTTGGCAATTTACATCCCGCCCATCAGCATAACAAGGCTCCCAGTTCTCCATGGCCTGTCCTGCCTTTCTGGATTTTACACTTTTTTCAGATGGCCCTTTTGACCGGGGGAAAGTGAGACTTCATTGTAGTGCAGATTTCCTTTGCAAGCTTGCTTGGTTGGCCAAAAAGGGCGTATGCGTTTTTTCCTGAATATATTTAGGAAAAAATGCATACGTCCTTTTTGGCCAAGTGCATCATTGTGGACGTTCTGCCTCTTTTCCTATGCTTTCAATGCAATTCCAGTCTACCTCCTGAAATCGGTTTCCTGCAATTCTGCCCCGCTTTCAAGTCCTCTTGGCAGCCTTACTTCAGTATATTTTTGGACGATAGTTGTCATTTATAACTCTGCAGGTTTGTGAATTACAGTGCCCCTGAGCTCCTTTCTTCAACTCGTTTTCTTGTGAGCTGGCCGCAACACCGCAGGATGGCTTCAGGCCCTAATCTGGTTCCGGCACGGCACGCTGAGCCTTTGGTTATTTCCACTTCCTGGTGGGAAATGAGAGTTAAATTTGCCCGTCCAGACACCTCCAGCTAGTCTCTCATTGGTTCTCGCTATTCCTGTTCATCTTCCGCAGAAATTGCAAACTGGGCCAAACAGGAGGTTAAAGGGAATGACTCTCCAAGTGGGGAGAGTGTTAGTAAAGCATCTGGAATGTTGCACCCGAGTACCAGGGTACGAAAACTGAGACATATTTGAACACGTCTCCCGATCACATGGTTGATCATACTCTAGGTTCCACATGCATGTTTTAGCTGAAGGAAGAATACCTTAAACCTGGGTAGTTGAAACCCGTGGAATGGGTACCATGCAATATGACTTCAAAGGGTCTTCATTTGCTCACCGAACCTCTCCAATCCTATCACTGCTGCGTTTATGTCCCTGTACACATGCTTGATTCTCTTTCGGAGACATAGCAATCCATAGGTTTTAAGATACTTAAGAGTCAGGTACATTCTTAGGCGTTTAATATGCGGTGTTGAGTCCATTTCGTTGAGCAAGGAGTAGCTCTTGTCTATTCCATATTTGGCTTAAGGAACTTTATCTGTGCTCATTTCAATCTCTGGTTTTATGCAGCACCCCAACTCACCTTTCCCCTTAAACAAGCATAAGTTGGTTTTCTAAATTTGAGACCCTGTTCTGTTCTGTAATTCAGTTCCTGTGTAGCCAAGTTTACATTCCGTGTATTAGTGATATCTTATGATGTTTCTTTTTCTGTGTGACTTATTTCAGTTAGAATCATCGTACCTGAATCCACTCATTGTGCTGCTACGGGCCTGATGACATAGATTTCACTGCTGAGTGATACTGCATTGTACGTAAGTACCACAAGTTCTTTATCCATTTTTCACTTTCTGTGATATTGAACTTGTACGGTAAACGAGGTTCTTGTAAACAGAGGCGTCCCAAACATTGGGGTGGCTGTATCTTTTTGATTTTAATTTCCCTAAGCTATAGGACCATAATTGGAAGTGCCCTAGGCTCTGTTGCTTTGTTTTTTAGATGTTTCAGGAAACACCATACACTTCTCCCGAGTGTCTGTTGGCAATTTACATACCGCCCATCAGCATAACAAGGCTCCCAGTTCTCCATGGCCTGTCCTGCCTTTCTGGATTTTACACTTTTTTCAGATGGCCCTTTTGACCGGGGGGAAGTGAGACTTCATTGTAGTGCAGATTTCCTTTGCAAGCTTGCTTGGTTGGCCAAAAAGGGCGTATGCGTTTTTTCCTGAATATATTCAGGAAAAAACGCATACGCCCTTTTTGGCCAAGTGCATCATTGTGGACGTTCTGCCTCTTTTCCTATGCTTTCGATGCAATTCCAGTCTACCTCCTGAAATCGGTTTCCTGCAATTCTGCCCCGCTTTCAAGTCCTCTTGGCAGCCTTACTTCAGTATATTTTTGGACGATAGTTGTCATTTATAACTCTGCAGGTTTGTGAATTACAGTGCCCCTGAGCTCCTTTCTTCAACTCGTTTTCTTGTGAGCTGGCCGCAACACCGCAGGATGGCTTCAGGCCCTAATCTGGTTCCGGCACGGCACGCTGAGCCTTTGGTTATTTCCTCTTCCTGGTGGGAAATGAGAGTTAAATTTGCCCGTCCAGACACCTCCAGCTAGTCTCTCATTGGTTCTCGCTATTCCTGTTCATCTTCCGCAGAAATTGCAAACTGGGCCAAACAGGAGGTTAAAGGGACTGACTCTCCAAGTCGGGAGAGTGTTAGTAAAGCGTCTGGAATGTTGCACCCGAGTACCAGGGTACGAAAACTGAGACATATTTGAACACGTCTCACGATCACATGGTTGATCATACTCTAGGTTCCACATGCATGTTTTAGCTGAAGGAAGAATACCTTAAACCTGGGTAGTTGAAACCCGTGGAATGGGTACCATGCAATATGACTTCAAAGGGTCTTCATTTGCTCACCGAACCTCTCCAATCCTATCACTGCTGCGTTTACGTCCCTGTACACATGCTTGATTCTCTTTCGGAGACATAGCAATCCATAGGTTTTAAGATACTTAAGAGTCAGGTACATTCTTTGGCGTTTAATATGCGGTGTTGAGTCCATTTCGTTGAGCAAGGAGTAGCTCTTGTCTATTCCATATTTGGCTTAAGGAACTTTATCTGTGCTCATTTCAATCTCTGGTTTTATGCAGCACCCCAACTCACCTTTCCCCTTAAACAAGCATAAGTTGGTTTTCTAAATTTGAGACCCTGTTCTGTTCTGTAATTCAGTTCCTGTGTAGCCAAGTTTACATTCCGTGTATTACTGATATCTTATGATGTTTCTTTTTCTGTGTGACTTATTTCAGTTAGAATCATCGTACCTGAATCCACTCATTGTGCTGCTACGGGCCTGATGACATAGATTTCACTGCTGAGTGATACTGCATTGTACGTAAGTACCACAAGTTCTTTATCCATTTTTCACTTTCTGTGATATTGAACTTGTACGGTAAACGAGGTTCTTGTAAACAGAGGCGTCCCAAACATTGGGGTGGCTGTATCTTTTGGATTTTAATTTCCCTAAGCTATAGGACCATAAGTGGAAGTGCCCTAGGCTCTGTTGCTTTGTTTTTTAGATGTTTCAGGAAACACCATACACTTCTCCCGAGTGTCTGTTGGCAATTTACATCCCGCCCATCAGCATAACAAGGCTCCCAGTTCTCCATGGCCTGTCCTGCCTTTCTGGATTTTACACTTTTTTCAGATGGCCCTTTTGACCGGGGGGAAGTGAGACTTCATTGTAGTGCAGATTTCCTTTGCAAGCTTGCTTGGTTGGCCAAAAAGGGCGTATGCGTTTTTTCCTGAATATATTCAGGAAAAAACGCATACGCCCTTTTTGGCCAAGTGCATCATTGTGGACGTTCTGCCTCTTTTCCTATGCTTTCGATGCAATTCCAGTCTACCTCCTGAAATCGGTTTCCTGCAATTCTGCCCCGCTTTCAAGTCCTCTTGGCAGCCTTACTTCAGTATATTTTTGGACGATAGTTGTCATTTATAACTCTGCAGGTTTGTGAATTACAGTGCCCCTGAGCTCCTTTCTTCAACTCGTTTTCTTGTGAGCTGGCCGCAACACCGCAGGATGGCTTCAGGCCCTAATCTGGTTCCGGCACGGCACGCTGAGCCTTTGGTTATTTCCTCTTCCTGGTGGGAAATGAGAATTAAATTTGCCCGTCCAGACACCTCCAGCTAGTCTCTCATTGGTTCTCGCTATTCCTGTTCATCTTCCGCAGAAATTGCAAACTGGGCCAAACAGGAGGTTAAAGGGACTGACTCTCCAAGTCGGGAGAGTGTTAGTAAAGCGTCTGGAATGTTGCACCCGAGTACCAGGGTACGAAAACTGAGACATATTTGAACACGTCTCCCGATCACATGGTTGATCATACTCTAGGTTCCACATGCATGTTTTAGCTGAAGGAAGAATACCTTAAACCTGGGTAGTTGAAACCCGTGGAATGGGTACCATGCAATATGACTTCAAAGGGTCTTCATTTGCTCACCGAACCTCTCCAATCTTATCACTGCTGCGTTTATGTCCCTGTACACATGCTTGATTCTCTTTCGGAGACATAGCAATCCATAGGTTTTAAGATACTTAAGAGTCAGGTACACTCTTAGGCGTTTAATATGCGGTGTTGAGTCCATTTCGTTGAGCAAGGAGTAGCTCTTGTCTATTCCATATTTGGCTTAAGGAACTTTATCTGTGCTCATTTCAATCTCTGGTTTTATGCAGCACCCCAACTCACCTTTCCCCTTAAACAAGCATAAGTTGGTTTTCTAAATTTGAGACCCTGTTCTGTTCTGTAATTCAGTTCCTGTGTAGCCAAGTTTACATTCCGTGTATTACTGATATCTTATGATGTTTCTTTTTCTGTGTGACTTATTTCAGTTAGAATCATCATACCTGAATCCACTCATTGTGCTGCTACGGGCCTGATGACATAGATTTCACTGCTGAGTGATACTGCATTGTACGTAAGTACCACAAGTTCTTTATCCATTTTTCACTTTCTGTGATATTGAACTTGTACGGTAAACGAGGTTCTTGTAAACAGAGGCGTCCCAAACATTGGGGTGGCTGTATCTTTTGGATTTTAATTTCCCTAAGCTATAGGACCATAAGTGGAAGTGCCCTAGGCTCTGTTGCTTTGTTTTTTAGATGTTTCAGGAAACACCATACACTTCTCCCGAGTGTCTGTTGGCAATTTACATCCCGCCCATCAGCATAACAAGGCTCCCAGTTCTCCATGGCCTGTCCTGCCTTTCTGGATTTTACACTTTTTTCAGATGGCCCTTTTGACCGGGGGGAAGTGAGACTTCATTGTAGTGCAGATTTCCTTTGCAAGCTTGCTTGGTTGGCCAAAAAGGGCGTATGCGTTTTTTCCTGAATATATTCAGGAAAAAACGCATACGCCCTTTTTGGCCAAGTGCATCATTGTGGACGTTCTGCCTCTTTTCCTATGCTTTCAATGCAATTCCAGTCTACCTCCTGAAATCGGTTTCCTGCAATTCTGCCCCGCTTTCAAGTCCTCTTGGCAGCCTTACTTCAGTATATTTTTGGACGATAGTTGTCATTTATAACTCTGCAGGTTTGTGAATTACAGTGCCCCTGAGCTCCTTTCTTCAACTCGCTTTCTTGTGAGCTGGCCGCAACACCGCAGGATGGCTTCAGGCCCTAATCTGGTTCCGGCACGGCACGCTGAGCCTTTGGTTATTTCCTCTTCCTGGTGGGAAATGAGAGTTAAATTTGCCCGTCCAGACACCTCCAGCTAGTCTCTCATTGGTTCTCGCTATTCCTGTTCATCTTCCGCAGAAATTGCAAACTGGGCCAAACAGGAGGTTAAAGGGACTGACTCTCCAAGTCGGGAGAGTGTTAGTAAAGCGTCTGGAATGTTGCACCCGAGTACCAGGGTACGAAAACTGAGACATATTTGAACACGTCTCCCGATCACATGGTTGATCATACTCTAGGTTCCACATGCATGTTTTAGCTGAAGGAAGAATACCTTAAACCTGGGTAGTTGAAACCCGTGGAATGGGTACCATGCAATATGACTTCAAAGGGTCTTCATTTGCTCACCGAACCTCTCCAATCCTATCACTGCTGCGTTTATGTCCCTGTACACATGCTTGATTCTCTTTCGGAGACATAGCAATCCATAGGTTTTAAGATACTTAAGAGTCAGGTACACTCTTAGGCGTTTAATATGCGGTGTTGAGTCCATTTCGTTGAGCAAGGAGTAGCTCTTGTCTATTCCATATTTGGCTTAAGGAACTTTATCTGTGCTCATTTCAATCTCTGGTTTTATGCAGCACCCCAACTCACCTTTCCCCTTAAACAAGCATAAGTTGGTTTTCTAAATTTGAGACCCTGTTCTGTTCTGTAATTCAGTTCCTGTGTAGCCAAGTTTACATTCCGTGTATTACTGATATCTTATGATGTTTCTTTTTCTGTGTGACTTATTTCAGTTAGAATCATCGTACCTGAATCCACTCATTGTGCTGCTACGGGCCTGATGACATAGATTTCACTTCTGAGTGATACTGCATTGTACGTAAGTACCACAAGTTCTTTATCCATTTTTCACTTTCTCTGATATTGAACTTGTACGGTAAACGAGGTTCTTGTAAACAGAGGCGTCCCAAACATTGGGGTGGCTGTATCTTTTTGATTTTAATTTCCCTAAGCTATAGGACCATAAGTGGAAGTGCCCTAGGCTCTGTTGCTTTGTTTTTTAGATGTTTCAGGAAACACCATACACTTCTCCCGAGTGTCTGTTGGCAATTTACATCCCGCCCATCAGCATAACAAGGCTCCCAGTTCTCCATGGCCTGTCCTGACTTTCTGGATTTTACACTTTTTTCAGATGGCCCTTTTGACCGGGGGGAAGTGACACTTCATTGTAGTGCAGATTTCCTTTGCAAGCTTGCTTGGTTGGCCAAAAAGGGCGTATGCGTTTTTTCCTGAATATATTCAGGAAAAAACGCATACGCCCTTTTTGGCCAAGTGCATCATTGTGGACGTTCTGCCTCTTTTCCTATGCTTTCGATGCAATTCCAGTCTACCTCCTGAAATCGGTTTCCTGCAATTCTGCCCCGCTTTCAAGTCCTCTTGGCAGCCTTACTTCAGTATATTTTTGGACGATAGTTGTCATTTATAACTCTGCAGGTTTGTGAATTACAGTGCCCCTGAGCTCCTTTCTTCAACTCGTTTTCTTGTGAGCTGGCCGCAACACCGCAGGATGGCTTCAGGCCCTAATCTGGTTCCGGCACGGCACGCTGAGCCTTTGGTTATTTCCTCTTCCTGGTGGGAAATGAGAGTTAAATTTGCCCGTCCAGACACCTCCAGCTAGTCTCTCATTGGTTCTCGCTATTCCTGTTCATCTTCCGCAGAAATTGCAAACTGGGCCAAACAGGAGGTTAAAGGGACTGACTCTCCAAGTCGGGAGAGTGTTAGTAAAGCGTCTGGAATGTTGCACCCGAGTACCAGGGTACGAAAACTGAGACATATTTGAACACGTCTCCCGATCACATGGTTGATCATACTCTAGGTTCCACATGCATGTTTTAGCTGAAGGAAGAATACCTTAAACCTGGGTAGTTGAAACCCGTGGAATGGGTACCATGCAATATGACTTCAAAGGGTCTTCATTTGCTCACCGAACCTCTCCAATCCTATCACTGCTGCGTTTATGTCCCTGTACACATGCTTGATTCTCTTTCGGAGACATAGCAATCCATAGGTTTTAAGATACTTAAGAGTCAGGTACATTCTTAGGCGTTTAATATGCGGTGTTGAGTCCATTTCGTTGAGCAAGGAGTAGCTCTTGTCTATTCCATATTTGGCTTAAGGAACTTTATCTGTGCTCATTTCAATCTCTGGTTTTATGCAGCACCCCAACTCACCTTTACCCTTAAACAAGCATAAGGTGGTTTTCTAAATTTGAGACCCTGTTCTGTTCTGTAATTCAGTTCCTGTGTAGCCAAGTTTACATTCCGTGTATTACTGATATCTTATGATGTTTCTTTTTCTGTGTGACTTATTTCAGTTAGAATCATCGTACCTGAATCCACTCATTGTGCTGCTACGGGCCTGATGACATAGATTTCACTGCTGAGTGATACTGCATTGTACGTAAGTACCACAAGTTCTTTATCCATTTTTCACTTTCTGTGATATTGAACTTGTACGGTAAACGAGGTTCTTGTAAACAGAGGCGTCCCAAACATTGGGGTGGCTGTATCTTTTTGATTTTAATTTCCCTAAGCTATAGGACCATAAGTGGAAGTGCCCTAGGCTCTGTTGCTTTGTTTTTTAGATGTTTCAGGAAACACCATACACTTCTCCCGAGTGTCTGTTGGCAATTTACATCCCGCCCATCAGCATAACAAGGCTCCCAGTTCTCCATGGCCTGTCCTGCCTTTCTGGATTTTACACTTTTTTCAGATGGCCCTTTTGACTGGGGGGAAGTGAGACTTCATTGTAGTGCAGATTTCCTTTGCAAGCTTGCTTGGTTGGCCAAAAAGGGCGTATGCGTTTTTTCCTGAATATATTCAGGAAAAAACGCATACGCCCTTTTTGGCCAAGTGCATCATTGTGGACGTTCTGCCTCTTTTCCTATGCTTTCGATGCAATTCCAGTCTACCTCTTGAAATCGGTTTCCTGCAATTCTGCCCCGCTTTCAAGTCCTCTTGGCAGCCTTACTTCAGTATATTTTTGGACGATAGTTGTCATTTATAACTCTGCAGGTTTGTGAATTACAGTGCCCCTGAGCTCCTTTCTTCAACTCGTTTTCTTGTGAGCTGGCCGCAACACCGCAGGATGGCTTCAGGCCCTAATCTGGTTCCGGCACGGCACGCTGAGCCTTTGGTTATTTCCTCTTCCTGGTGGGAAATGAGAGTTAAATTTGCCCGTCCAGACACCTCCAGCTAGTCTCTCATTGGTTCTCGCTATTCCTGTTCATCTTCCGCAGAAATTGCAAACTGGGCCAAACAGGAGGTTAAAGGGACTGACTCTCCAAGTCGGGAGAGTGTTAGTAAAGCGTCTGGAATGTTGCACCCGAGTACCAGGGTACGAAAACTGAGACATATTTGAACACGTCTCCCGATCACATGGTTGATCATACTCTAGGTTCCACATGCATGTTTTAGCTGAAGGAAGAATACCTTAAACCTGGGTAGTTGAAACCCGTGGAATGGGTACCATGCAATATGACTTCAAAGGGTCTTCATTTGCTCACCGAACCTCTCCAATCCTATCACTGCTGCGTTTATGTCCCTGTACACATGCTTGATTCTCTTTCGGAGACATAGCAATCCATAGGTTTTAAGATACTTAAGAGTCAGGTACATTCTTAGGCGTTTAATATGCGGTGTTGAGTCCATTTCGTTGAGCAAGGAGTAGCTCTTGTCTATTCCATATTTGGCTTAAGGAACTTTATCTGTGCTCATTTCAATCTCTGGTTTTATGCAGCACCCCAACTCACCTTTCCCCTTAAACAAGCATAAGTTGGTTTTCTAAATTTGAGACCCTGTTCTGTTCTGTAATTCAGTTCCTGTGTAGCCAAGTTTACATTCCGTGTATTACTGATATCTTATGATGTTTCTTTTTCTGTGTGACTTATTTCAGTTAGAATCATCGTACCTGAATCCACTCATTGTGCTGCTACGGGCCTGATGACATAGATTTCACTGCTGAGTGATACTGCATTGTACGTAAGTACCACAAGTTCTTTATCCATTTTTCACTTTCTGTGATATTGAACTTGTACGGTAAACGAGGTTCTTGTAAACAGAGGCGTCCCAAACATTGGGGTGGCTGTATCTTTTTGATTTTAATTTCCCTAAGCTATAGGACCATAAGTGGAAGTGCCCTAGGCTCTGTTGCTTTGTTTTTTAGATGTTTCAGGAAACACCATACACTTCTCCCGAGTGTCTGTTGGCAATTTACATCCCGCCCATCAGCATAACAAGGCTCCCAGTTCTCCAGGGCCTGTCCTGCCTTTCTGGATTTTACACTTTTTTCAGATGGCCCTTTTGACCGGGGGGAAGTGAGACTTCATTGTAGTGCAGATTTCCTTTGCAAGCTTGCTTGGTTGGCCAAAAAGGGCGTATGCGTTTTTTCCTGAATATATTCAGGAAAAAACGCATACGCCCTTTTTGGCCAAGTGCATCATTGTGGACGTTCTGCCTCTTTTCCTATGCTTTCGATGCAATTCCAGTCTACCTCCTGAAATCGGTTTCCTGCAATTCTGCCCCGCTTTCAAGTCCTCTTGGCAGCCTTACTTCAGTATATTTTTGGACGATAGTTGTCATTTATAACTCTGCAGGTTTGTGAATTACAGTGCCCCTGAGCTCCTTTCTTCAACTCGTTTTCTTGTGAGCTGGCCGCAACACCGCAGGATGGCTTCAGGCCCTAATCTGGTTCCGGCACGGCACGCTGAGCCTTTGGTTATTTCCTCTTCCTGGTGGGAAATGAGAGTTAAATTTGCCCGTCCAGACACCTCCAGCTAGTCTCTCATTGGTTCTCGCTATTCCTGTTCATCTTCCGCAGAAATTGCAAACTGGGCCAAACAGGAGGTTAAAGGGACTGACTCTCCAAGTCGGGAGAGTGTTAGTAAAGCGTCTGGAATGTTGCACCCGAGTACCAGGGTACGAAAACTGAGACATATTTGAACACGTCTCCCGATCACATGGTTGATCATACTCTAGGTTCCACATGCATGTTTTAGCTGAAGGAAGAATACCTTAAACCTGGGTAGTTGAAACCCGTGGAATGGGTACCATGCAATATGACTTCAAAGGGTCTTCATTTGCTCACCGAACCTCTCCAATCCTATCACTGCTGCGTTTATGTCCCTGTACACATGCTTGATTCTCTTTCGGAGACATAGCAATCCATAGGTTTTAAGATACTTAAGAGTCAGGTACATTCTTAGGCGTTTAATATGCGGTGTTGAGTCCATTTCGTTGAGCAAGGAGTAGCTCTTGTCTATTCCATATTTGGCTTAAGGAACTTTATCTGTGCTCATTTCAATCTCTGGTTTTATGCAGCACCCCAACTCACCTTTCCCCTTAAACAAGCATAAGTTGGTTTTCTAAATTTGAGACCCTGTTCTGTTCTGTAATTCAGTTCCTGTGTAGCCAAGTTTACATTCCGTGTATTACTGATATCTTATGATGTTTCTTTTTCTGTGTGACTTATTTCAGTTAGAATCATCGTACCTGAATCCACTCATTGTGCTGCTACGGGCCTGATGACATAGATTTCACTGCTGAGTGATACTGCATTGTACGTAAGTACCACAAGTTCTTTATCCATTTTTCACTTTCTGTGATATTGAACTTGTACGGTAAACGAGGTTCTTGTAAACAGAGGCGTCCCAAACATTGGGGTGGCTGTATCTTTTTGATTTTAATTTCCCTAAGCTATAGGACCATAAGTGGAAGTGCCCTAGGCTCTGTTGCTTTGTTTTTTAGATGTTTCAGGAAACACCATACACTTCTCCCGAGTGTCTGTTGGCAATTTACATCCCGCCCATCAGCATAACAAGGCTCCCAGTTCTCCAGGGCCTGTCCTGCCTTTCTGGATTTTACACTTTTTTCAGATGGCCCTTTTGACCGGGGGGAAGTGAGACTTCATTGTAGTGCAGATTTCCTTTGCAAGCTTGCTTGGTTGGCCAAAAAGGGCGTATGCGTTTTTTCCTGAATATATTCAGGAAAAAACGCATACGCCCTTTTTGGCCAAGTGCATCATTGTGGACGTTCTGCCTCTTTTCCTATGCTTTCGATGCAATTCCAGTCTACCTCCTGAAATCGGTTTCCTGCAATTCTGCCCCGCTTTCAAGTCCTCTTGGCAGCCTTACTTCAGTATATTTTTGGACGATAGTTGTCATTTATAACTCTGCAGGTTTGTGAATTACAGTGCCCCTGAGCTCCTTTCTTCAACTCGTTTTCTTGTGAGCTGGCCGCAACACCGCAGGATGGCTTCAGGCCCTAATCTGGTTCCGGCACGGCACGCTGAGCCTTTGGTTATTTCCTCTTCCTGGTGGGAAATGAGAGTTAAATTTGCCCGTCCAGACACCTCCAGCTAGTCTCTCATTGGTTCTCGCTATTCCTGTTCATCTTCCGCAGAAATTGCAAACTGGGCCAAACAGGAGGTTAAAGGGACTGACTCTCCAAGTCGGGAGAGTGTTAGTAAAGCGTCTGGAATGTTGCACCCGAGTACCAGGGTACGAAAACTGAGACATATTTGAACACGTCTCCCGATCACATGGTTGATCATACTCTAGGTTCCACATGCATGTTTTAGCTGAAGGAAGAATACCTTAAACCTGGGTAGTTGAAACCCGTGGAATGGGTACCATGCAATATGACTTCAAAGGGTCTTCATTTGCTCACCGAACCTCTCCAATCCTATCACTGCTGCGTTTATGTCCCTGTACACATGCTTGATTCTCTTTCGGAGACATAGCAATCCATAGGTTTTAAGATACTTAAGAGTCAGGTACATTCTTAGGCGTTTAATATGCGGTGTTGAGTCCATTTCGTTGAGCAAGGAGTAGCTCTTGTCTATTCCATATTTGGCTTAAGGAACTTTATCTGTGCTCATTTCAATCTCTGGTTTTATGCAGCACCCCAACTCACCTTTACCCTTAAACAAGCATAAGGTGGTTTTCTAAATTTGAGACCCTGTTCTGTTCTGTAATTCAGTTCCTGTGTAGCCAAGTTTACATTCCGTGTATTACTGATATCTTATGATGTTTCCTTTTCTGTGTGACTTATTTCAGTTAGAATCATCGTACCTGAATCCACTCATTGTGCTGCTACGGGCCTGATGACATAGATTTCACTGCTGAGTGATACTGCATTGTACGTAAGTACCACAAGTTCTTTATCCATTTTTCACTTTCTGTGATATTGAACTTGTACGGTAAACGAGGTTCTTGTAAACAGAGGCGTCCCAAACATTGGGGTGGCTGTATCTTTTGGATTTTAATTTCCCTAAGCTATAGGACCATAAGTGGAAGTGCCCTAGGCTCTGTTGCTTTGTTTTTTAGATGTTTCAGGAAACACCATACACTTCTCCCGAGTGTCTGTTGGCAATTTACATCCCGCCCATCAGCATAACAAGGCTCCCAGTTCTCCATGGCCTGTCCTGCCTTTCTGGATTTTACACTTTTTTCAGATGGCCCTTTTGACCGGGGGGAAGTGAGACTTCATTGTAGTGCAGATTTCCTTTGCAAGCTTGCTTGGTTGGCCAAAAAGGGCGTATGCGTTTTTTCCTGAATATATTCAGGAAAAAACGCATACGCCCTTTTTGGCCAAGTGCATCATTGTGGACGTTCTGCCTCTTTTCCTATGCTTTCGATGCAATTCCAGTCTACCTCCTGAAATCGGTTTCCTGCAATTCTGCCCCGCTTTCAAGTCCTCTTGGCAGCCTTACTTCAGTATATTTTTGGACGATAGTTGTCATTTATAACTCTGCAGGTTTGTGAATTACAGTGCCCCTGAGCTCCTTTCTTCAACTCGTTTTCTTGTGAGCTGGCCGCAACACCGCAGGATGGCTTCAGGCCCTAATCTGGTTCCGGCACGGCACGCTGAGCCTTTGGTTATTTCCTCTTCCTGGTGGGAAATGAGAGTTAAATTTGCCCGTCCAGACACCTCCAGCTAGTCTCTCATTGGTTCTCGCTATTCCTGTTCATCTTCCGCAGAAATTGCAAACTGGGCCAAACAGGAGGTTAAAGGGACTGACTCTCCAAGTCGGGAGAGTGTTAGTAAAGCGTCTGGAATGTTGCACCCGAGTACCAGGGTACGAAAACTGAGACATATTTGAACACGTCTCCCGATCACATGGTTGATCATACTCTAGGTTCCACATGCATGTTTTAGCTGAAGGAAGAATACCTTAAACCTGGGTAGTTGAAACCCGTGGAATGGGTACCATGCAATATGACTTCAAAGGGTCTTCATTTGCTCACCGAACCTCTCCAATCCTATCACTGCTGCGTTTATGTCCCTGTACACATGCTTGATTCTCTTTCGGAGACATAGCAATCCATAGGTTTTAAGATACTTAAGAGTCAGGTACATTCTTAGGCGTTTAATATGCGGTGTTGAGTCCATTTCGTTGAGCAAGGAGTAGCTCTTGTCTATTCCATATTTGGCTTAAGGAACTTTATCTGTGCTCATTTCAATCTCTGGTTTTATGCAGCACCCCAACTCACCTTTACCCTTAAACAAGCATAAGGTGGTTTTCTAAATTTGAGACCCTGTTCTGTTCTGTAATTCAGTTCCTGTGTAGCCAAGTTTACATTCCGTGTATTACTGATATCTTATGATGTTTCCTTTTCTGTGTGACTTATTTCAGTTAGAATCATCGTACCTGAATCCACTCATTGTGCTGCTACGGGCCTGATGACATAGATTTCACTGCTGAGTGATACTGCATTGTACGTAAGTACCACAAGTTCTTTATCCATTTTTCACTTTCTGTGATATTGAACTTGTACGGTAAACGAGGTTCTTGTAAACAGAGGCGTCCCAAACATTGGGGTGGCTGTATCTTTTGGATTTTAATTTCCCTAAGCTATAGGACCATAAGTGGAAGTGCCCTAGGCTCTGTTGCTTTGTTTTTTAGATGTTTCAGGAAACACCATACACTTCTCCCGAGTGTCTGTTGGCAATTTACATCCCGCCCATCAGCATAACAAGGCTCCCAGTTCTCCAGGGCCTGTCCTGCCTTTCTGGATTTTACACTTTTTTCAGATGGCCCTTTTGACCGGGGGGAAGTGAGACTTCATTGTAGTGCAGATTTCCTTTGCAAGCTTGCTTGGTTGGCCAAAAAGGGCGTATGCGTTTTTTCCTGAATATATTCAGGAAAAAACGCATACGCCCTTTTTGGCCAAGTGCATCATTGTGGACGTTCTGCCTCTTTTCCTATGCTTTCGATGCAATTCCAGTCTACCTCCTGAAATCGGTTTCCTGCAATTCTGCCCCGCTTTCAAGTCCTCTTGGCAGCCTTACTTCAGTATATTTTTGGACGATAGTTGTCATTTATAACTCTGCAGGTTTGTGAATTACAGTGCCCCTGAGCTCCTTTCTTCAACTCGTTTTCTTGTGAGCTGGCCGCAACACCGCAGGATGGCTTCAGGCCCTAATCTGGTTCCGGCACGGCACGCTGAGCCTTTGGTTATTTCCTCTTCCTGGTGGGAAATGAGAGTTAAATTTGCCCGTCCAGACACCTCCAGCTAGTCTCTCATTGGTTCTCGCTATTCCTGTTCATCTTCCGCAGAAATTGCAAACTGGGCCAAACAGGAGGTTAAAGGGACTGACTCTCCAAGTCGGGAGAGTGTTAGTAAAGCGTCTGGAATGTTGCACCCGAGTACCAGGGTACGAAAACTGAGACATATTTGAACACGTCTCCCGATCACATGGTTGATCATACTCTAGGTTCCACATGCATGTTTTAGCTGAAGGAAGAATACCTTAAACCTGGGTAGTTGAAACCCGTGGAATGGGTACCATGCAATATGACTTCAAAGGGTCTTCATTTGCTCACCGAACCTCTCCAATCCTATCACTGCTGCGTTTATGTCCCTGTACACATGCTTGATTCTCTTTCGGAGACATAGCAATCCATAGGTTTTAAGATACTTAAGAGTCAGGTACATTCTTAGGCGTTTAATATGCGGTGTTGAGTCCATTTCGTTGAGCAAGGAGTAGCTCTTGTCTATTCCATATTTGGCTTAAGGAACTTTATCTGTGCTCATTTCAATCTCTGGTTTTATGCAGCACCCCAACTCACCTTTACCCTTAAACAAGCATAAGGTGGTTTTCTAAATTTGAGACCCTGTTCTGTTCTGTAATTCAGTTCCTGTGTAGCCAAGTTTACATTCCGTGTATTACTGATATCTTATGATGTTTCTTTTTCTGTGTGACTTATTTCAGTTAGAATCATCGTACCTGAATCCACTCATTGTGCTGCTACGGGCCTGATGACATAGATTTCACTGCTGAGTGATACTGCATTGTACGTAAGTACCACAAGTTCTTTATCCATTTTTCACTTTCTGTGATATTGAACTTGTACGGTAAACGAGGTTCTTGTAAACAGAGGCGTCCCAAACATTGGGGTGGCTGTATCTTTTTGATTTTAATTTCCCTAAGCTATAGGACCATAAGTGGAAGTGCCCTAGGCTCTGTTGCTTTGTTTTTTAGATGTTTCAGGAAACACCATACACTTCTCCCGAGTGTCTGTTGGCAATTTACATTCCGCCCATCAGCATAACAAGGCTCCCAGTTCTCCAGGGCCTGTCCTGCCTTTCTGGATTTTACACTTTTTTCAGATGGCCCTTTTGACCGGGGGGAAGTGAGACTTCATTGTAGTGCAGATTTCCTTTGCAAGCTTTCTTGGTTGGCCAAAAAGGGCGTATGCGTTTTTTCCTGAATATATTCAGGAAAAAACGCATACGCCCTTTTTGGCCAAGTGCATCATTGTGGACGTTCTGCCTCTTTTCCTATGCTTTCAATGCAATTCCAGTCTACCTCCTGAAATCGGTTTCCTGCAATTCTGCCCCGCTTTCAAGTCCTCTTGGCAGCCTTACTTCAGTATATTTTTGGACGATAGTTGTCATTTATAACTCTGCAGGTTTGTGAATTACAGTGCCCCTGAGCTCCTTTCTTCAACTCGCTTTCTTGTGAGCTGGCCGCAACACCGCAGGATGGCTTCAGGCCCTAATCTGGTTCCGGCACGGCACGCTGAGCCTTTGGTTATTTCCTCTTCCTGGTGGGAAATGAGAGTTAAATTTGCCCGTCCAGACACCTCCAGCTAGTCTCTCATTGGTTCTCGCTATTCCTGTTCATCTTCCGCAGAAATTGCAAACTGGGCCAAACAGGAGGTTAAAGGGACTGACTCTCCAAGTGGGGAGAGTGTTAGTAAAGCGTCTGGAATGTTGCACCCGAGTACCAGGGTACGAAAACTGAGACATATTTGAACACGTCTCCCGATCACATGGTTGATCATACTCTAGGTTCCACATGCATGTTTTAGCTGAAGGAAGAATACCTTAAACCTGGGTAGTTGAAACCCGTGGAATGGGTACCATGCAATATGACTTCAAAGGGTCTTCATTTGCTCACCGAACCTCTCCAATCCTATCACTGCTGCGTTTATGTCCCTGTACACATGCTTGATTCTCTTTCGGAGACATAGCAATCCATAGGTTTTAAGATACTTAAGAGTCAGGTACATTCTTAGGCGTTTAATATGCGGTGTTGAGTCCATTTCGTTGAGCAAGGAGTAGCTCTTGTCTATTCCATATTTGGCTTAAGGAACTTTATCTGTGCTCATTTCAATCTCTGGTTTTATGCAGCACCCCAACTCACCTTTACCCTTAAACAAGCATAAGTTGGTTTTCTAAATTTGAGACCCTGTTCTGTTCTGTAATTCAGTTCCTGTGTAGCCAAGTTTACATTCCGTGTATTACTGATATCTTATGATGTTTCTTTTTCTGTGTGACTTATTTCAGTTAGAATCATCGTACCTGAATCCACTCATTGTGCTGCTACGGGCCTGATGACATAGATTTCACTGCTGAGTGATACTGCATTGTACGTAAGTACCACAAGTTCTTTATCCATTTTTCACTTTCTGTGATATTGAACTTGTACGGTAAACGAGGTTCTTGTAAACAGAGGCGTCCCAAACATTGGGGTGGCTGTATCTTTTGGATTTTAATTTCCCTAAGCTATAGGACCATAAGTGGAAGTGCCCTAGGCTCTGTTGCTTTGTTTTTTAGATGTTTCAGGAAACACCATACACTTCTCCCGAGTGTCTGTTGGCAATTTACATCCCGCCCATCAGCATAACAAGGCTCCCAGTTCTCCATGGCCTGTCCTGCCTTTCTGGATTTTACACTTTTTTCAGATGGCCCTTTTGACCGGGGGAAAGTGAGACTTCATTGTAGTGCAGATTTCCTTTGCAAGCTTGCTTGGTTGGCCAAAAAGGGCGTATGCGTTTTTTCCTGAATATATTTAGGAAAAAATGCATACGTCCTTTTTGGCCAAGTGCATCATTGTGGACGTTCTGCCTCTTTTCCTATGCTTTCAATGCAATTCCAGTCTACCTCCTGAAATCGGTTTCCTGCAATTCTGCCCCGCTTTCAAGTCCTCTTGGCAGCCTTACTTCAGTATATTTTTGGACGATAGTTGTCATTTATAACTCTGCAGGTTTGTGAATTACAGTGCCCCTGAGCTCCTTTCTTCAACTCGTTTTCTTGTGAGCTGGCCGCAACACCGCAGGATGGCTTCAGGCCCTAATCTGGTTCCGGCACGGCACGCTGAGCCTTTGGTTATTTCCACTTCCTGGTGGGAAATGAGAGTTAAATTTGCCCGTCCAGACACCTCCAGCTAGTCTCTCATTGGTTCTCGCTATTCCTGTTCATCTTCCGCAGAAATTGCAAACTGGGCCAAACAGGAGGTTAAAGGGAATGACTCTCCAAGTGGGGAGAGTGTTAGTAAAGCATCTGGAATGTTGCACCCGAGTACCAGGGTACGAAAACTGAGACATATTTGAACACGTCTCCCGATCACATGGTTGATCATACTCTAGGTTCCACATGCATGTTTTAGCTGAAGGAAGAATACCTTAAACCTGGGTAGTTGAAACCCGTGGAATGGGTACCATGCAATATGACTTCAAAGGGTCTTCATTTGCTCACCGAACCTCTCCAATCCTATCACTGCTGCGTTTATGTCCCTGTACACATGCTTGATTCTCTTTCGGAGACATAGCAATCCATAGGTTTTAAGATACTTAAGAGTCAGGTACATTCTTAGGCGTTTAATATGCGGTGTTGAGTCCATTTCGTTGAGCAAGGAGTAGCTCTTGTCTATTCCATATTTGGCTTAAGGAACTTTATCTGTGCTCATTTCAATCTCTGGTTTTATGCAGCACCCCAACTCACCTTTCCCCTTAAACAAGCATAAGTTGGTTTTCTAAATTTGAGACCCTGTTCTGTTCTGTAATTCAGTTCCTGTGTAGCCAAGTTTACATTCCGTGTATTACTGATATCTTATGATGTTTCTTTTTCTGTGTGACTTATTTCAGTTAGAATCATCGTACCTGAATCCACTCATTGTGCTGCTACGGGCCTGATGACATAGATTTCACTGCTGAGTGATACTGCATTGTACGTAAGTACCACAAGTTCTTTATCCATTTTTCACTTTCTGTGATATTGAACTTGTACGGTAAACGAGGTTTTTGTAAACAGAGGCGTCCCAAACATTGGGGTGGCTGTATCTTTTTGATTTTAATTTCCCTAAGCTATAGGACCATAAGTGGAAGTGCCCTAGGCTCTGTTGCTTTGTTTTTTAGATGTTTCAGGAAACACCATACACTTCTCCAGAGTGTCTGTTGGCAATTTCCATCCCGCCCATCAGCATAACAAGGCTCCCAGTTCTCCATGGCCTGTCCTGCCTTTCTGGATTTTACACCTTTTTCAGATGGCCCTTTTGACCGGGGGGAAGTGAGACTTCATTGTAGTGCAGATTTCCTTTGCAAGCTTGCTTGGTTGGCCAAAAAGTGTGTATGCGTTTTTTCCTGAATATATTCAGGAAAAAACACATACGCCCTTTTTGGCCAAGTGCATCATTGTCGAGGTTCTGACTCTCTTCATATGTTTTCAATGCAATTCCAGTCTACCTCCTGAAATCGGTTTCCTGCACTTCTGCCTTGCTTTCAATGTCTCTTCATAGCCTTACCTCAATATATTTTTTGAAAATAGTTGGCCTTTATAACTCTGCAGGTTTTTGAATTGCGGTGGCCCTTAGCCCCACTTTTCAGCTCTTATTTTTGTGGTCTTGCCCCATAACCACAGGATTCCTTGAAGCCCTATTTTTCTTCTGGGGCACCTTGCTGTGCCTTTGGTTAATTCTTCTTACTGATGTGGCATTAGAGTGACATGTGCCCATTGAAACCGCTACAGCTTGTTTCTCACTGGTTCCCCCTATTCCCATTCATCCTCCACACTAACTGCAGACTGTGCGATACCAGAACTTAAAGGCATTGACTCCATGTGGGGATGTTGTTAGTAAAGCGGCTGGAATGTCGATCCGCAGCCCCAGGAGAGGAAAAATGAGGTGCGTTTTAGAAACCTTTCCCGATCATATGGTATACCAGTCGCTGGGTTTCCCAAGCATGGTTTAGCTGTAGGAAGATTCCCTTCAACCTGGAGTGTTGGGACCCTTGGACTGAGTAGCATGAAGTATTGCATTAAACTTTCGGCAGTTGCTCACCAAAGCTCACCAATCCTCTCAGCCCCAAGTGTCCAGCCTTATGTCTTATCCAGCTGTGGGTTTATATGTGGTCAATCCAGGTTGCAATCCAGGTTGCATCACAGCCCCTGAGCGAATTTTGTAAGAATTTTTCTCTCTTTCATTGTTTCAGCGTTTTCTTTTTAAAATTTATTTCTATAATGGGGTTTAGCTCATTTTCACTGCTGTGTTTGTGCCGCTCTGCACACACTTGATTCCCTTATGGAGATATATCAATACATGGGTTTTAAGATTCTTATTACTCAGATATATTTCTCTGCGGTGTATAGGGTGTGTTGAGGCCAGTTCATTGAGCAAGGTGTAGATCTTGTCTAATACCTATTTGGTTTATTGAACGGTATCTGTGCTAATTTCAAACTCTGGTTTTATGCATCACCCTACCTCTCCTTTCCCCTTAAGCTGACATAAGTGTGTTTTCTAAATGTGAGACACTGTTCTGTTCTGTAATTCATTTCTTGTGCAGCCATATTTACCCTCCCTCTATAAGTGATATCTTATGATATGTTTCTTTTTCTGTTTGACTTATTTCAAGTAGTATTATCGGACCTAAATCCACTCTTTATCCTTCTACTAGCCTTATTACATTGATTTCATGGTGAAGAGATATTCCATTGTACATAAGTACCACATCTTCTTTATCCATTGTTCTCTTTCCTGGGATATTTAAGGTGTACTGAAGTTGAGGTTCTTGTAAACAGAGTAGCCCTAAACTGTGGTGTGCTTGTGTCTTGTTGATTTTTAGACTTCCCTAGATATACTCCCATGATTGGAAGTGTCCTATGCTCTGTAGCTCTGTTTTTTAGATGATTTAGGAACCACCATACACTTCTCCAGAGTGGCTCTCGGCAGTTCACACACTGCCCATCAGCGTATAAAGGCTCCCTGTTCTCCATGGCCTGTCCTGCCTTTCTGGATTTTACACTTTTTTAGGATGGCCCTTTTGACCGGTGGGAAGTGAGACTTCTTTGTTGTGCACATTTGCATTGCTTACTTGCTTCGTTGCCCATAAAGTGCGTATGCGTTTTTTCCTGGATATAATCAGGAAAAAACGCATACGCCCTTTTGGGCCAACTGCATCATTGTCGAAATTCTGCCGCTTTTCATGTGCATTAAAGACGAGTCCAATCTATCTCTTGAAATCTGTTTCTTGCAATTCTGTCTTGCATTCAGATCCTCTTCTTTGCCTTACCTCAACATATTTTTGGACATTAGTTTTCATTTATAACTCTGCAGGTTTGTGAATTGCAGTGACCCTGAGCTCCATTTTTTAAGTTGCTCTTTTGTGAGCTGGCCTCAAACCCGCAGGATTGCTTCAGGCCCTATTTTGGCTCCGGCGAGGCAGGCTGAGCCTTTCTTTAATTCTTATTCTTAATGGGAAATTAGAGTGATATGTGCCCGTCCAAACCCCTACAACTATTCTCTCATTGGTTCCCCCTCTTCCCGTTCATCCTCCTCACAATTTGCAAAATGTGTGAAACAGAAGTTTAAATGTGCTGATTCTCCAAGTGGGGAGATTCTAAGTAACATGGCTGGAATGGTGAACAGGAGCACCAGGAGAGGATAAATGAGGTGCATTTTAGACACATCTCCCGATCACATGGTGTACAGTCCTCTGGGTTTTCCATGCATGTTTAAGCTGTAGGAAGATCCCTTGAACCTGCAGATTTGGGACCCATTGAATGGGTACCAGGTAGTATTACTTTAAAGGGTGTGCATTTCCTCACCCAACCTCACATTCCTCTTAGCGCAAACAGTTTCCAGCCTTATGTCTCATCCTGCTGTGGGTCTAGATGTGTTCAATCCATGTTGCATCACCGTCCCTGAGGAAAAGTTGTAAGAGGTTTTCTCTGTCTCTCTGTCGTTTATTTTTTTCAATTTATTACTATATTGGTTACAGCTGATTTTCAAAGCTCTGTTTCTTGCTGCTGTACATCCACTTGATTCACGTACAGAGAGTCATCAATAAATTCTTTTTCAGATTCTTACCAGTCGTATATATTCTTTTCCGGTGACTTGAGTGTGCTGAGTGCAGTTCTTTTAGCTACTGTGTAGGCCTTGTTGATTATCAGTTTGGTATTTGGAATGGTATCTTTGCTAATTTCAACCTCCTGGATGATGCCTCACCCCTCCCCACCTTTCCCGTTTAGCAGCCTTATGCGTGTTTTCTACATATTTGACTATGTTTTTGTTTTGTAATTTATTTCATGTGTAGCCATTTTGGATTCCACCTTTAAGTGATATCTTATGATATGTGTCTTTTTCTTTTTGAATTCTGTCACTTAGAATGATCATACGTAACTCCTCCGGAGTTGTTACAACTGGCCATATTTCATTGATTTCCAGGCTGAATAATATTCCACTCTACCTAAGTACCACATCTCTATCCAGTTTTTCCCTCCAGAGACATTTAAGTTATATCCTAGTCGAGGATCTTTTAAACAGAGAGGGGGTAAACATTGGGGTGCCTGTGTCCTCTCGATTTTTGTTTTTCCCAAGATATACGCCCATGAGTGCAAGGGCCCTATGCTCTGTAGCTCATTTTTTAGATGCTTTAGTAAACACAATACACTTCTCCAGAATGGCCGTTGGCAATATACATTTCCACTATAAGTCTCACAGGGCTCCCTCTTCTCGTTGCCCTGTCCTGCATTTCTGTTGTTTACGCTTTATGAGGATGGCTCTTCTGACTGATGCGAAGTGATATCTTTTGTAGTATTGACTTCCAGTGCCCACCTGTTTGGTTGGCTAAAAAAGTGTATGCCCTTTTCTTGAATATATACAGAAAAAAACGCATACACCCTTTTTGGCCAACTGCAATGTTGGCAATGTTGGCAATGTTCAGCTCCTTTTCTTGTGCTTAATGGCGAGTCCTTTCTACCTCCTCAAATCCCTTTCCTGCCATTCTCCCTTGCTTACAAGTCCTTTTCTCTGACTTTCCTCAAGACATTTTTCAGTGATGGATATTTTCAACTCTGCAGTTTTGTGAATTTTACTGCCCCTGAGTTCCATTGTTCAACTTGTGTTTATGGGAACTGGCCACAAAGCAGCGGGATTTCCTCAAGCCCTATACTGTTTCCATGGGCAACCCTAGCCTTTGGTCAATTCGTCTTCCTGATTGGAAATTAGAGTGACATGTGCCTGTCTGAACACCTAGGACTTGTCTCTCATTGTTCTTCATCCTTCCGCTTCATCCTCTGGACAAATTCCAAACTGTACGCAACAGGATGTTGACAGTGCTGACATCTCCAAGTGGGGAGACTGTTAGTAAAGACGCTGGAGGGGTGAACCCGAGCACCAGGAGATGAGGAGATGAGATGCCTTTTCCAAACTCTTCCCGATCAGACGGTATACCATCCTCTGGGTGTGACAGACATGTTTTAGCAGTAGGAAGAGTCCCATTCATGTAAGGAGAACACCAGGGCTTTTTCAAAATCAGTGTCTCCCCGAAACCCAAACTGGGGAAGTTTTTAAGCTACGGCTACACATATGTTCATTAAGGGCCTTGGGAAGTAGGCAGAGTCCAAACTTTAGATGATTGAAGTCTTCAGGGTCAGAAGCACTCACCACCAGCTTCCCTTAGGCTACACTTTAACTATCATTGATAGATGATGTCAATAAAAATATCTATTCTTTTTCAGATTATTTCCCCTTATAGGTTATTGCAAAATGTTGAGTGTAGTTCCCTGTGCTATACAGTAGTTCCTTGTTGATGATTTATTTTATACATAGCAGTGTGTATGTGTTAATTCCAAACTGTTAATTTATCCCTCCTCCCACCTTTCCCCTTTGGTAATAATAAATTATAAGATTTTATACTTCTCAGAAATGGGGGAGCTGAAAGAGAGGTATCATTTTCAATGGAAAAGCATTTAAAACAAGATTGAAGGTTTAACCAAGATTATTAGATGTACATCCTTGGAAAGAAATCACTTCGTTTCTCTAATATTGACCTGACAAATAAGACAAACCTTTTCACTGAACTTGCTTATAAAAAGTGATGGAAATATCAAATGGAAGTGTTAGAAACATCTTATTTTACCCGAGCCTTATACACTGTTCTATGTTAACTACAGTTTGGCTCACACATCTGTTCATTGAGGTTACAATAGTCTCAATTTCTGTTACTGATCCTCCAGAGTGGACCCCAACAAGTGTCCCCCTGCCCAGTGTCATTGGGGCCAACAGATCGAGACTGAGTTTGGTTCACAAGCAAAGGAAACTTTATATTTTGATCAGAGAATGGAGAGGTGAGAGCATGCACTACCCCGTGGGCTGTGGGCTGGGCTGCTGTGTAGAGATCCTGTCAGAGTCAGTGGGAGGGAGGGAGGCGGCAGAGCTCTCGAGGGCCGGGTTGGCTGTAGCTCAGGCTCTATATCGTGGAGTCTGCACTGGGCCCCAGGAGCTGAGGTGTCGACCCAGGCATTCTGCACTAGGAAATCTGGTCTGAAGTGCCGGGTGTGGAACCTCTGCATGCGGGACCCTAGGAGCACGTGAAATTAGACAAAGCACAAAGGATAAAAAAGGTTAGACTTGACTTTATTGCCCAGATTCTATTTTTATCTCCCAGGGATTTTTAATGGGCTTTGCTGGGGACAAACCCCTCCTCTGCCTTTTGTCCCGTTCCTCATTCTTGGAGTGCTGAGGGTGCAGACCCTTCTTCTGTAACTGCTGAGTGCTGAGTTGGGAGCCCTCATACCCTGGGGCGAGGGTCAGAGCTTCTCCCCAGCAGCCTCCCGGTGACGTTGATTGTCCCCAGGACCCCTGCCTCCCTGCTCGTCCACCTGAGCACCAGCATTGGAAGTGTTATAGATTCTAATGACCTTTAAGGGTCCAGGAAAGAGATGTGCAGAGACGCTGTGGGGGCCGGTTTCACCCCGCCCCACATTTGTTCGGCCACCTTAGGCTGACCGTTTCTGCCAGCCTAGATGCTCTGACCAGTAGTCTGCGCTTTCTTCAATTAGGCCCCTGAATTAACGTACAAACAGCACCAGGTGTCAGAGCCCTGCCCGCTCAACTCCCAGACAGTCCAGGGTCAGTGGTGATAAGGACCATGATGGTTACTGAGTCAACAGCCTTTTGAAGTAAACAGGAGTCCAGCCGGTCTTATTGGCCACCATCATCACGGTGTCTGTAGGCTTTTCTATGGTGACAGTGTGGTATACTGTTCCCCCGCCAAGATTATTAGCTCCCCTCTGGGTGCAGTAAGTCCTGCAAGCAGTAGTCTACTCTTTTGGGACACACTCTTGTTGTTTTATGAGAGAAACTCCAGGTCAAGTGATGTTCACACGAGTCGTCATGGTGCCCTGTTGCCCCCGGTTATCTCTCTGGATGTTGGAGTTGGAGGGCCTCCTCACTCGAGGTCGGTGTGCCCACGGAGCGAACCCTGCAACTTCAGGGCATGGTTGGTGGTTAGGATCACCACGTGGGGTCCTTTTCCCGTAGGAGGGAGGTGGCCTTTTGGGCTGCTGATTTCCAGGTTTTTAGATACCGCCAGTATCTTGGCCAGATGTGGCAGTGGGCCAAGCTCCTTAGTGACCGTAGTTTATCCTACCTGGATGGCATTCTTGCATTGTTCCATTTCAAGTGGTCCCAGTTTTTGCACTAATTCTCCAATGGCGATTCACCTTTCACTGGGAATGTAAAGGTCAAAGGGTTTAGCTAAATTAGGGAGTTCCAGGGCAAGGGTCTGAATTGACTGCTCTTTCCATTCTTGAAAGGCCACTTCTGGATTCTATTCAAAAGGATCATCATCTTTTCCTTTCAGTGTTTCATATAGAGGCCCAGCTAGTAGACTGTAGTTAGGGATCCAGAAGCAGCAAACCCTGGCCTCCCCAGGAACCCCTAAGCTGTCTTCTAGTTTTAGAAAGGGGTAAGGCTGAAAATGGTTTCTTCCCTTTCCTGGGATGGGCTTCTCTGACCTTGTGTGAGAATGAAGCCCAGGCAGGTCACCGCAGTCTGTGATATTTGAGCTTTTTCTTGGACAACTTCTATCCTTTATTGGCTTGGTAGTTCAGAGGCCTCCTTAGTAGGGCTGGCGATCAGAATGTCGTCTGCATATTGAAGGAGGGTTTCCTTTTCCAGAGGTAGAACTTTTAGGTCTTTAGCTAAGCTTTCCCCAAAGACGGTGTGGGAATTTTTGCACCCTTGGGGCCAGACGGCCCGGAAGTATTGTTTTAGTTGTATGTTGAGTCCTGCCACTCACAAGCCAAAATTTCTTGTGACTCTGGGACTAATGGAATACAAAAGAAGGCATCATTGAAGACTAATACAGAATACCATGTCCTGGTGGTTGGTAGAATGACCAGCAGGGTGTAGGAATTAGGAGCAACTGGAGGTATATCCTCGGTGGCTTCACTGACTGTCCTGACATCCTTTACCAGGTCCCCAGCAGCCCATGGGGCTCTCGTGGTCAGACCAATCGCAGAATATGGAGCTCACCTGGGCAGGTACCCCACCCCCACCCCAGCCCACGGGGCTCTTGTGATCAGGCCCCTCCCAGGATACAGAGCTACCCTTGCAGGTACCCTGGCAGGGCTGGGCACACAGGAACCGTGCACATAGCCCTCATTGCAGAGCACCCCCAGCTCACCTGTCGCTCAGAGCTGACACAGAGCACCTCAGAGCAGGACTTGAACTAACAAACAGCAGCTGCGACAGGTCTGTGACCCTGGGCATCACTCCGTGAGGCCTCCCTCCACCTGGTCTTCCAGAGACTTCCACTGCACCCGGGGCACCAGGCCTCTGTCTCCAACCACCACCCACCCCTCCTTTCCCTGACTCCTGGGTTCCTCTCATTAGGAGAGGGTTTTCTTGAAGTTGTCTCCCACTCATGGGCCAGATAAAATGATTAGAAAACAAGCCAAAGCTGCAGCCCCTTGTCTATCCTGACTCTCAGGAGCCCACACCTGTTCCTTGGACCTGGCCGGTTCAGCAAGTTCCATTTTCTGCAACTGTGAGCCCCTGAGGGGTGATGATTGGCTGACCTGGGCAGCCTTACCGTGCCGGCCAGCCCTCCCCAGGTGTGCCTGGGTTGAGATCAATATAAATACCACTCCAGGCAGCAAGAGCCCCTGCAGCCGTGCCTGACGCCATTTTCTCTGCCCTGTCAGCAGTCTCGGGGCTGGGCTGGTGGGAGGGAGTGAGAGGCCACGGCTTTGTGGGTGGCCCAGTGTGAGTGGGGCTCTGCTGGACTTTCTGCAGCAGTTGCCAGGCTGCCACCTGCTAAAGAAGAGGATGTGTCACCCATACCTGCTGCTGGAATTTCTCCCTGGGCAGAGGTGAGGAAGGAAAAAAGCAGTGGGGGCAGGGACAGGACGGGTATCTCAGGCAGGGAAATGGAAATCTTCCAGAAGAGCACCCAGGGCCAGGACCATCCTGGCTGGCCTGCAGGCACCAAGTCGGCCGGCATGCTGTCACTCGTGTGGCTCTATGGCCCTTCCTCTAGGCTTTCAAGTCCTTGTATATATTCAGGTGTTTTACCTGGGACGGGTGGGAATAGTTCAGCAGCAACTGGCCTGGGGCTCAGCTCACGTTTACTCACAGATGCCTCGGCACGGTGCCCCAGCTTTGCAATGAGGACGCTTGTTGCGTGGGGGCTGCTGGCTGAATGGGAGACGATTCCCCACCACTGACCAACTTCAGAATTGTTTACAACTGGAGCAAGTGCCCTGATACGGTTTTCCTCTGTGTAACTGGTGGGTTCTGTGTTTTTTTCTCTTTTTCGTTTTTGGTTCAAGGTAGATTTTATTCCTCTTTTTTGTATTTACAGATATAAGCATGGAAATAATTTATTCATATAAATACATGTATGTGCAGGGAATAATTGTTTTTTCTGTTTTATTTTTTAAATTTTATTTCTTTTTAATTTTGAATTTTATTTTATATTTTTATACAGCAGGTTCTTATTGGTTATCTATTTTATACATATAAATGTATACATGCCAATCCCAGTCTCTCAACTCCTCCCACCACCACCCCCCCAACAGCTTTCCCCCCTTGTTGTCCATACGTTTGTTGTCTACATCTGTTGCTCTATTTATGCCTTGCAAAATGGTTAATCTGTACAGTTTTTCTAGGTTCCACATATATGCATGAATATACCAGATTTGTTTTTCTCTTTCTGACTTACTTCACTCTGTATGACAGTCTCTAGATCCATCGACGTCTCTACAAATGACCCAATTTCATTCCTTTTCATGGCTTAGTAATATTCCATTTTATATATGTACCACAGCTTTATGCATTCGTCTGTCTGTGGGCATTTAGGTTGCTTCCATTACCTCGATATTGTAAATAGTGATGCAATGAACATTGCGGTGAATGACTCTTTTTGATTTATGGTTTTGTCTGGGTATATGTCCAGTACTGGGATTGCTGTATCATATGGTAATTCTATTGTTAGTTTCTTAAGAAATTCCATATTGTTCTCCATAATGACTGTATCAATTTATATTCCCAACAATAGTGGAAGAGGGTTCCTTTTCTCCACACCCTTTCCAGCATTATTTGTTTGTAGATTTTCTATGATGCCTATTCTACCAGGTGTGAGGTGATACCTCATTGTTGAATCCATTTCGTTGAGCAAGGGGTAGGTCTTGTCTATTACATATTTGGCTTATGGAACGGTATCTGTGCTAATTTCAAACTCTGCTTTTATGCAGCACCCCAACTCACCTTCCCCCTTAAGCAAGCATAAGTTGGTTTTCTAAATTTGAGACCCTGTTCTGTTTTGTAATTCAGTTCATGTGTAGCCAAGTTCACATTCCACGTATTAGTGATACCTTATGATGTTTCTTTTTCTGTGTGACTTATTTCACTTAGAATCATCGTGCCTCAATCCACTCATTATGCTGGTACGGGCCTGGTGACATAGATTACATTGCTGAGTGGTATTCTGTTGTACATAAGTACCGCAACTTCTTTATCCATTATTTGCTCTCTGGGATATTTAACTTGTGCCGCAGAAGAGATTCCTGTAAAAAGAGCCGTCCCAAATTTTGGGGTGGCTGTGTCTTTTTGATTTTAATTTCCCTAAGCTATAGGACCATAAGTGGAAGTGCCCTAGGCTCTGTTGCTTTGTTTTTTAGATGTTTCAGGAAACACCATACACTTCTACAGAGCTGCTGTTGGGAATTTACATCCCGCCCATCAGCATAACAAGGCTCCCAGTTCTCCGTGGCCTGTTCTGCCTTTCTGGATTTTACACTTTTTTCAGATGGCCCTTTTGACCGGGGGGAAGTGAGACTTCATTGTAGTGCAGATTTCCTTTGCAAGCTTGCTTGGTTGGCCAAAAAGGGCGTATGAGTTTTCTCCTGAATATATTCAGGAAAAAAAAAATACGCCCTTTTTGGCCAAGTGCATCATTGTCGACGTTCTTCCTCTTTTCCTGTGTTTTAAATGCAATCCAATTCCGATTCCTCCTGAAATCGGTTTCCTGCAATTCTGCCCCGCATTCAAGTCCTCTTGGCAGCCCTACTTCAGTATATTTTCGGACAATAGCTGTCATTTATAAATCTGCAGGTTTGTGAATTACAGTGCCCCTGAGCTCCTTTCTTCAACTCGCTTTCTTTTGAGCTGGCCACAACACCGCAGGATTGCTTCAGGCCCTAATCTGGTTCCGGCACGGCATGCTGAGCCTTTGGTTTATTCCTCTTCCCTGTGGGAAATGAGAGTTAAATTTGCCCGTCCAGACACCTCCAGCTAGTCTCTCATTGGTTCTCGCTATTCCTGTTCATCTTCCGCAGAAATTGCAAACTGGGCCAAACAGGAGGTTAAAGGGACTGACTCTCCAAGTTGGGAGAGTGTTAGTAAAGCGTCTGGAATGTTGCACCCGAGTACCAGGGAACGAAAAGTGAGACACATTTGAACACGTTTCTCGATCACACAGTGGATCATACTCTGGGTTCCACATGCATGTTTTAGCTGAAGGAAGAATCTCATAAACCTGGAGAGTTGAGACCCATGGAATGGGTACCATGCAATATGACTTCAAAGGGTCTGCATTTGCTCACCGAACCTCTCCAATCCTATCACTGCTGAGTTTATGCCCCTGTACACATGCTTGATTCTCTTTCGGAGACATAGCAATCCATAGGTTTTAAGATACTTACTAGTGAGGTACATTCTTAGGCGTTTAATATGCGGTGTTGAGTCCATTTCGTTGAGCAAGGAGTAGCTCTTGTCTATTCCATATTTGGCTTAAGGAACTTTATCTGTGCTCATTTCAATCTCTGGTTTTATGCAGCACCCCAACTCACCTTTACCCTTAAACAAGCATAAGTTGGTTTTCTAAATTTGAGACCCTGTTCTGTTCTGTAATTCAGTTCCTGTGTAGCCAAGTTTACATTCCGTGTGTTAGTGATATCTTATGATGTTTCTGTTTCTGTGTGACTTATTTCAGTTAGAATCATCGTACCTGAATCCACTCATTATGCTGCTACGGGCCTGATGACATAGATTTCATTGCTGAGTGATACTGCATTGTACGTAAGTACCACAAGTTCTTTATCCATTTTTCACTTTCTGTGATATTGAACTTGTACGGTAAACGAGGTTCTTGTAAACAGAGGCGTCCCAAACATTGGGGTGGCTGTATCTTTTTGATTTTAATTTCCCTAAGCTATAGGACCATAAGTGGAAGTGCCCTAGGCTCTGTTGCTTTGTTTTTTAGATGTTTCAGGAAACACCATACACTTCTCCCGAGTGTCTGTTGGCAATTTACATCCCGCCCATCAGCATAACAAGGCTCCCAGTTCTCCAGGGCCTGTCCTGCCTTTCTGGATTTTACACTTTTTGCAGATGGCCCTTTGGACCGGGGGGAAGTGAGACTTCATTGTAGTGCAGATTTCCTTTGCAAGCTTGCTTGGTTGGCCAAAAAGGGCATATGCGTTTTTTCCTGAATATATTCAGGAAAAAACGCATACGCCCTTTTTGGCCAAGTGCATCATTGTGGACGTTCTGCCTCTTTTCCTATGCTTTCAATGCAATTCCAGTCTACCTTCTGAAATCGGTTTCCTGCAATTCTGCCCCGCTTTCAAGTCCTCTTGGCAGCCTTACTTCAGTATATTTTTGGACGATAGTTGTCATTTATAACTCTGCAGGTTTGTGAATTACAGTGCCCCTGAGCTCCTTTCTTCAACTCGTTTTCTTGTGAGCTGGCCGCAACACCGCAGGATGGCTTCAGGCCCTAATCTGGTTCCGGCACGGCACGCTGAGCCTTTGGTTATTTCCTCTTCCTGGTGGGAAATGAGAGTTAAATTTGCCCGTCCAGACACCTCCAGCTAGTCTCTCATTGGTTCTCGCTATTCCTGTTCATCTTCCGCAGAAATTGCAAACTGGGCCAAACAGGAGGTTAAAGGGACTGACTCTCCAAGTCGGGAGAGTGTTAGTAAAGCGTCTGGAATGTTGCACCCGAGTACCAGGGTACGAAAACTGAGACATATTTGAACACGTCTCCCGATCACATGGTTGATCATACTCTAGGTTCCACATGCATGTTTTAGCTGAAGGAAGAATACCTTAAACCTGGGTAGTTGAAACCCGTGGAATGGGTACCATGCAATATGACTTCAAAGGGTCTTCATTTGCTCACCGAACCTCTCCAATCCTATCACTGCTGCGTTTATGTCCCTGTACACATGCTTGATTCTCTTTCGGAGACATAGCAATCCATAGGTTTTAAGATACTTAAGAGTCAGGTACATTCTTAGGCGTTTAATATGCGGTGTTGAGTCCATTTCGTTGAGCAAGGAGTAGCTCTTGTCTATTCCATATTTGGCTTAAGGAACTTTATCTGTGCTCATTTCAATCTCTGGTTTTATGCAGCACCCCAACTCACCTTTACCCTTAAACAAGCATAAGTTGGTTTTCTAAATTTGAGACCCTGTTCTGTTCTGTAATTCAGTTCCTGTGTAGCCAAGTTTACATTCCGTGTATTACTGATATCTTATGATGTTTCTTTTTCTGTGTGACTTATTTCAGTTAGAATCATCGTACCTGAATCCACTCATTGTGCTGCTACGGGCCTGATGACATAGATTTCACTGCTGAGTGATACTGCATTGTACGTAAGTACCACAAGTTCTTTATCCATTTTTCACTTTCTGTGATATTGAACTTGTACGGTAAACGAGGTTCTTGTAAACAGAGGCGTCCCAAACATTGGGGTGGCTGTATCTTTTTGATTTTAATTTCCCTAAGCTATAGGACCATAAGTGGAAGTGCCCTAGGCTCTGTTGCTTTGTTTTTTAGACGTTTCAGGAAACACCATACACTTCTCCCGAGTGTCTGTTGGCAATTTACATCCCGCCCATCAGCATAACAAGGCTCCCAGTTCTCCATGGCCTGTCCTGCCTTTCTGGATTTTACACTTTTTTCAGATGGCCCTTTTGACCGGGGGGAAGTGAGACTTCATTGTAGTGCAGATTTCCTTTGCAAGCTTGCTTGGTTGGCCAAAAAGGGCGTATGCGTTTTTTCCTGAATATATTCAGGAAAAAACGCATAAGCGCTTTTTGGCCAAGTGCATTCTTGTGGACCTTCTGCCTCTTTTCCTATGCTTTCAATGCAATTCCAGTCTACATCCTGAAATCGGTTTCCTGCAATTCTGCCCCGCTTTCAACTCCTTTTGGCAGCCTTACTTCAGTATATTTTTGGACGATAGTTGTCATTTATAACTCTGCAGGTTTGTGAATTACAGTGCCCCTGAGCTCCTTTCTTCAACTCGCTTTCTTGTGACCTGGCCGCAACACCGCAGGATGGCTTCAGGCCCTAATCTGGTTCCGGCACGGCACGCTGAGCCTTTGGTTATTTCCTCTTCCTGGTGGGAAATGAGAGTTAAATTTGCCCGTCCAGACACCTCCAGCTAGTCTCTCATTGGTTCTCGCTATTCCTGTTCATCTTCCGCAGAAATTGCAAACTGGGCCAAACAGGAGGTTAAAGGGACTGACTCTCCAAGTCGGGAGAGTGTTAGTAAAGCGTCTGGAATGTTGCACCCGAGTACCAGGGTACGAAAACTGAGACATATTTGAACACGTCCCCCGATCACATGGTTGATCATACTCTAGGTTCCACATGCATGTTTTAGCTGAAGGAAGAATACCTTAAACCTGGGTAGTTGAAACCCGTGGAATGGGTACCATGCAATATGACTTCAAAGGGTCTTCATTTGCTCACCGAACCTCTCCAATCCTATCACTGCTGTGTTTATGCCCCTGTACACACGCTTGATTCTCTTTCAGACATAGCCATCCATACGTTTTAAGATTCTTACTAGTCAGGTATATTCTTTGGCGTTTAATATGGGGTGTTGAGTCCATTTCGTTGAGCAAGGAGTAGCTCTTGTCTATTCCATATTTGGCTTAAGGAACTTTATCTGTGCTCATTTCAATCTCTGGTTTTATGCAGCACCCCAACTCACCTTTACCCTTAAACAAGCATAAGTTGGTTTTCTAAATTGGAGACCCTGTTCTGTTCTGTAATTCAGTTCCTGAGTAGCCAAGTTTACATTCCGTGTATTACTGATATCTTATGATGTTTCTTTTTCTGTGTGACTTATTTCAGTTAGAATCATCGTACCTGAATCCACTCATTGTGCTGCTAAGGGCCTGATGACATAGATTTCATTGCTGAGTGATATTGCATTGTACGTAAGTACCACAACTTCTTTATCCATTTTTCACTTTCTGCGATATTGAACTTGTACCGTAAACGAGGTTCTTGTAAACAGAGCCGTCCCAAACTTTGGAGTGGCTGTGTCTTTTTAATTTTAATTTCCCTAAACTATAGGACCATAAGTGGAAGTGCCCTAGGCTCTGTTGCTTTGTTTTTTAGATGTTTCAGGAAACACCATACACTTCTCCAGAGTGGCTGTTGGCAATTTCCATCCCGCCCATCAGCATAACAAGGCTCCCAGTTCTCCATGCCCTGTCGTGCCTTTATGGATTTTACACTTTTTTCAGATGGCCCTTTTGACCGGGGGGAAGTGAGACTTCATTGTAGTGCAGATTTCCTTTGCAAGCTTGCTTGGTTGGCCAAAAAGTGTGTATGCGTTTTTTCCTGAATATATTCAGGAAAAAACACATACGCCCTTTTTGGCCAAGTGCATCATTGTCGAGGTTCTGACTCTCTTCATATGTTTTCAATGCAATTCCAGTCTACCTCCTGAAATCGGTTTCCTGCACTTCTGCCTTGCTTTCAATGTCTCTTCATAGCCTTACCTCAATATATTTTTTGAAAATAGTTGGCCTTTATAACTCTGCAGGTTTTTGAATTGCGGTGGCCCTTAGCCCCACTTTTCAGCTCTTATTTTTGTGGTCTTGCCCCATAACCACAGGATTCCTTGAAGCCCTATTTTTCTTCTGGGGCACCTTGCTGTGCCTTTGGTTAATTCTTCTTACTGATGTGGCATTAGAGTGACATGTGCCCATTGAAACCGCTACAGCTTGTTTCTCACTGGTTCCCCCTATTCCCATTCATCCTCCACACTAACTGCAGACTGTGCGATACCAGAACTTAAAGGCATTGACTCCATGTGGGGATGTTGTTAGTAAAGCAGCTGGAATGTCGATCCGCAGCCCCAGGAGAGGAAAAATGAGGTGCGTTTTAGAAACCTTTCCCGATCATATGGTATACCAGTCGCTGGGTTTCCCAAGCATGGTTTAGCTGTAGGAAGATTCCCTTCAACCTGGAGTGTTGGGACCCTTGGACTGAGTAGCATGAAGTATTGCATTAAACTTTCGGCAGTTGCTCACCAAAGCTCACCAATCCTCTCAGCCCCAAGTGTCCAGCCTTATGTCTTATCCAGCTGTGGGTTTATATGTGGTCAATCCAGGTTGCAATCCAGGTTGCATCACAGCCCCTGAGCGAATTTTGTAAGAATTTTTCTCTCTTTCATTGTTTCAGCGTTTTCTTTTTAAAATTTATTTCTATAATGGGGTTTAGCTCATTTTCACTGCTGTGTTTGTGCCGCTCTGCACACACTTGATTCCCTTATGGAGATATATCAATACATGGGTTTTAAGATTCTTATTACTCAGATATATTTCTCTGCGGTGTATAGGGTGTGTTGAGGCCAGTTCATTGAGCAAGGTGTAGATCTTGTCTAATACCTATTTGGTTTATTGAATGGTATCTGTGCTAATTTCAAACTCTGGTTTTATGCATCACCCTACCTCTCCTTTCCCCTTAAGCTGACATAAGTGTGTTTTCTAAATGTGAGACACTGTTCTGTTCTGTAATTCATTTCTTGTGCAGCCATATTTACCCTCCCTCTATAAGTGATATCTTATGATATGTTTCTTTTTCTGTTTGACTTATTTCAAGTAGTATTATCGGACCTAAATCCACTCTTTATCCTTCTACTAGCCTTATTACATTGATTTCATGGTGAAGAGATATTCCATTGTACATAAGTACCACATCTTCTTTATCCATTGTTCTCTTTCCTGGGATATTTAAGGTGTACTGAAGTTGAGGTTCTTGTAAACAGAGTAGCCCTAAACTGTGGTGTGCTTGTGTCTTGTTGATTTTTAGACTTCCCTAGATATACTCCCATGATTGGAAGTGTCCTATGCTCTGTAGCTCTGTTTTTTAGATGATTTAGGAACCACCATACACTTCTCCAGAGTGGCTCTCGGCAGTTCACACACTGCCCATCAGCGTATAAAGGCTCCCTGTTCTCCATGGCCTGTCCTGCCTTTCTGGATTTTACACTTTTTTAGGATGGCCCTTTTGACCGGTGGGAAGTGAGACTTCTTTGTTGTGCACATTTGCATTGCTTACTTGCTTCGTTGCCCATAAAGTGCGTATGCGTTTTTTCCTGGATATAATCAGGAAAAAACGCATACGCCCTTTTGGGCCAACTGCATCATTGTCGAAATTCTGCCGCTTTTCATGTGCATTAAAGACGAGTCCAATCTATCTCTTGAAATCTGTTTCTTGCAATTCTGTCTTGCATTCAGATCCTCTTCTTTGCCTTACCTCAACATATTTTTGGACATTAGTTTTCATTTATAACTCTGCAGGTTTGTGAATTGCAGTGACCCTGAGCTCCATTTTTTAAGTTGCTCTTTTGTGAGCTGGCCTCAAACCCGCAGGATTGCTTCAGGCCCTATTTTGGCTCCGGCGAGGCAGGCTGAGCCTTTCTTTAATTCTTATTCTTAATGGGAAATTAGAGTGATATGTGCCCGTCCAAACCCCTACAACTATTCTCTCATTGGTTCCCCCTCTTCCCGTTCATCCTCCTCACAATTTGCAAAATGTGTGAAACAGAAGTTTAAATGTGCTGATTCTCCAAGTGGGGAGATTCTAAGTAACATGGCTGGAATGGTGAACAGGAGCACCAGGAGAGGATAAATGAGGTGCATTTTAGACACATCTCCCGATCACATGGTGTACAGTCCTCTGGGTTTTCCATGCATGTTTTAGCTGTAGGAAGATCCCTTGAACCTGCAGATTTGGGACACATTGAATGGGTACCAGGTAGTATTACTTTAAAGGGTGTGCATTTCCTCACCCAACCTCACATTCCTCTTAGCGCAAACAGTTTCCAGCCTTATGTCTCATCCTGCTGTGGGTCTAGATGTGTTCAATCCATGTTGCATCACCGTCCCTGAGGAAAAGTTGTAAGAGGTTTTCTCTGTCTCTCTGTCGTTTATTTTTTTCAATTTATTACTATATTGGTTACAGCTGATTTTCAAAGCTCTGTTTCTTGCTGCTGTACATCCACTTGATTCACGTACAGAGAGTCATCAATAAATTCTTTTTCAGATTCTTACCAGTCGTATATATTCTTTTCCGGTGACTTGAGTGTGCTGAGTGCAGTTCTTTTAGCTACTGTGTAGGCCTTGTTGATTATCAGTTTGGTATTTGGAATGGTATCTTTGCTAATTTCAACCTCCTGGATGATGCCTCACCCCTCCCCACCTTTCCCGTTTAGCAGCCTTATGCGTGTTTTCTACATATTTGACTATGTTTTTGTTTTGTAATTTATTTCATGTGTAGCCATTTTGGATTCCACCTTTAAGTGATATCTTATGATATGTGTCTTTTTCTTTTTGAATTCTGTCACTTAGAATGATCATACGTAACTCCTCCGGAGTTGTTACAACTGGCCATATTTCATTGATTTCCAGGCTGAATAATATTCCACTCTACCTAAGTACCACATCTCTATCCAGTTTTTCCCTCCAGAGACATTTAAGTTATATCCTAGTCGAGGATCTTTTAAACAGAGAGGGGGTAAACATTGGGGTGCCTGTGTCCTCTCGATTTTTGTTTTTCCCAAGATATACGCCCATGAGTGCAAGTGCCCTATGCTCTGTAGCTCATTTTTTAGATGCTTTAGTAAACACAATACACTTCTCCAGAATGGCCGTTGGCAATATACATTTCCACTATAAGTCTCACAGGGCTCCCTCTTCTCGTTGCCCTGTCCTGCATTTCTGTTGTTTACGCTTTATGAGGATGGCTCTTCTGACTGATGCGAAGTGATATCTTTTGTAGTATTGACTTCCAGTGCCCACCTGTTTGGTTGGCTAAAAAAGTGTATGCCCTTTTCTTGAATATATACAGAAAAAAACGCATACACCCTTTTTGGCCAACTGCAATGTTGGCAATGTTGGCAATGTTCAGCTCCTTTTCTTGTGCTTAATGGCGAGTCCTTTCTACCTCCTCAAATCCCTTTCCTGCCATTCTCCCTTGCTTACAAGTCCTTTTCTCTGACTTTCCTCAAGACATTTTTCAGTGATGGATATTTTCAACTCTGCAGTTTTGTGAATTTTACTGCCCCTGAGTTCCATTGTTCAACTTGTGTTTATGGGAACTGGCCACAAAGCAGCGGGATTTCCTCAAGCCCTATACTGTTTCCATGGGCAACCCTAGCCTTTGGTCAATTCGTCTTCCTGATTGGAAATTAGAGTGACATGTGCCTGTCTGAACACCTAGGACTTGTCTCTCATTGTTCTTCATCCTTCCGCTTCATCCTCTGGACAAATTCCAAACTGTACGCAACAGGATGTTGACAGTGCTGACATCTCCAAGTGGGGAGACTGTTAGTAAAGACGCTGGAGGGGTGAACCCGAGCACCAGGAGATGAGGAGATGAGATGCCTTTTCCAAACTCTTCCCGATCAGACGGTATACCATCCTCTGGGTGTGACAGACATGTTTTAGCAGTAGGAAGAGTCCCATTCATGTAAGGAGAACACCAGGGCTTTTTCAAAATCAGTGTCTCCCCGAAACCCAAACTGGGGAAGTTTTTAAGCTACGGCTACACATATGTTCATTAAGGGCCTTGGGAAGTAGGCAGAGTCCAAACTTTAGATGATTGAAGTCTTCAGGGTCAGAAGCACTCACCACCAGCTTCCCTTAGGCTACACTTTAACTATCATTGATAGATGATGTCAATAAAAATATCTATTCTTTTTCAGATTATTTCCCCTTATAGGTTATTGCAAAATGTTGAGTGTAGTTCCCTGTGCTATACAGTAGTTCCTTGTTGATGATTTATTTTATACATAGCAGTGTGTATGTGTTAATTCCAAACTGTTAATTTATCCCTCCTCCCACCTTTCCCCTTTGGTAATAATAAATTATAAGATTTTATACTTCTCAGAAATGGGGGAGCTGAAAGAGAGGTATCATTTTCAATGGAAAAGCATTTAAAACAAGATTGAAGGTTTAACCAAGATTATTAGATGTACATCCTTGGAAAGAAATCACTTCGTTTCTCTAATATTGACCTGACAAATAAGACAAACCTTTTCACTGAACTTGCTTATAAAAAGTGATGGAAATATCAAATGGAAGTGTTAGAAACATCTTATTTTACCCGAGCCTTATACACTGTTCTATGTTAACTACAGTTTGGCTCACACATCTGTTCATTGAGGTTACAATAGTCTCAATTTCTGTTACTGATCCTCCAGAGTGGACCCCAACAAGTGTCCCCCTGCCCAGTGTCATTGGGGCCAACAGATCGAGACTGAGTTTGGTTCACAAGCAAAGGAAACTTTATATTTTGATCAGAGAATGGAGAGGTGAGAGCATGCACTACCCCGTGGGCTGTGGGCTGGGCTGCTGTGTAGAGATCCTGTCAGAGTCAGTGGGAGGGAGGGAGGCGGCAGAGCTCTCGAGGGCCGGGTTGGCTGTAGCTCAGGCTCTATATCGTGGAGTCTGCACTGGGCCCCAGGAGCTGAGGTGTCGACCCAGGCATTCTGCACTAGGAAATCTGGTCTGAAGTGCCGGGTGTGGAACCTCTGCATGCGGGACCCTAGGAGCACGTGAAATTAGACAAAGCACAAAGGATAAAAAAGGTTAGACTTGACTTTATTGCCCAGATTCTATTTTTATCTCCCAGGGATTTTTAATGGGCTTTGCTGGGGACAAACCCCTCCTCTGCCTTTTGTCCCGTTCCTCATTCTTGGAGTGCTGAGGGTGCAGACCCTTCTTCTGTAACTGCTGAGTGCTGAGTTGGGAGCCCTCATACCCTGGGGCGAGGGTCAGAGCTTCTCCCCAGCAGCCTCCCGGTGACGTTGATTGTCCCCAGGACCCCTGCCTCCCTGCTCGTCCACCTGAGCACCAGCATTGGAAGTGTTATAGATTCTAATGACCTTTAAGGGTCCAGGAAAGAGATGTGCAGAGACGCTGTGGGGGCCGGTTTCACCCCGCCCCACATTTGTTCGGCCACCTTAGGCTGACCGTTTCTGCCAGCCTAGATGCTCTGACCAGTAGTCTGCGCTTTCTTCAATTAGGCCCCTGAATTAACGTACAAACAGCACCAGGTGTCAGAGCCCTGCCCGCTCAACTCCCAGACAGTCCAGGGTCAGTGGTGATAAGGACCATGATGGTTACTGAGTCAACAGCCTTTTGAAGTAAACAGGAGTCCAGCCGGTCTTATTGGCCACCATCATCACGGTGTCTGTAGGCTTTTCTATGGTGACAGTGTGGTATACTGTTCCCCCGCCAAGATTATTAGCTCCCCTCTGGGTGCAGTAAGTCCTGCAAGCAGTAGTCTACTCTTTTGGGACACACTCTTGTTGTTTTATGAGAGAAACTCCAGGTCAAGTGATGTTCACACGAGTCGTCATGGTGCCCTGTTGCCCCCGGTTATCTCTCTGGATGTTGGAGTTGGAGGGCCTCCTCACTCGAGGTCGGTGTGCCCACGGAGCGAACCCTGCAACTTCAGGGCATGGTTGGTGGTTAGGATCACCACGTGGGGTCCTTTTCCCGTAGGAGGGAGGTGGCCTTTTGGGCTGCTGATTTCCAGGTTTTTAGATACCGCCAGTATCTTGGCCAGATGTGGCAGTGGGCCAAGCTCCTTAGTGACCGTAGTTTATCCTACCTGGATGGCATTCTTGCATTGTTCCATTTCAAGTGGTCCCAGTTTTTGCACTAATTCTCCAATGGCGATTCACCTTTCACTGGGAATGTAAAGGTCAAAGGGTTTAGCTAAATTAGGGAGTTCCAGGGCAACGGTCTGAATTGACTGCTCTTTCCATTCTTGAAAGGCCACTTCTGGATTCTATTCAAAAGGATCATCATCTTTTCCTTTCAGTGTTTCATATAGAGGCCCAGCTAGTAGACTGTAGTTAGGGATCCAGAAGCAGCAAACCCTGGCCTCCCCAGGAACCCCTAAGCTGTCTTCTAGTTTTAGAAAGGGGTAAGGCTGAAAATGGTTTCTTCCCTTTCCTGGGATGGGCTTCTCTGACCTTGTGTGAGAATGAAGCCCAGGCAGGTCACCGCAGTCTGTGATATTTGAGCTTTTTCTTGGACAACTTCTATCCTTTATTGGCTTGGTAGTTCAGAGGCCTCCTTAGTAGGGCTGGCGATCAGAATGTCGTCTGCATATTGAAGGAGGGTTTCCTTTTCCAGAGGTAGAACTTTTAGGTCTTTAGCTAAGCTTTCCCCAAAGACGGTGTGGGAATTTTTGCACCCTTGGGGCCAGACGGCCCGGAAGTATTGTTTTAGTTGTATGTTGAGTCCTGCCACTCACAAGCCAAAATTTCTTGTGACTCTGGGACTAATGGAATACAAAAGAAGGCATCATTGAAGACTAATACAGAATACCATGTCCTGGTGGTTGGTAGAATGACCAGCAGGGTGTAGGAATTAGGAGCAACTGGAGGTATATCCTCGGTGGCTTCACTGACTGTCCTGACATCCTTTACCAGGTCCCCAGCAGCCCATGGGGCTCTCGTGGTCAGACCAATCGCAGAATATGGAGCTCACCTGGGCAGGTACCCCACCCCCACCCCAGCCCACGGGGCTCTTGTGATCAGGCCCCTCCCAGGATACAGAGCTACCCTTGCAGGTACCCTGGCAGGGCTGGGCACACAGGAACCGTGCACATAGCCCTCATTGCAGAGCACCCCCAGCTCACCTGTCGCTCAGAGCTGACACAGAGCACCTCAGAGCAGGACTTGAACTAACGAACAGCAGCTGCGACAGGTCTGTGACCCTGGGCATCACTCCGTGAGGCCTCCCTCCACCTGGTCTTCCAGAGACTTCCACTGCACCCGGGGCACCAGGCCTCTGTCTCCAACCACCACCCACCCCTCCTTTCCCTGACTCCTGGGTTCCTCTCATTAGGAGAGGGTTTTCTTGAAGTTGTCTCCCACTCATGGGCCAGATAAAATGATTAGAAAACAAGCCAAAGCTGCAGCCCCTTGTCTATCCTGACTCTCAGGAGCCCACACCTGTTCCTTGGACCTGGCCGGTTCAGCAAGTTCCATTTTCTGCAACTGTGAGCCCCTGAGGGGTGATGATTGGCTGACCTGGGCAGCCTTACCGTGCCGGCCAGCCCTCCCCAGGTGTGCCTGGGTTGAGATCAATATAAATACCACTCCAGGCAGCAAGAGCCCCTGCAGCCGTGCCTGACGCCATTTTCTCTGCCCTGTCAGCAGTCTCGGGGCTGGGCTGGTGGGAGGGAGTGAGAGGCCACGGCTTTGTGGGTGGCCCAGTGTGAGTGGGGCTCTGCTGGACTTTCTGCAGCAGTTGCCAGGCTGCCACCTGCTAAAGAAGAGGATGTGTCACCCATACCTGCTGCTGGAATTTCTCCCTGGGCAGAGGTGAGGAAGGAAAAAAGCAGTGGGGGCAGGGACAGGACGGGTATCTCAGGCAGGGAAATGGAAATCTTCCAGAAGAGCACCCAGGGCCAGGACCATCCTGGCTGGCCTGCAGGCACCAAGTCGGCCGGCATGCTGTCACTCGTGTGGCTCTATGGCCCTTCCTCTAGGCTTTCAAGTCCTTGTATATATTCAGGTGTTTTACCTGGGACGGGTGGGAATAGTTCAGCAGCAACTGGCCTGGGGCTCAGCTCACGTTTACTCACAGATGCCTCGGCACGGTGCCCCAGCTTTGCAATGAGGACGCTTGTTGCGTGGGGGCTGCTGGCTGAATGGGAGACGATTCCCCACCACTGACCAACTTCAGAATTGTTTACAACTGGAGCAAGTGCCCTGATACGGTTTTCCTCTGTGTAACTGGTGGGTTCTGTGTTTTTTTCTCTTTTTCGTTTTTGGTTCAAGGTAGATTTTATTCCTCTTTTTTGTATTTACAGATATAAGCATGGAAATAATTTATTCATATAAATACATGTATGTGCAGGGAATAATTGTTTTTTCTGTTTTATTTTTTAAATTTTATTTCTTTTTAATTTTGAATTTTATTTTATATTTTTATACAGCAGGTTCTTATTGGTTATCTATTTTATACATATAAATGTATACATGCCAATCCCAGTCTCTCAACTCCTCCCACCACCACCCCCCCAACAGCTTTCCCCCCTTGTTGTCCATACGTTTGTTGTCTACATCTGTTGCTCTATTTATGCCTTGCAAAATGGTTAATCTGTACAGTTTTTCTAGGTTCCACATATATGCATGAATATACCAGATTTGTTTTTCTCTTTCTGACTTACTTCACTCTGTATGACAGTCTCTAGATCCATCGACGTCTCTACAAATGACCCAATTTCATTCCTTTTCATGGCTTAGTAATATTCCATTTTATATATGTACCACAGCTTTATGCATTCGTCTGTCTGTGGGCATTTAGGTTGCTTCCATTACCTCGATATTGTAAATAGTGATGCAATGAACATTGCGGTGAATGACTCTTTTTGATTTATGGTTTTGTCTGGGTATATGTCCAGTACTGGGATTGCTGTATCATATGGTAATTCTATTGTTAGTTTCTTAAGAAATTCCATATTGTTCTCCATAATGACTGTATCAATTTATATTCCCAACAATAGTGGAAGAGGGTTCCTTTTCTCCACACCCTTTCCAGCATTATTTGTTTGTAGATTTTCTATGATGCCTATTCTACCAGGTGTGAGGTGATACCTCATTGTTGAATCCATTTCGTTGAGCAAGGGGTAGGTCTTGTCTATTACATATTTGGCTTATGGAACGGTATCTGTGCTAATTTCAAACTCTGCTTTTATGCAGCACCCCAACTCACCTTCCCCCTTAAGCAAGCATAAGTTGGTTTTCTAAATTTGAGACCCTGTTCTGTTTTGTAATTCAGTTCATGTGTAGCCAAGTTCACATTCCACGTATTAGTGATACCTTATGATGTTTCTTTTTCTGTGTGACTTATTTCACTTAGAATCATCGTGCCTCAATCCACTCATTATGCTGGTACGGGCCTGGTGACATAGATTACATTGCTGAGTGGTATTCTGTTGTACATAAGTACCGCAACTTCTTTATCCATTATTTGCTCTCTGGGATATTTAACTTGTGCCGCAGAAGAGATTCCTGTAAAAAGAGCCGTCCCAAATTTTGGGGTGGCTGTGTCTTTTTGATTTTAATTTCCCTAAGCTATAGGACCATAAGTGGAAGTGCCCTAGGCTCTGTTGCTTTGTTTTTTAGATGTTTCAGGAAACACCATACACTTCTACAGAGCTGCTGTTGGGAATTTACATCCCGCCCATCAGCATAACAAGGCTCCCAGTTCTCCGTGGCCTGTTCTGCCTTTCTGGATTTTACACTTTTTTCAGATGGCCCTTTTGACCGGGGGGAAGTGAGACTTCATTGTAGTGCACATTTCCTTTGCAAGCTTGCTTGGTTGGCCAAAAAGGGCGTATGAGTTTTCTCCTGAATATATTCAGGAAAAAACACATACGCCCTTTTTGGCCAAGTGCATCATTGTCGACGTTCTTCCTCTTTTCCTGTGTTTTAAATGCAATCCAATTCCGATTCCTCCTGAAATCGGTTTCCTGCAATTCTGCCCCGCATTCAAGTCCTCTTGGCAGCCCTACTTCAGTATATTTTCGGACAATAGCTGTCATTTATAAATCTGCAGGTTTGTGAATTACAGTGCCCCTGAGCTCCTTTCTTCAACTCGCTTTCTTTTGAGCTGGCCACAACACCGCAGGATTGCTTCAGGCCCTAATCTGGTTCTGGCACGGCATGCTGAGCCTTTGGTTTATTCCTCTTCCCTGTGGGAAATGAGAGTTAAATTTGCCCGTCCAGACACCTCCAGCTAGTCTCTCATTGGTTCTCGCTATTCCTGTTCATCTTCCGCAGAAATTGCAAACTGGGCCAAACAGGAGGTTAAAGGGACTGACTCTCCAAGTTGGGAGAGTGTTAGTAAAGCGTCTGGAATGTTGCACCCGAGTACCAGGGAACGAAAAGTGAGACACATTTGAACACGTTTCTCGATCACACAGTGGATCATACTCTGGGTTCCACATGCATGTTTTAGCTGAAGGAAGAATCTCATAAACCTGGAGAGTTGAGACCCATGGAATGGGTACCATGCAATATGACTTCAAAGGGTCTGCATTTGCTCACCGAACCTCTCCAATCCTATCACTGCTGAGTTTATGCCCCTGTACACATGCTTGATTCTCTTTCGGAGACATAGCAATCCATAGGTTTTAAGATACTTACTAGTGAGGTACATTCTTAGGCGTTTAATATGCGGTGTTGAGTCCATTTCGTTGAGCAAGGAGTAGCTCTTGTCTATTCCATATTTGGCTTAAGGAACTTTATCTGTGCTCATTTCAATCTCTGGTTTTATGCAGCACCCCAACTCACCTTTCCCCTTAAACAAGCATAAGTTGGTTTTCTAAATTTGAGACCCTGTTCTGTTCTGTAATTCAGTTCCTGTGTAGCCAAGTTTACATTCCGTGTGTTAGTGATATCTTATGATGTTTCTGTTTCTGTGTGACTTATTTCAGTTAGAATCATCGTACCTGAATCCACTCATTATGCTGCTACGGGCCTGATGACATAGATTTCATTGCTGAGTGATACTGCATTGTACGTAAGTACCACAAGTTCTTTATCCATTTTTCACTTTCTGTGATATTGAACTTGTACGGTAAACGAGGTTCTTGTAAACAGAGGCGTCCCAAACATTGGGGTGGCTGTATCTTTTTGATTTTAATTTCCCTAAGCTATAGGACCATAAGTGGAAGTGCCCTAGGCTCTGTTGCTTTGTTTTTTAGATGTTTCAGGAAACACCATACACTTCTCCCGAGTGTCTGTTGGCAATTTACATCCCGCCCATCAGCATAACAAGGCTCCCAGTTCTCCAGGGCCTGTCCTGCCTTTCTGGATTTTACACTTTTTGCAGATGGCCCTTTGGACCGGGGGGAAGTGAGACTTCATTGTAGTGCAGATTTCCTTTGCAAGCTTGCTTGGTTGGCCAAAAAGGGCATATGCGTTTTTTCCTGAATATATTCAGGAAAAAACGCATACGCCCTTTTTGGCCAAGTGCATCATTGTGGACGTTCTGCCTCTTTTCCTATGCTTTCAATGCAATTCCAGTCTACCTTCTGAAATCGGTTTCCTGCAATTCTGCCCCGCTTTCAAGTCCTCTTGGCAGCCTTACTTCAGTATATTTTTGGACGATAGTTGTCATTTATAACTCTGCAGGTTTGTGAATTACAGTGCCCCTGAGCTCCTTTCTTCAACTCGTTTTCTTGTGAGCTGGCCGCAACACCGCAGGATGGCTTCAGGCCCTAATCTGGTTCCGGCACGGCACGCTGAGCCTTTGGTTATTTCCTCTTCCTGGTGGGAAATGAGAGTTAAATTTGCCCGTCCAGACACCTCCAGCTAGTCTCTCATTGGTTCTCGCTATTCCTGTTCATCTTCCGCAGAAATTGCAAACTGGGCCAAACAGGAGGTTAAAGGGACTGACTCTCCAAGTCGGGAGAGTGTTAGTAAAGCGTCTGGAATGTTGCACCCGAGTACCAGGGTACGAAAACTGAGACATATTTGAACACGTCTCCCGATCACATGGTTGATCATACTCTAGGTTCCACATGCATGTTTTAGCTGAAGGAAGAATACCTTAAACCTGGGTAGTTGAAACCCGTGGAATGGGTACCATGCAATATGACTTCAAAGGGTCTTCATTTGCTCACCGAACCTCTCCAATCCTATCACTGCTGCGTTTATGTCCCTGTACACATGCTTGATTCTCTTTCGGAGACATAGCAATCCATAGGTTTTAAGATACTTAAGAGTCAGGTACATTCTTAGGCGTTTAATATGCGGTGTTGAGTCCATTTCGTTGAGCAAGGAGTAGCTCTTGTCTATTCCATATTTGGCTTAAGGAACTTTATCTGTGCTCATTTCAATCTCTGGTTTTATGCAGCACCCCAACTCACCTTTCCCCTTAAACAAGCATAAGTTGGTTTTCTAAATTTGAGACCCTGTTCTGTTCTGTAATTCAGTTCCTGTGTAGCCAAGTTTACATTCCGTGTATTACTGATATCTTATGATGTTTCTTTTTCTGTGTGACTTATTTCAGTTAGAATCATCGTACCTGAATCCACTCATTGTGCTGCTACGGGCCTGATGACATAGATTTCACTGCTGAGTGATACTGCATTGTACGTAAGTACCACAAGTTCTTTATCCATTTTTCACTTTCTGTGATATTGAACTTGTACGGTAAACGAGGTTCTTGTAAACAGAGGCGTCCCAAACATTGGGGTGGCTGTATCTTTTTGATTTTAATTTCCCTAAGCTATAGGACCATAAGTGGAAGTGCCCTAGGCTCTGTTGCTTTGTTTTTTAGACGTTTCAGGAAACACCATACACTTCTCCCGAGTGTCTGTTGGCAATTTACATCCCGCCCATCAGCATAACAAGGCTCCCAGTTCTCCATGGCCTGTCCTGCCTTTCTGGATTTTACACTTTTTGCAGATGGCCCTTTGGACCGGGGGGAAGTGAGACTTCATTGTAGTGCAGATTTCCTTTGCAAGCTTGCTTGGTTGGCCAAAAAGGGCGTATGCGTTTTTTCCTGAATATATTCAGGAAAAAACGCATACGCCCTTTTTGTCCAAGTGCATTCTTGTGGACCTTCTGCCTCTTTTCCTATGCTTTCAATGCAATTCCAGTCTACATCCTGAAATCGGTTTCCTGCAATTCTGCCCCGCTTTCAACTCCTTTTGGCAGCCTTACTTCAGTATATTTTTGGACGATAGTTGTCATTTATAACTCTGCAGGTTTGTGAATTACAGTGCCCCTGAACTCCTTTCTTCAACTCGCTTTCTTGTGACCTGGCCGCAACACCGCAGGATGGCTTCAGGCCCTAATCTGGTTCCGGCACGGCACGCTGAGCCTTTGGTTATTTCCTCTTCCTGGTGGGAAATGAGAGTTAAATTTGCCCGTCCAGACACCTCCAGCTAGTCTCTCATTGGTTCTCGCTATTCCTGTTCATCTTCCGCAGAAATTGCAAATTGGGCCAAACAGGAGGTTAAAGGCGCTGACTCTCCAAGTGGGGAGAGTGTTAGTAAAGCATCTGGAATGTTGCACCCGAGTACCATGGGAGGAAAACTGAGACATATTTGAACACTTCTCCCGTTCACATGGTTGATCATACTCTGGGTTCCACATGCAAGTTTCAGCTGAAGGAAGAATACCTTAAACCTGGAGAGTTGAGACCCGTGGAATGGGTACCATGCAATATGACTTCAAAGGGTCTTCATTTGCTCACCGAACCTCTCCAATCCTATCACTGCTGCGTTTATGCCCTTGGACACACGCTTGATTCTCTTATGGAGACATAGCAATCCATAGGTTTTAAGATACTTACTAATCAGGTACATTCTTAAGCGTTTAATATGGGGTGTTGAGTCCATTTCGTTGAGCAAGGAGTAGCTCTTGTCTATTCCATATTTGGCTTAAGGAACTTTATCTGTGCTCATTTCAATCTCTGGTTTTATGCAGCACCCCAACTCACCTTTCCCCTTAAGCAAGCATAAGTTGGTTTTCTAAATTTGAGACCCTGTTCTGTTTTGGAATTCAGTTCCTGTGTAGCCAAGTTTACATTCCGTGTATTAGTGATATCTTATGATGTTTCTTTTTCTGTGTGACTTATTTCAGTTAGAATCATCGTACCTGAATCCACTCATTATGCTGCTACGGGCCTGATGACATAGATTTCATTGCTGAGTGATACTGCATTGTACGTAAGTACCACAAGTTCTTTATCCATTTTTCACTTTCTGCGATGTTGAACTTGTACTGTAAATGAGGTTCTTGTAAACAGAGGCGTCCCAAATTTTGGGGTGGCTGTGTCTTTTTGATTTTAATTTCCCTAAGCTATAGGACCATAAGTGAAAGTGCCCTAGGCTCTGTTGCTTTGTTTCTTAGATGTTTCAGGAAACACCATACACTTCTCCCGAGTGGCTGTTGGCAATTTACATCCCGCCCATCAGCATAACAAGGCTCCCAGTTCTCCATGGCCTGTCCTGCCTTTCTGGATTTTACACTTTTTTCAGATGGCCCTTTTGACCAGGGGGAAGTGAGACTTCATTGTAGTGCAGATTTCCTTTTCAAGTTTGCTTGGTTGGCCAAAAAGGGCGTATGCGTTTTTTCCTGAATATATTCAGGAAAAAACGCATACGCCCTTTTTGGCCAAGTGCATCATTGTGGACGTTCTGCCTCTTTTCCTATGCTTTCAATGCAATTCCAGTCTACCTCCTGAAATCGGTTTCCTGTAATTCTGCCCCGCTTTCAAGTCCTCTTGGCAGCCTTACTTCAGTATATTTTTGGACGATAGCTGTCATTTATAACTCTGCAGGTTTGTGAATTACAGTGCCCCTGAGCTCCTTTCTTCAACTCGCTTTCTTGTGAGCTGGCCGCAACACCGCAGGATGGCTTCAGGCCCTAACCTTGTTCCGGCATGGCACGCTGAGCCTTTGGTTATTTCCTCTTCCTGGTGGGAAATGAGAGTTAAATTTGCCCGTCCAGACACCTCCAGCTAGTCTCTCATTGGTTTTCGCTATTCCTGTTCATCTTCCGCAGAAATTACAAACTGGGCCAAACAGGAGGTTAAAGGCGCTGACTCTCCAAGTGGGGAGAGTGTTAGTAAAGCGTCTGGAATGTTGCACCCGAGTACCAGGGGAGGAAAACTGAGACATATTTGAACACGTCTCCCGTTCACACTGTTGATCATACTCTGGGTTCCACATGCATATTTTAGCTGAAGGAAGAATACCTTAAACCTGGAGAGTTGAGACCCGTGTAATGGGTACCATGCAATATGACTTCAAAGGGTCTTCATTTGCTCACCGAACCTCTCCAATCCTATCACTGCTGCGTTTATGTCCCTGTACACATGCTTGATTCTCTTTCGGAGACATAGCAATCCATAGGTTTTAAGATACTTAACAGTCAGGTACATTCTTAGGCGTTTAATATGCGGTGTTGAGTCCATTTCGTTGAGCAAGGAGTAGCTCTTGTCTATTCCATATTTGGCTTAAGGAACTTTATCTGTGCTCATTTCAATCTCTGGTTTTATGCAGCACCCCAACTCACCTTTACCCTTAAACAAGCATAAGTTGGTTTTCTAAATTTGAGACCCTGTTCTGTTCTGTAATTCAGTTCCTGTGTAGCCAAGTTTACATTCCGTGTATTACTGATATCTTATGATGTTTCTTTTTCTGTGTGACTTATTTCAGTTAGAATCATCGTACCTGAATCCGCTCATTGTGCTGCTACGGGCCTGATGACATAGATTTCACTGCTGAGTGATACTGCATTGTACGTAAGTACCACAAGTTCTTTATCCATTTTTCACTTTCTGTGATATTGAACTTGTACGGTAAATGAGGTTCTTGTAAACAGAGGCGTCCCAAACATTGGGGTGGCTGTATCTTTTTGATTTTAATTTCCCTAAGCTATAGGACCATAAGTGGAAGTGCCCTAGGCTCTGTTGCTTTGTTTTTTAGATGTTTCAGGAAACACCATACACTTCTCCCGAGTGTCTTTTGGCAATTTACATCCCGCCCATCAGCATAACAAGGCTCCCAGTTCTCCATGGCCTGTCCTGCCTTTCTGGATTTTACACTTTTTTCAGATGACCCTTTTGACCGGGGGGAAGTGAGACTTCATTGTAGTGCAGATTTCCTTTGCAAGCTTGCTTGGTTGGCCAAAAAGTGCGTATGCGTTTTTTCCTGAATATATTCAGGAAAAAATGCATACGCCCTTTTTGGCCAAGTGCATCATTGTGGACGTTCTGCCTCTTTTCCTATGCTTTCAATGCAATTCCAGTCTACCTCCTGAAATAGGTTTCCTGCAATTCTGCTCCGCTTTCAAGTCCTCTTGGTAGCCTTACTTCAGTATATTTTTGGACGATAGTTGTCATTTATAACTCTGCAGGTTTGTGAATTACAGTGCCCCTGAGCTCCTTTCTTCAACTCGTTTTCTTGTGAGCTGGCCGCAACACCGCAGGATGGCTTCAGGCCCTAATCTGGTTCCGGCACGGCACGCTGAGCCTTTGGTTATTTCCTCTTCCTGGTGGGAAATGAGAGTTAAATTTGCCCGTCCAGACACCTCCAGCTAGTCTCTCATTGGTTCTCGCTATTCCTGTTCATCTTCCGCAGAAATTGCAAACTGGGCCAAACAGGAGGTTAAAGGGACTGACTCTCCAAGTCGGGAGAGTGTTAGTAAAGCGTCTGGAATGTTGCACCCGAGTACCAGGGTACGAAAACTGAGACATATTTGAACACGTCTCCCGATCACATGGTTGATCATACTCTAGGTTCCACATGCATGTTTTAGCTGAAGGAAGAATACCTTAAACCTGGAGAGTTGAAACCCGTGGAATGGGTACCATGCAGTATGACTTCAAAGGGTCTTCATTTGCTCACCGAACCTCTCCAATCCTATCACTGCTGCGTTTATGTCCCTGTACACATGCTTGATTCTCTTTCGGAGACATAGCAATCCACAGGTTTTAAGATACTTAAGAGTCAGGTACATTCTTAGGCGTTTAATATGCGGTGTTGAGTCCATTTCGTTGAGCAAGGAGTAGCTCTTGTCTATTCCATATTTGGCTTAAGGAACTTTATCTGTGCTCATTTCAATCTCTGCTTTTATGCAGCATCCCAGCTCACCTTTACCCTTAAGCAAGCATAAGTTGGTTTTCTAAATTTGAGACCCTGTTCTGTTCTGTAATTCAGTTCCTGTGTAGCCAAGTTTACATTCCGTGTATTAGTGATATCTTATGATGTTTCTTTTTCTGTGTGACTTATTTCAGTTAGAATCATCGTACCTGAATCCACTCATTGTGCTGCTACGGGCCTGATGACATAGATTTCATTGCTGAGTGATATTGCTTTGTAAGTAAATACCACAACTTCTTTATCCATTTTTCACTTTCTGCGATGTTGAACTTGTACTGTAAACGAGGTTCTTGTAAATAGAGGCGTCCCAAACTTTGGGGTGGCTGTGTCTTTTTGATTTTAATTTCCCTAAGCTATAGGACCATAAGTGGAAGTGCCCTAGGCTCTGTTGCTTTGTTTTTTAGATGTTTCAGGAAACACCATACACTTCTCCCGAGTGTCTGTTGGCAATTTACATCCCGCCCATCAGCATAACAAGGCTCCCAGTTCTCCATGGCCTGTCCTGCCTTTCTGGATTTTACACTTTTTTCAGATGGCCCTTTTGACCGGGGGGAAGTGAGACTTCATTGTAGTGCAGATTTCCTTTGCAAGCTTGCTTGGTTGGCCAAAAAGGGCGTATGCGTTTTTTCCTGAATATATTCAGGAAAAAACGCATACGCCCTTTTTGGCCAAGTGCATCATTGTGGACGTTCTGCCTCTTTTCCTATGCTTTCAATGCAATTCCAGTCTACCTCCTGAAATCGGTTTCCTGCAATTCTGCCCCACTTTCAAGTCCTCTTGGCAGCCTTACTTCAGTATATTTTTGGACGATAGTTGTCATTTATAACTCTGCAGGTTTGTGAATTACAGTGCCCCTGAGCTCCTTTCTTCAACTCGCTTTCTTGTGACCTGGCCGCAACACCGCAGGATGGCTTCAGGCCCTAATCTGGTTCCGGCACGGCACGCTGAGCCTTTGGTTATTTCCTCTTCCTGGTGGGAAATGAGAGTTAAATTTGCCCGTCCAGACACCTCCAGCTAGTCTCTCATTGGTTCTCGCTATTCCTGTTCATCTTCCGCAGAAATTGCAAACTGGGTCAAACAGGAGGTTAAAGGCGCTGACTCTCCAAGTGGGGAGAGTGTTAGTAAAGCGTCTGGAATGTTGCACCCGAGTACCAGGGGAGGAAAACTGAGACATATTTGAACACGTCTCCCGTTCACACTGTTGATCATACTCTGGGTTCCACATGCATATTTTAGCTGAAGGAAGAATACCTTAAACCTGGAGAGTTGAGACCCGTGTAATGGGTACCATGCAATATGACTTCAAAGGGTCTTCATTTGCTCACCGAACCTCTCCAATCCTATCACTGCTGCGTTTATGCCCTTGTACACACGCTTGATTCTGTTATGGAGACATAGCAATCCATAGGTTTTAAGATACTTACTAGTCAGGTACATTCTTAGGCGTTTAATATGGGGTGTTGAGTCCATTTCGTTGAGCAAGGAGTAGCTCTTGTCTATTCCATATTTGGCTTAAGGAACTTTATCTGTGCTCATTTCAATCTCTGGTTTTATGCAGCACCCCAACTCACCTTTACCCTTAAACAAGCATAAGTTGGTTTTCTAAATTTGAGACTCTGTTCTGTTCTGTAATTCAGTTCCTGTGTAGCCAAGTTTACATTCCGTGTATTAGTGATATCTTATGATGTTTCTTTTTCTGTGTGACTTATTTCAGTTAGAATCATCGTACCTGAATCCACTCATTGTGCTGCTACGGGCCTGATGACATAGATTTCATTGCTGAGTGATACTGCATTGTACGTAAGTACCACAAGTTTTTTATCCATTTTTCACTTTCTGTGATAGAGAACTTGTACGGTAAACGAGGTTCATGTAAACAGAGGCGTCCCAAATTTTGGGGTGGCTGTGTCTTTTTGATTTTAATTTCCCTAAGCTATAGGACCATAAGTGAAAGTGCCCTAGGCTCTGTTGCTTTGTTTCTTAGATGTTTCAGGAAACACCATACACTTCTACCGAGTGGCTGTTGGCAATTTACATCCCGCCCATCAGCATAACAAGGCTCCCAGTTCTCCATGGCCTGTCCTGCCTTTCTGGATTTTACACTTTTTTCAGATGGCCCTGTTGACCGGGGGGAAGTGAGACTTCATTGTACTGCAGATTTCCTTTGCAAGTTTGCTTGGTTGGCCAAAAAGGGCGTATGCGTTTTTTCCTGAATATATTCAGGAAAAAACGCATACGCCCTTTTTGGCCAAGTGCATCATTGTGGACGTTCTGCCTCTTTTCCTATGCTTTCAATGCAATTCCAGTCTACCTCCTGAAATCGGTTTCCTGCAATTCTGCCCCGCTTTCAAGTCCTCTTGGCAGCCTTACTTCAGTATATTTTTGGACGATAGCTGTCATTTATAACTCTGCAGGTTTGTGAATTACAGTGCCCCTGAGCTCCTTTCTTCAACTCGCTTTCTTGTGAGCTGGCCGCAACACCGCAGGATGGCTTCAGGCCCTAATCTTGTTCCGGCATGGCACGCTGAGCCTTTGGTTATTTCCTCTTCCTGGTGGGAAATGAGAGTTAAATTTGCCCGTCCAGACACCTCCAGCTAGTCTCTCATTGGTTCTCGCTATTCCTGTTCATCTTCCGCAGAAATTGCAAACTGGGCCAAACAGGAGGTTAAAGGCGCTGACTCTCCAAGTGGGGAGAGTGTTAGTAAAGCGTCTGGAATGTTGCACCCGAGTACCAGGGGAGGAAAACTGAGACATATTTGAACACGTCTCCCGTTCACACTGTTGATCATACTCTGGGTTCCACATGCATATTTTAGCTGAAGGAAGAATACCTTAAACCTGGAGAGTTGAGACCCGTGTAATGGGTACCATGCAATATGACTTCAAAGGGTCTTCATTTGCTCACCGAACCTCTCCAATCCTATCACTGCTGCGTTTATGTCCCTGTACACATGCTTGATTCTCTTTCGGAGACATAGCAATCCATAGGTTTTAAGATACTTAAGAGTCAGGTACATTCTTAGGCGTTTAATATGCGGTGTTGAGTCCATTTCGTTGAGCAAGGAGTAGCTCTTGTCTATTCCATATTTGGCTTAAGGAACTTTATCTGTGCTCATTTCAATCTCTGGTTTTATGCAGCACCCCAACTCACCTTTACCCTTAAACAAGCATAAGTTGGTTTTCTAAATTTGAGACCCTGTTCTGTTCTGTAATTCAGTTCCTGTGTAGCCAAGTTTACATTCCGTGTATTACTGATATCTTATGATGTTTCTTTTTCTGTGTGACTTATTTCAGTTAGAATCATCGTACCTGAATCCACTCATTGTGCTGCTACGGGCCTGATGACATAGATTTCACTGCTGAGTGATACTGCATTGTAAGTAAGTACCACAAGTTCTTTATCCATTTTTCACTTTCAGTGATATTGAACTTGTACGGTAAATGAGGTTCTTGTAAACAGAGGCGTCCCAAACATTGGGGTGGCTGTATCTTTTCCATTTTAATTTCCCTAAGCTATAGGACCATAAGTGGAAGTGCCCTAGGCTCTGTTGCTTTGTTTTTTAGATGTTTCAGGAAACACCATACACTTCTCCCGAGTGTCTGTTGGCAATTTACATCCCGCCCATCAGCATAACAAGGCTCCCAGTTCTCCATGGCCTGTCCTGCCTTTCTGGATTTTACACTATTTTCAGATGGCCCTTTTGACCGGGGGGAAGTGAGACTTCATTGTAGTGCAGATTTCCTTTGCAAGTTTGCTTGGTTGGCCAAAAAGGGCGTATGCGTTTTTTCCTGAATATATTCAGGAAAAAACGCATACGTCCTTTTTGGCCAAGTGCATCATTGTGGACGTTCTGCCTCTTTTCCTATGCTTTCAATGCAATTCCAGTGTACCTCCTGAAATCGGTTTCCTGCAATTCTGCCCCGCTTTCAAGTCCTCTTGGCAGCCTTACTTCAGTATATTTTTGGACGATAGTTGTCATTTATAACTCTGCAGGTTTGTGAATTACAGTGCCCCTGAGCTCCTTTCTTCAACTCGCTTTCTTGTGAGCTGTCCGCAACACCGCAGGATGGTTTCAGGCCCTAATCTGGTTCCGGCACGGCACGCCGAGCCTTTGGTTAATTCCTCTTCCTGGTGGGAAATGAGAGTTAAATTTGCCCGTCCAGAGACCTCCAGCTAGTCTCTCATTGGTTCTGGCTATTCCTGTTCATCTTCTGCAGAAATTGCAAACTGGGCCAAACAGGAGGTTAAAGGGACTGACTCTCCAAGTCGGGAGAGTGTTAGTAAAGCGTCTGGAATGTTGCACCCGTGTACCAGGGTACGAAAACTGAGACATATTTGAACAGGTCTCCCGATCACACGGTTGATCATACTCTGGGTTCCACATGCATGTTTTAGCTGAAGGAAGAATACCTTAAACGTGGGTAGTTGAAACCCGTGGAATGGGTACCATGCAATATGACTTCAAAGGGTCTTCATTTGCTCACCAAACCTCTCCAATCCTATCACTGCTGCGTTTATGCCCCTGTACACACGCTTGATTCTCTTTTGGAGACATAGCAATCCATAGGTTTTAAGATACTTACTAGTAAGGTACATTCTTAGGCGTTTAATATGGGGTGTTGAGTCCATTTCGTTGAGCAAGGAGTAGCTCTTGTCTATTCCATATTTGGCTTAAGGAACTTTATCTGTGCTCATTTCAATCTCTGGTTTTATGCAGCACCCCAACTCACCTTTCCCCTTAAGCAAGCATAAGTTGGTTTTCTAAATTTGAGACCCTGTTGTGTTTTGGAATTCAGTTCCTGTGTAGCCAAGTTTACATTCCGTGTATTAGTGATATCTTATGATGTTTCTTTTTCTGTGTGACTTATTTCAGTTAGAATCATCATACCTGAATCCACTCATTATGCTGCTACGGGCCTGATGACATAGATTTCATTGCTGAGTGATATTGCATTGTACGTAAGTACCACAAGTTCTTTATCCATTTTTCACTTTCTGTGATATTGAACTTGTACGGTAAACGAGGTTCTTGTAAACAGAGGCGTCCCAAATTTTGGGGTGGCTGTGTCTTTTTGATTTTAATTTCCCTAAGCTATAGGACCATAAGTGAAAGTGCCCTAGGCTCTGTTGCTTTGTTCCTTAGATGTTTCAGGAAACACCATACACTTCTCCCAAGTGTCTGTTGGCAATTTACATCCCGCCCATCAGCATAACAAGGCTCCCAGTTCTCCATGGCCTGTCCTGCCTTTCTGGATTTTACACCTTTTTCAGATGGCCCTTTTGACCGGGGGGAAGTGAGACTTAATTGTAGTGCAGATTTCCTTTGCAAGTTTGCTTGGTTGGCCAAAAAGTGCGTATGCGTTTTTTCCTGAATATATTCAGGAAAAAACGCATACGCCCTTTTTGGCCAAGTGCATCATTGTGGACGTTCTGCCTCTTTTCCTATGCTTTCAATGCAATTCCAGTCTACCTCCTGAAATTGGTTTCCTGCAATTCTGCCCCGCTTTCAAGTCCTCTTGGCAGCCTTACTTCAGTATAATTTTGGACGATAGCTGTCATTTATAACTCTGCAGGTTTGTGAATTATAGTGCCCCTGAGCGCCTTTCTTCAACTCGCTTTCTTGTGAGCTGGCCGCAACACCGCAGGATGGCTTCAGGCCCTAATCTGGTTCCGGCATGGCACGCTGAGCCTTTGGTTATTTCCTCTTCCTGGTGGGAAATGAGAGTTAAATTTGCCCGTCCAGACACCTCCAGCTAGTCTCTCATTGGTTCTCCCTATTCCTGTTCATCTTCCGCAGAAATTGCAAACTGGGCCAAACAGGAGGTTAAAGGCGCTGACTCTCCAAGTGGGGAGAGTGTTAGTAAAGCATCTGGAATGTTGCACCCGAGTACCAGGGTACGAAAACTGAGACATATTTGAACACGTCTCCCGTTCACACGATTGATCATACTCTGGGTTCCACATGCATGTTTTAGCTGAAGGAAGAATACCTTAAACCTGGAGAGTTGAGACCCTTGGAATGGGTACCATGCAATATGACTTCAAAGGGTCTTCATTTGCTCACCGAACCTCTCCAATCCTATCACTGCTGCGTTTATGTCCCTGTACACATGCTTGATTCTCTTTCGGAGACATGGTAATCCATAGGTTTTAAGATACTTAAGAGTCAGGTACATTCTTAGGCGTTTAATATGCGGTGTTGAGTCCATTTCGTTGAGCAAGGAGTAGCTCTTGTCTATTCCATATTTGGCTTAAGGAACTTTATCTGTGCTCATTTCAATCTCTGGTTTTATGCAGCACCCCAACTCACCTTTACCCTTAAACAAGCATAAGTTGGTTTTCTAAATTTGAGACCCTGTTCTGTTTTGGAATTCAGTTCCTGTGTAGCCAAGTTTACATTCTGTGTATTACTGATATCTTATGATGTTTCTTTTTCTGTGTGACTTATTTCAGTTAGAATCATTGTACCTGAATCCACTCATTGTGCTGCTACGGGCCTGATGACATAGATTTCACTGCTGAGTGATACTGCATTGTACGTAAGTACCACAAGTTCTTTATCCATTTTTCACTTTCTGTGATATTGAACTTGTACGGTAAACGAGGTTCTTGTAAACAGAGGCGTCCCAAACTTTGGGGTGTCTGTGTCTTTTTCATTTTAATTTCCCTAAGCTATAGGACCATAAGTGGAAGTGCCCTAGGCTCTGTTGCTTTGTTTTTTAGATGTTTCAGGAAACACCATACACTTCTCCCGAGTGTCTGTTGGCAATTTACATCCCGCCCATCAGCATAACAAGGCTCCCAGTTCTCCATGGCCTGTCCTGCCTTTCTGGATTTTACACTTTTTTCCGATGGCCCTTTTGACCGGGGGGAAGTGAGACTTCATTGTAGTGCAGATTTCTTTGCAAGCTTGCTTGGTTGGCCAAAAAGTGCGTATGCGTTTTTTCCTGAATATATTCAGGAAAAAACGCATATGCCCTTTTTGGCCAAGTGCATCACTGTGGACGTTCTGCCTCTTTTCCTATGCTTTCAATGCAATTCCAGTCTACCTCCTGAAATCGGTTTCCTGCAATTCTGCCCCGCTTTCAACTCCTCTTGGCAGCCTTACTTCAGTATATTTTTGTACGATAGTTGTCATTTATAACTCTGCAGTTTTGTGAATTACAGTGCCCCTGAGCTCCTTTCTTCAACTCGCTTTCTTGTGACCTGCCCGCAACACCGCAGGATGGCTTCAGGCCCTAATCTGGTTCCGGCACGGCACGCAGAGCCTTTGGTTAATTCCTCTTCCTGGTGGGAAACGAGAGTTAAATTTGCCCGTCCAGACACCTCCAGCTAGTCTCTCATTGGTTCTCCCTATTCCTGTTCATCTTCCGCAGAAATTGCAAACTGGGCCAAACAGGAGGTTAAAGGCGCTGACTCTCCAAGTGGGGAGAGTGTTAGTAAAGCGTCTGGAATGTTGCACCCGAGTACCAGGGGAGGAAAACTGAGACATATTTGAACACGTCTCCCGTTCACACGGTTGATCATACTCTGGGTTCCACATGCATGTTATAGCTGAAGGAAGAATACCTTAAACCTGGGTAGTTGAGACCCGTGGAATGGGTACCATGCAATATGACTTCAAAGGGTCTTCATTTGCTCACCGAACCTCTCCAATCCTATCACTGCTGCGTTTATGCCCCTGTACACATGCTTGATTCTCTTTCGGAGACATAGCAATCCATAGGTTTTAAGATACTTAAGAGTCAGGTACATTCTTAGGCGATTAATATGCGGTGTTGAGTCCATTTCGTTGAGCAAGGAGTAGCTCTTGTCTATTCCGTATTTGGCTTAAGGAACTTTATCTGTGCTCATTTCAATCTCTGGTTTTATGCAGCACCCCAACTCACCTTTACCCTTAAGCAAGCATAAGTTGGTTTTCTAAATTTGAGACCCTGTTCTGTTCTGTAATTCAGTTCCTGTGTAGCCAAGTTTACATTCCGTGTATTACTGATATCTTATGATGTTTCTTTTTCTGTGTGACTTATTTCAGTTAGAATCATCGTACCTGAATCCACTCATTGTGCTGCTACGGGCCTGATGACATAGATTTCTCTGCTGAGTGATACTGCATTGTACGTAAGTACCACAAGTTCTTTATCCATTTTTCACTTTCTGTGATATTGAACTTGTACGGTAAACGAGGTTCTTGTAAACAGAGGCGTCCCAAACTTTGGGGTGGCTGTGTCGTTTTGATTATAATTTCCCTAAGCTATAGGGCCATAAGTGGAAGTGCCCTAGGCTCTGTTGCTTTGTTTTTTAGATGTTTCAGGAAACACCATACACTTCTCCCGAGTGTCTGTTGGCAATTTACATCCCGCCCATCAGCATAACAAGGCTCCCAGTTCTCCATGGCCTGTCCTGCCTTTCTGGATTTTACACTTTTTTCAGATGGCCCTTTTGACTGGGGGGAAGTGAGACTTCATTGTAGTGCAGATTTGCTTTGCAAGCTTGCTTGGTTGGCCAAAAAGTGCGTATGCGTTTTTTCCTGAATATATTCAGGAAAAAACGCATACGCCCTTTTTGGCCAAGTGCATCATTGTGGACGTTCTGCCTCTTTTCCTATGCTTTCAATGCAATTCCAGTCTACCTCCTGAAATCGGTTTCCTGCAATTCTGCCCCGCTTTCAAGTCCTCTTGGCAGCCTTACTTCAGTATATTTTTGGACGATAGCTGTCATTTATAACTCTGCAGGTTTGTGAATTACAGTGCCCCTGAGCTCCTTTCTTCAACTCGCTTTCTTGTGACCTGGCCGCAACACCGCAGGATGGCTTCAGGCCCTAATCTGGTTCCGGCACGGCACGCTGAGCCTTTGGTTAATTCCCCTTCCTGGTGGGAAACGAGAGTTAAATTTGCCCGTCCAGACACCTCCAGCTAGTCTCTCATTGGTTCTCCCTATTCCTGTTCATCTTCGGCAGAAATTGCAAACTGGGCCAAACAGGAGGTTAAAGGCGCTGACTCTCCAAGTGGGGAGAGTGTTAGTAAAGCGTCTGGAATGTTGCACCCGAGTACCAGGGTACGAAAACTGAGACATATTTGAACACGTCTCCCGTTCACACGGTTGATCATACTCTGGGTTCCACATGCATGTTATAGCTGAAGGAAGAATACCTTAAACCTGGGTAGTTGAGACCCGTGGAATGGGTACCATGCAATATGACTTCAAAGGGTCTTCATTTGCTCACCGAACCTCTCCAATCCTATCACTGCTGCGTTTATGTCCCTGTACACATGCTTGATTCTCTTTCGGAGACATAGCAATCCATAGGTTTTAAGATACTTAAGAGTCAGGTACATTCTTAGGCGTTTAATATGCGGTGTTGAGTCCATTTCGTTGAGCAAGGAGTAGCTCTTGTCTATTCCATATTTGGCTTAAGGAACTTTATCTGTGCTCATTTCAATCTCTGGTTTTATGCAGCACCCCAACTCACCTTTACCCTTAAGCAAGCATAAGTTGGTTTTCTAAATTTGAGACCCTGTTCTGTTCTGTAATTCAGTTCCTGTGTAGCCCAGTTTACATTCCGTGTATTAGTGATATCTTATGATGTTTCTTTTTCTGTGTGACTTATTTCAGTTAGAATCATCGTACCTGAATCCACTCATCGTGCTGCTACGGGCCTGATGACATAGATTTCACTGCTGAGTGATACTGCATTGTACGTAAGTACCACAAGTTCTTTATCCATTTTTCACTTTCTGTGATATTGAACTTGTACGGTAAACGAGGTTCTTGTAAACAGAGGCGTCCCAAACATTGGGGTGGCTGTATCTTTTTGATTTTAATTTCCCTAAGCTATAGGACCATAAGTGGAAGTGCCCTAGGCTCTGTTGCTTTGTTTTTTAGATGTTTCAGGAAACACCATGCACTTCTCCCGAGTGTCTGTTGGCAATTTACATCCCGCCCATCAGCATAACAAGGCTCCCAGTTCTCCATGGCCTGTCCTGCCTTTCTGGATTTTACACTTTTTTCAGATGGCCCTTTTGACCGGGGGGGGGGGGAGGAAGTCAGAGTTCATTGTAGTGCAGATTTCCTTTGCAAGCTTGCTTGGTTGGCCAAAAAGGGCGTATGCGTTTTCCCCTGAATATATTCAGGAAAAAACGCATACGCCCTTTTTGGCCAAGTGCATCATTGTGGACGTTCTGCCTCTTTTCCTATGCTTTCAATGCAATTCCAGTCTACCTCCTGAAATCGGTTTCCTGCAATTCTGCCCCGCTTTCAAGTCCTCTTGGCAGCCTTACTTCAGTATATTTTTGGACGATAGTTGTCATTTATAACTCTGCAGGTGTTTGAATTACAGTGCCCCTGAGCTCCTTTCTTCAACTCCTTTTCTTGTGAGCAGGCCGCAACACCACAGGATGGCTTCAGGCCCTAATCTGGTTCCGGCACGGCACGCTGAGCCTTTGGTTATTTCCTCTTCCTGGCGGGAAATGAGAGTTAAATTTGCCCGTCCAGACACCTCCAGCTAGTCTCTCATTGGTTCTCGCTATTCCTGTTCATCTTCCGCAGAAATTGCAAACTGGGCCAAACAGGAGGTTAAAGGGACTGACTCTCCAAGTCGGGAGAGTGTTAGTAAAGCGTCTGGAATGTTGCACCCGAGTACCAGGGTACGAAAACTGAGACATATTTGAACACGTCTCCCGATCACATGGTTGATCATACTCTAGGTTCCACATGCATGTTTTAGCTGAAGGAAGAATACCTTAAACCTGGGTAGTTAAAACCCGTAGAATGGTACCATGCAATATGACTTCAAAGGGTCTTCATTTGCTCACCAAACCTCTCCAATCCTATCACTGCTGCGTTTATGTCCCTGTACACATGCTTGATTCTCTTTCGGAGACATAGCAATCCATAGGTTTTAAGATACTTACTAGTCAGGTACATTCTTAGGCGTTTAATATGGGGTGTTGAGTCCATTTCGTTGAGCAAGGAGTAGCTCTTGTCTATTCCATATTTGGCTTAAGGAACTTTATCTGTGCTCATTTCAATCTCTGGTTTTATGCAGCACCCCAACTCACCTTTACCCTTAAACAAGCATAAGTTGGTTTTCTAAATTTGAGACCCTGTTCTGTTCTGTAATTCAGTTCCTGTGTAGCCAAGTTTACATTCCGTGTATTACTGATATCTTATGATGTTTCTTTTTCTGTGTGACTTATTTCAGTTAGAATCATCGTACCTGAATCCACTCATTGTGCTGCTACGGGCCTGATGACATAGATTTCACTGCTGAGTGATACTGCATTGTACGTAAGTACCACAAGTTCTTTATCCATTTTTCACTTTCTGTGATATTGAACTTGTACGGTAAACGAGGTTCTTGTAAACAGAGGCGTTCCAAACATTGGGGTGGCTGTATCTTTTTGATTTTAATTTCCCTAAGCTATAGGACCATAAGTGGAAGTGCCCTAGGCTCTGTTGCTTTGTTTTTTAGATGTTTCAGGAAACACCATACACTTCTCCCGAGTGTCTGTTGGCAATTTACATCCCGCCCATCAGCATAACAAGGCTCCCAGTTCTCCATGGCCTGTCCTGCCTTTCTGGATTTTACAGTTTTTTCAGATGTCCCTTTTGACCGGCGGGGGTGGGAAGTCAGACTTCATTGTAGTGCAGATTTCCTTTGCAAGCTTGCTTGGTTGGCCAAAAAGGGCGTATACATTTTTTCCTGAATATATTCAGGAAAAAACGCATACGCCCTTTTTGGCCAAGTGCATCATTGTGGACGTTCTGCCTCTTTTCCTATGCTTTCAATGCAATTCCAGTCTACCTCCTGAAATCGGTTTCCTGCAATTCTGCCCCGCTTTCAAGTCCTCTTGGCAGCCTTACTTCAGTATATTTTTGGACGATAGCTGTCATTTATAACTCTGCAGGTTTGTGAATTACAGTGCCCCTGAGCTCCTTTCTTCAACTCCTTTTCTTGTGAGCTGGCCGCAACACCACAGGATGGCTTCAGGCCCTAATCTGGTTCCGGCACGGCACTCTGAGCCTTTGGTTATTTCCTCTTCCTGGCGGGAAATGAGAGTTAAATTTGCCCGTCCAGACACCTCCAGCTAGTCTCTCATTGGTTCTCCCTATTCCTGTTCATCTTCCGCAGAAATTGCAAACTGGGCCAAACAGGAGGTTAAAGGCGCTGACTCTCCAAGTGGGGAGAGTGTTAGTAAAGCGTCTGGAATGTTGCACCCGAGTACCAGGGGAGGAAAACTGAGACATATTTGAACACGTCTCCCGTTCACACGGTTGATCATACTCTGGGTTCCACATGCATGTTATAGCTGAAGGAAGAATACCTTAAACCTGGGTAGTTGAAACCCGTGGAATGGGTACCATGCAATATGACTTCAAAGGGTCTTCATTTGCTCACCGAACCTCTCCAATCCTATCACTGCTGCGTTTATGCCCCTGTACACATGCTTGATTCTCTTTCGGAGACATAGCAATCCATAGGTTTTAAGATACTTAAGAGTCAGGTACATTCTTAGGCGTTTAATATGCGGTGTTGAGTCCATTTCGTTGAGCAAGGAGTAGCTCTTGTCTATTCTGTATTTGGCTTAAGGAACTTTATCTGTGCTCATTTCAATCTCTGGTTTTATGCAGCACCCCAACTCACCTTTACCCTTAAGCAAGCATAAGTTGGTTTTCTAAATTTGAGATCCTGTTCTGTTTTGGAATTCAGTTCCTGTGTAGCCCAGTTTACATTCCGTGTATTAGTGATATCTTATGATGTTTCCTTTTCTGTGTGACTTATTTCAGTTAGAATCATCGTACCTGAATCCACTCATTATGCTGCTACGGGCCTGATGACATAGATTTCATTGCTGAGTGATACTGCATTGTACGTAAGTACCACAAGTTCTTTATCCATTTTTCACTTTCTGTGATATTGAACTTGTACGGTAAACGAGGTTCTTGTAAACAGAGGCGTCCCAAACTTTGGGGTGGCTGTGTCTTTTTCATTTTAATTTCCCTAAGCTATAGGACCATAAGTGGAAGTGCCCTAGGCTCTGTTGCTTTGTTTTTTAGATGTTTCAGGAAACACCATACACTTCTCCCGAGTGTCTGTTGGCAATTTACATCCCGCCCATCAGCATAACAAGGCTCCCAGTTCTCCATGACCTGTCCTGCCTTTCTGGATTTTACACTTTTTGCAGATGGCCCTTTTGACCGGGGGGAAGTGAGACTTCATTGTAGTGCAGATTTCCTTTGCAAGCTTGCTTGGTTGGCCAAAAAGGGCGTATGCGTTTTTTCCTGAATATATTCAGGAAAAAACGCATACGCCCTTTTTGGCCAAGTGCATCATTGTGGACGTTCTGCCTCTTTTCCTATGCTTTCAATGCAATTCCAGTCTACCTCCTGAAATCGGTTTCCTGCAATTCTGCCCCGCTTTCAAGTCCTCTTGGCAGCCTTACTTCAGTATATTTTTGTATGATAGCTGTCATTTATAACTCTGCAGGTTTGTGAATTACAGTGCCCCTGAGCTCCTTTCTTCAACTCGCTTTCTTGTGACCTGGCCGCAACACCGCAGGATGGCTTCAGTCCCTAATCTGGTTCCGGCATAGCACGCTGAGCCTTTGGTTAATTCCTCTTCCTGGTGGGAAACGAGAGTTAAATTTGCCCGTCCAGACACCTCCAGCTAGTCTCTCATTGGTTCTCCCTATTCCTGTTCATCTTCCGCAGAAATTGCAAACTGGGCCAAACAGGAGGTTAAAGGCGCTGACTCTCCAAGTGGGGAGAGTGTTAGTAAAGAATCTGGAATGTTGCACCCGAGTACCAGGGGAGGAATACTGAGACATATTTGAACACGTCTCCCGTTCACATGGTTGATCATACTCTGGGTTCCACATGCATGTTTTAGCTGAAGGAAGAATACCTTAAACCTGGGTAGTTGAAACCCGTGGAATGGGTACCATGCAATATGACTTCAAAGGGTCTTCATTTGCTCACCGAACCTCTCCAATCCTATCACTGCTGCGTTTATGCCCCTGTACACACGCTTGATTCTCTTTTGGAGACATAGCAATCCATAGGTTTTAAGATACTTACTAGTCAGGTACATTCTTAGGCGTTTAATATGGGGTGTTGAGTCCATTTCGTTGAGCAAGGAGTAGCTCTTGTCTATTCCATATTTGGCTTAAGGAACTTTATCTGTGCTCATTTCAATCTCTGGTTTTATGCAGCACCCCAACTCACCTTTCCCCTTAAGCAAGCATAAGTTGGTTTTCTAAATTTGAGACCCTGTTCTGTTTTGGAATTCAGTTCCTGTGTAGCCAAGTTTACATTCCGTGTATTAGTGATATCTTATGATGTTTCTTTTTCTGTGTGACTTATTTCAGTTAGAATCATCGTACCTGAATCCACTCATTATGCTGCTATGGGCCAGATGACATAGATTTCATTGCTGAGTGATACTGCATTGTACGTAAGTACCACAAGTTCTTTATCCATTTTTCACTTTCTGCGATGTTGAACTTGTACTGTAAATGAGGTTCTTGTAAACAGAGGCGTCCCAAACTTTGGGGTGGCTGTGTCTTTTTGATTTTAATTTCCCTAAGCTATAGGACGATAAGTGGAAGTGCCCTAGGCTCTGTTGCTTTGTTTTTTAGATGTTTCAGGAAACACCATACACTTCTCCTGAGTGTCTGTTGGCAAGTTACATCCCGCCCATCAGCATAACAAGGCTCCCAGTTCTCCATGGCCTGTCCTGCCTTTCTGGATTTTACACTTTTTTCAGATGGCCCTTTTGACCGGGGGGGGGGGAGGAAGTCAGAGTTCATTGTAGTGCAGATTTCCTTTGCAAGCTTGCTTGGTTGGCCAAAAAGGGCGTATACGTTTTTTCCTGAATATATTCAGGAAAAAACGCATACGCCCTTTTTGGCCAAGTGCATCATTGTGGACGTTCTGCCTCTTTTCCTATGCTTTCAATGCAATTCCAGTCTACCTCCTGAAATCGGTTTCCTGCAATTCTGCCCCGCTTTCAAGTCCTCTTGGCAGCCTTACTTCAGTATATTTTTGGACGATAGCTGTCATTTATAACTCTGCAGGTTTTTGAATTACAGTGCCCCTGAGCTCCTTTCTTCAACTCCTTTTCTTGTGAGCTGGCCGCAACACCACAGGATGGCTTCAGGCCCTAATCTGGTTCCGGCACGGCACTCTGAGCCTTTGGTTATTTCCTCTTCCTGGCGGGAAATGAGAGTTAAATTTGCCCGTCCAGACACCTCCAGCTAGTCTCTCATTGGTTCTCGCTATTCCTGTTCATCTTCCACAGAAATTGCAAACTGGGCCAAACAGGAGGTTAAAGGGACTGACTCTCCAAGTCGGGAGAGTGTTAGTAAAGCGTCTGGAATGTTGCACCCGAGTACCAGGGTACGAAAACTGAGACATATTTGAACACGTCTCCCGATCACATGGTTGATCATACTCTAGGTTCCACATGCATGTTTTAGCTGAAGGAAGAATACCTTAAACCTGGGTAGTTGAAACCCGTGGAATGGGTACCATGCAATATGACTTCAAAGGGTCTTCATTTGCTCACCGAACCTCTCCAATCCTATCACTGCTGCGTTTATGTCCCTGTACACATGCTTGATTCTCTTTCGGAGACATAGCAATCCATAGGTTTTAAGATACTTAAGAGTCAGGTACATTCTTAGGCGTTTAATATGCGGTGTTGAGTCCATTTCGTTGAGCAAGGAGTAGCTCTTGTCTATTCCATATTTGGCTTAAGGAACTTTATCTGTGCTCATTTCAATCTCTGGTTTTATGCAGCACCCCAACTCACCTTTACCCTTAAACAAGCATATGTTGGTTTTCTAAATTTGAGACCCTGTTCTGTTCTGTAATTCAGTTCCTGTGTAGCCAAGTTTACATTCCGTGTATTACTGATATCTTATGATGTTTCTTTTTCTGTGTGACTTATTTCAGTTAGAATCATCGTACCTGAATCCACTCATTGTGCTGCTACGGGCCTGATGACATAGATTTCACTGCTGAGTGATACTGCATTGTACGTAAGTACCACAAGTTCTTTATCCATTTTTCACTTTCTGTGATATTGAACTTGTACGGTAAACGAGGTTCTTGTAAACAGAGGCGTCCCAAACTTTGGGGTGGCTGTGTCTTTTTCATTTTAATTTCCCTAAGCTATAGGACCATAAGTGGAAGTGCCCTAGGCTCTGTTGCTTTGTTTTTTAGATGTTTCAGGAAACACCATACACTTCTCCCGAGTGTCTGTTGGCAATTTACATCCCGCCCATCAGCATAACAAGGCTCCCAGTTCTCCATGGCCTGTCCTGCCTTTCTGGATTTTACACTTTTTTCAGATGGCCCTTTTGACTGGGGGGAAGTAAGACTTCATTGTAGTGCAGATTTCCTTTGCAAGCTTGCTTGGTTGGCCAAAAAGGGCGTATGCGTTTTTTCCTGAATATATTCAGGAAAAAACGCATACGCCCTTTTTGGCCGAGTGCATCATTGTGGACGTTCTGCCTCTTTTCCTATGCTTGAAATGCAATTCCAGTCTACCTCCTGAAATCGGTTTCCTGCAATTCTGCCCCGCTTTCAAGTCCTCTTGGCAGCCTTACTTCAGTATATTTTTGTACGATAGCTGTCATTTATAACTCTGCAGGTTTGTGAATTACAGTGCCCCTGAGCTCCTTTCTTCAACTCGCTTTCTTGTGACCTGGCCGCAACACCGCAGGATGGCTTCAGGCCCTAATCTGGTTCCGGCACGGCACGCTGAGCCTTTGGTTAATTCCTCTTCCTGGTGGGAAACGAGAGTTAAATTTGCCCGTCCAGACACCTCCAGCTAGTCTCTCATTGGTTCTCCCTATTCCTGTTCATCTTCCGCAGAAATTGCAAACTGGGCCAAACTGGAGGTTAAAGGGACTGACTCTACAAGTCGGGAGAGTGTTAGTAAAGCGTCTGGAATGTTGCACCCGAGTACCAGGGGAGGAAAACTGAGACATATTTGAACACGTCTCCCGTTCACACGGTTGATCATACTCTGGGTTCCACATGCATGTTATAGCTGAAGGAAGAATACCTTAAACCTGGGTAGTTGAAACCCGTGGAATGGGTACCATGCAATATGACTTCAAAGGGTCTTCATTTGCTCACCGAACCTCTCCAATCCTATCACTGCTGCGTTTATGCCCCTGTACACATGCTTGATTCTCTTTCGGAGACATAGCAATCCATAGGTTTTAAGATACTTAAGAGTCAGGTACATTCTTAGGCGTTTAATATGCGGTGTTGAGTCCATTTCGTTGAGCAAGGAGTAGCTCTTGTCTATTCCGTATTTGGCTTAAGGAACTTTATCTGTGCTCCTTTCAATCTCTGGTTTTATGCAGCACCCCAACTCACCTTTACCCTTAAGCAAGCATAAGTTGGTTTTCTAAATTTGAGATCCTGTTCTGTTTTGGAATTCAGTTCCTGTGTAGCCCAGTTTACATTCCGTGTATTAGTGATATCTTATGATGTTTCCTTTTCTGTGTGACTTATTTCAGTTAGAATCATCGTACCTGAATCCACTCATTATGCTGCTATGGGCCAGATGACATAGATTTCATTGCTGAGTGATACTGCATTGTACGTAAGTACCACAAGTTCTTTATCCATTGTTCACTTTCTGCGATGTTGAACTTGTACTGTAAATGAGGTTCTTGTAAACAGAGGCGTCCCAAACTTTGGGGTGGCTGTGTCTTTTTGATTTTAATTTCCCTAAGCTATAGGACGATAAGTGGAAGTGCCCTAGGCTCTGTTGCTTTGTTTTTTAGATGTTTCAGGAAACACCATACACTTCTCCCGAGTGTCTGTTGGCAAGTTACATCCCTCCCATCAGCATAACAAGGCTCCCAGTTCTCCATGGCCTGTCCTGCCTTTCTGGATTTTACACTTTTTTCAGATGGCCCTTTTGACCGGCGGGGGTGGGAAGTCACACTTCATTGTAGTGCAGATTTCCTTTGCAAGCTTGCTTGGTTGGCCAAAAAGGGCGTATACGTTTTTTCCTGAATATATTCAGGAAAAAACGCATACGCCCTTTTTGGCCAAGTGCATCATTGTGGACGTTCTGCCTCTTTTCCTATGCTTTCAATGCAATTCCAGTCTACCTCCTGAAATCGGTTTCCTGCAATTCTGCCCCGCTTTCAAGTCCTCTTGGCAGCCTTACTTCAGTATATTTTTGGACGATACCTGTCATTTATAACTCTGCAGGTTTGTGAATTACAGTGCCCCTGAGCTCCTTTCTTCAACTCCTTTTCTTGTGAGCTGGCCGCAACATCACAGGATGGCTTCAGGCCCTAATCTGGTTCCGGCACGGCACGCTGAGCCTTTGGTTATTTCCTCTTCCTGGCGGGAAATGAGAGTTAAATTTGCCCGTCCAGACACCTCCAGCTAGTCTCTCATTGGTTCTCGCTATTCCTGTTCATCTTCCGCAGAAATTGCAAACTGGGCCAAACAGGAGGTTAAAGGGACTGACTCTCCAAGTCGGGAGAGTGTTAGTAAAGCATCTGGAATGTTGCACCCGAGTACCAGGGTACGAAAACTGAGACATATTTGAACACGTCTCCCGATCACATGGTTGATCATACTCTAGGTTCCACATGCATGTTTTAGCTGAAGGAAGAATACCTTAAACCTGGGTAGTTGAAACCCGTGGAATGGGTACCATGCAATATGACTTCAAAGGGTCTTCATTTGCTCACCGAACCTCTCCAATCCTATCACTGCTGCGTTTATGTCCCTGTACACATGCTTGATTCTCTTTCGGAGACATAGCAATCCATAGGTTTTAAGATACTTACTAGTCAGGTACATTCTTAGGCGTTTAATATGCGGTGTTGAGTCCATTTCGTTGAGCAAGGAGTAGCTCTTGTCTATTCCATATTTGGCTTAAGGAACTTTATCTGTGCTCATTTCAATCTCTGGTTTTATGCAGCACCCCAACTCACCTTTCCCCTTAAGCAATCATAAGTTGGTTTTCTAAATTTGAGACCCTGTTCTGTTTTGGAATTCAGTTCCTGTGTAGCCCAGTTTACATTCCGTGTATTACTGATATCTTATGATGTTTCCTTTTCTGTGTGACTTATTTCAGTTAGAATCATCATACCTGAATCCACTCATTGTGCTGCTACGGGCCAGATGACATAGATTTCATTGCTGAGTGACATTGCTTTGTAAGTAAATACCACAACTTCTTTATCCATTTTTCACTTTCTGCGATGTTGAACTTGTAATGTAAACGAGGTTCTGGTAAACAGAGGCGTCCCAAACTTTGGGGTGGCTGTGTCTTTTTTATTTTAATTTTCCTAAGCTATAGGACCATAAGTGGAAGTGCCCTAGGCTCTGTTGCTTTGTTTTTTAGATGTTTCAGGAAACACCATACACTTCTCCCGAGTGTCTGTTGGCAATTTACATCCCGCCCATCAGCATAACAAGGCTCCCAGTTCCCCATGGCCTGTCCTGCCTTTCTGGATTTTACACTTTTTTCCGACGGCCCTTTTGACCGGGGGGAAGTGAGACTTCATTGTAGTGCAGATTTCCTTTGCAAGCTTGCTTGATTGGCCAAAAAGTGCGTATGCATTTTTTCCTGAATATATTCAGGAAAAAATGCATACGCCCTTTTTGGCCAAGTGCATCATTGTGGACGTTCTGCCTGTTTTCCTATGCTTTCAATGCAATTCCAGTCTACCTCCTGAAATCGGTTTCCTGCAATTCTGCCACGCTTTCAAGTCCTCTTGGCAGCCTTACTTCAGTATATTTTTGGACGATAGCTGTCATTTATAACTCTGAAGGTTTGTGAATTACAGTGCCCCTGAGCTCCTTTCTTCAACTCGCTTTCTTGTGACCTGGCCGCAACACCGCAGGATGGCTTCAGGCCCTAATCTGGTTCCGGCACGGCACGCTGAACCTTTGGTTAATTCCTCTTCCTGGTGGGAAATGAGAGTTAAATTTGCCCGTCCAGACACCTCCAGCTAGTCTCTCATTGGTTCTCGCTATTCCTGTTCATCTTCCACAGAAATTGCAAACTGGGCCAAACAGGAGGTTAAAGGGACTGACTCTCCAAGTTGGGAGAGTGTTAGTAAAGCGTCTGGAATGTTGCACCCGAGTACCAGGATACGAAAACTGAGACATATTTGAACACGTCTCCCGATCACATGGTTGATCATACTCTAGGTTCCACATGCATGTTTTAGCTGAAGGAAGAATACCTTTAACCTGGGTAGTTGAAACCCGTGGAATGGGTACCATGAAATATGACTTCAAAGGGTCTTCATTTGCTCACCGAACCTCTCCAATCCTATCACTGCTGCGTTTATGCCCCTGTACACATGCTTGATTCTCTTTTGGAGACATAGCAATCCATAGGTTTTAAGATACTTACTAGTCAGGTACATTCTTAGGTGTTTAATATGGGGTGTTGAGTCCATTTCGTTGAGCAAGGAGTAGCTCTTGTCTATTCCATATTTGGCTTAAGGAACTTTATCTGTGCTCATTTCAATCTCTGGTTTTATGCAGCACCCCAACTCACCTTTCCCCTTAAGCAAGCATAAGTTGGTTTTCTAAATTTGAGACCCTGTTCTGTTTTGGAATTCAGTTCCTGTGTAGCCAAGTTTACATTCCGTGTATTAGTGATATCTTATGATGTTTCTTTTTCTGTGTGACTTATTTCAGTTAGAATCATCGTACCTAAATCCACTCATTGTGCTGCTTCGGGCCTGATGACATAGATTTCATTGCTGAGTGATACTGCATTGTACGTAAGTACCACAAGTTCTTTATCCATTTTTCACTTTCTGCGATGTTGAACTTGTACTGTAAATGAGGTTCTTGTAAACAGAGGCGTCCCAAACATTGGGGTGGCTGTGTCTTTTTGATTTTAATTTCCCTAAGCTATAGGACCATAAGTGGAAGTGCCCTAGGCTCTGTTGCTTTGTTTTTTAGATGTTTCAGGAAACACCATACACTTCTCCTGAGTGTCTGTTGGCAATTTACATCCCGCCCATCAGCATACCAAGGCTCCCAGTTCTCCATGGCCTGTCCTGCCTTTCTGGATTTTACACTTTTTTCCGATGGCCCTTTTGACCGGGGGGAAGTGAGACTTCATTGTAGTGCAGATTTCCTTTGCAAGCTTGCTTGGTTGGCCAAAAAGGGCGTATGCGTTTTTTCCTGAATATATTCAGGAAAAAACGCATACGCCCTTTTTGGCCAAGTGCATCATTGTGGACGTTCTGCCTCTTTTCCTATGCTTTCAATGCAATTCCAGTCTACCTCCTGAAATCGGTTTCCTGCAATTCTGCCCCGCTTTCAAGTCCTCTTGGCAGCCTTACTTCAGTATATTTTTGGACGATAGCTGTCATTTATAACTCTGCAGGTTTGTGAATTACAGTGCCCCTGAGCTCCTTTCTTCAACTCGCTTTCTTGTGACCTGGCCGCAACACCGCAGGATGGCTTCAGGCCCTAATCTGGTTCCGGCACGGCACGCTGAGCCTTTGGTTATTTCCTCTTCCTGGTGGGAAATGAGAGTTAAATTTGCCCGTCCAGACACCTCCAGCTAGTCTCTCATTGGTTCTCCCTATTCCTGTTCATCTTCCACAGAAATTGCAAATTGGGCCAAACAGGAGGTTAAAGGCGCTGACTCTCCAAGTGGGGAGAGTGTTAGTAAAGCATCTGGAATGTTGCACCCGAGTACCATGGGAGGAAAACTGAGACATATTTGAACACTTCTCCCGTTCACATGGTTGATCATACTCTGGGTTCCACAGGCAAGTTTCAGCTGAAGGAAGAATACCTTAAACCTGGAGAGTTGAGACCCGTGGAATGGGTACCATGCAATATGACTTCAAAGGGTCTTCATTTGCTCACCGAACCTCTCCAATCCTATCACTGCTGCGTTTATGCCCCTGGACACACGCTTGATTCTCTTATGGAGACATAGCAATCCATAGGTTTTAAGATACTTACTAGTCAGGTACATTCTTAAGCGTTTAATATGGGGTGTTGAGTCCATTTCGTTGAGCAAGGAGTAGCTCTTGTCTATTCCATATTTGGCTTAAGGAACTTTATCTGTGCTCATTTCAATCTCTGGTTTTATGCAGCACCCCAACTCACCTTTCCCCTTAAGCAAGCATAAGTTGGTTTTCTAAATTTGAGACCCTGTTCTGTTTTGGAATTCAGTTCCTGTGTAGCCAAGTTTACATTCCGTGTATTAGTGATATCTTATGATGTTTCTTTTTCTGTGTGACTTATTTCAGTTAGAATCATCGTACCTGAATCCACTCATTGTGCTGCTTCGGGCCTGATGACATAGATTTCATTGCTGAGTGATACTGCATTGTACGTAAGTACCACAAGTTCTTTATCCATTTTTCACTTTCTGCGATGTTGAACTTGTACTGTAAATGAGGTTCTTGTAAACAGAGGCGTCCCAAACATTGGGGTGGCTGTGTCTTTTTGATTTTAATTTCCCTAAGCTATAGGACCATAAGTGGAAGTGCCCTAGGCTCTGTTGCTTTGTTTTTTAGATGTTTCAGGAAACACCATACACTTCTCCTGAGTGTCTGTTGGCAATTTACATCCCGCCCATCAGCATACCAAGGCTCCCAGTTCTCCATGGCCTGTCCTGCCTTTCTGGATTTTACACTTTTTTCCGATGGCCCTTTTGACCGGGGGGAAGTGAGACTTCATTGTAGTGCAGATTTCCTTTGCAAGCTTGCTTGGTTGGCCAAAAAGGGCGTATGCGTTTTTTCCTGAATATATTCAGGAAAAAACGCATACGCCCTTTTTGGCCAAGTGCATCATTGTGGACGTTCTGCCTCTTTTCCTATGCTTTCAATGCAATTCCAGTCTACCTCCTGAAATCGGTTTCCTGCAATTCTGCCCCGCTTTCAAGTCCTCTTGGCAGCCTTACTTCAGTATATTTTTGGACGATAGCTGTCATTTATAACTCTGCAGGTTTGTGAATTACAGTGCCCCTGAGCTCCTTTCTTCAACTCGCTTTCTTGTGAGCTGGCCGCAACACCGCAGGATGGCTTCAGGCCCTAATCTGGTTCCGGCACGGCACGCTGAGCCTTTGGTTATTTCCTCTTCCTGGTGGGAAATGAGAGTTAAATTTGCCCGTCCAGACACCTCCAGCTAGTCTCTCATTGGTTCTCCCTATTCCTGTTCATCTTCCGCAGAAATTGCAAATTGGGCCAAACAGGAGGTTAAAGGCGCTGACTCTCCAAGTGGGGAGAGTGTTAGTAAAGCATCTGGAATGTTGCACCCGAGTACCATGGGAGGAAAACTGAGACATATTTGAACACTTCTCCCGTTCACATGGTTGATCATACTCTGGGTTCCACAGGCAAGTTTCAGCTGAAGGAAGAATACCTTAAACCTGGAGAGTTGAGACCCGTGGAATGGGTACCATGCAATATGACTTCAAAGGGTCTTCATTTGCTCACCGAACCTCTCCAATCCTATCACTGCTGCGTTTATGCCCCTGGACACACGCTTGATTCTCTTATGGAGACATAGCAATCCATAGGTTTTAAGATACTTACTAGTCAGGTACATTCTTAAGCGTTTAATATGGGGTGTTGAGTCCATTTCGTTGAGCAAGGAGTAGCTCTTGTCTATTCCATATTTGGCTTAAGGAACTTTATCTGTGCTCATTTCAATCTCTGGTTTTATGCAGCACCCCAACTCACCTTTCCCCTTAAGCAAGCATAAGTTGGTTTTCTAAATTTGAGACACTGTTCTGTTTTGGAATTCAGTTCCTGTGTAGCCAAGTTTACATTCCGTGTATTAGTGATATCTTATGATGTTTCTTTTTCTGTGTGACTTATTTCAGTTAGAATCATCGTACCTGAATCCACTCATTATGCTGCTACGGGCCTGATGACATAGATTTCATTGCTGAGTGATACTGCATTGTACGTAAGTACCACAAGTTCTTTATCCATTTTTCACTTTCTGTGATAGAGAACTTGTACGGTAAACGAGGTTCTTGTAAACAGAGGCGTCCCAAATTTTGGGGTGGCTGTGTCTTTTTGATTTTAATTTCCCTAAGCTATAGGACCATAAGTGAAAGTGCCCTAGGCTCTGTTGCTTTGTTTCTTAGATGTTTCAGGAAACACCATACACTTCTCCCGAGTGGCTGTTGGCAATTTACATCCCGCCCATCAGCATAACAAGGCTCCCAGTTCTCCATGGCCTGTCCTGCCTTTCTGGATTTTACACTTTTTTCAGATAGCCCTTTTGACCGGGGGGAAGTGAGACTTCATTGTAGTGCAGATTTCCTTTGCAAGTTTGCTTGGTTGGCCAAAAAGGGCGTATGCGTTTTTTCCTGAATATATTCAGGAAAAAACGCATACGCCCTTTTTGGCCAAGTGCATCATTGTGGACGTTCTGCCTCTTTTCCTATGCTTTCAATGCAATTCCAGTCTACCTCCTGAAATCGGTTTCCTGCAATTCTGCCCCGCTTTCAAGTCCTCTTGGCAGCCTTACTTCAGTATATTTTTGGACGATAGCTGTCATTTATAACTCTGCAGGTTTGTGAATTACAGTGCCCCTGAGCTCCTTTCTTCAACTCGCTTTCTTGTGACCTGGCCGCAACACCGCAGGATGGCTTCAGGCCCTAATCTGGTTCCGGCACGGCACGCTGAGCCTTTGGTTAATTCCCCTTCCTGGTGGGAAACGAGAGTTAAATTTGCCCGTCCAGACACCTCCAGCTAGTCTCTCATTGGTTCTCCCTATTCCTGTTCATCTTCCGCAGAAATTGCAAACTGGGCCAAACAGGAGGTTAAAGGCGCTGACTCTCCAAGTGGGGAGAGTGTTAGTAAAGCGTCTGGAATGTTGCACCCGAGTACCAGGGGAGGAATACTGAGACATATTTGAACACGTCTCCCGTTCACACGGTTGATCATACTCTGGGTTCCACATGCATGTTTTAGCTGAAGGAAGAATACCTTAAACCTGGGTAGTTGAAACCCGTGGAATGGGTACCATGCAATATGACTTCAAAGGGTCTTCATTTGCTCACCGAACCTCTCCAATCCTATCACTGCTGCGTTTATGCCCCTGTACACACGCTTGATTCTCTTTTGGAGACATAGCAATCCATAGGTTTTAAGATACTTACTAGTCAGGTACATTCTTAGGCGTTTAATATGGGGTGTTGAGTCCATTTCGTTGAGCAAGGAGTAGCTCTTGTCTATTCCATATTTGGCTTAAGGAACTTTATCTGTGCTCATTTTAATCTCTGGTTTTATGCAGCACCCCAACTCACCTTTCCCCTTAAGCAAGCATAAGTTGGTTTTCTAAATTTGAGACCCTGTTCTGTTTTGGAATTCAGTTCCTGTGTAGCCAAGTTTACATTCCGTGTATTACTGATATCTTATGATGTTTCTTTTTCTGTGTGACTTATTTCAGTTAGAATCATCGTACCTGAATCCACTCATTATGCTGCTACGGGCCAGATGACATAGATTTCATTGCTGAGTGACATTGCTTTGTAAGTAAATACCACAACTTCTTTATCCATTTTTCACTTTCTGCGATGTTGAACTTGTAATGTAAACGAGGTTCTTGTAAACAGAGGCGTCCCAAACTTTGGGGTGGCTGTGTCTTTTTAATTTTAATTTTCCTAAGCTATAGGACCATAAGTGGAAGTGCCCTAGGCTCTGTTGCTTTGTTTTTTAGATGTTTCAGGAAACACCATACACTTCTCCCGAGTGTCTGTTGGCAATTTACATCCCGCCCATCAGCATAACAAGGCTCCCAGTTCCCCATGGCCTGTCCTGCCTTTCTGGATTTTACACTTTTTTCCGATGGCCCTTTTGACCGGGGGGAAGTGAGACTTCATTGTAGTGCAGATTTCCTTTGCAAGCTTGCTTGGTTGGCCAAAAATCGCGTATGCATTTTTTCCTGAATATATTCAGGAAAAAATGCATACGCCCTTTTTGGCCAAGTGCATCATTGTGGACGTTCTGCCTCTTTTCCTATGCTTTCAATGCAATTCCAGTCTACCTCCTGAAATCGGTTTCCTGCAATTCTGCCCCGCTTTCAAGTCCTCTTGGCAGCCTTACTTCAGTATATTTTTGGACGATAGCTGTCATTTATAACTCTGCAGGTTTGTGAATTACAGTGCCCCTGAGCTCCTTTCTTCAACTCGCTTTCTTGTGACCTGGCCGCAACACCGCAGGATGGCTTCAGGCCCTAATCTGGTTCCGGCACGGCACGCTGAACCTTTGGTTAATTCCTCTTCCTGGTGGGAAATGAGAGTTAAATTTGCCCGTCCAGACACCTCCAGCTAGTCTCTCATTGGTTCTCGCTATTCCTGTTCATCTTCCACAGAAATTGCAAACTGGGCCAAACAGGAGTTTAAAGGGACTGACTCTCCAAGTCGGGAGAGTGTTAGTAAAGCGTCTGGAATGTTGCACCCGAGTACCAGGGTACGAAAACTGAGACATATTTGAACACGTCTCCCGATCACATGGTTGATCATACTCTAGGTTTCACATGCATGTTTTAGCTGAAGGAAGAATACCTTTAACCTGGGTAGTTGAAACCCGTGGAATGGGTACCATGCAATATGACTTCAAAGGGTCTTCATTTGCTCACCGAACCTCTCCAATCCTATTACTGCTGCGTTTATGCCCCTGTACACATGCTTGATTCTCTTTTGGAGACATAGCAATCCATAGGTTTTAAGATACTTACTAGTCAGGTACATTCTTAGGCGTTTAATATGGGGTGTTGAGTCCATTTCGTTGAGCAAGGAGTAGCTCTTGTCTATTCCACATTTGGCTTAAGGAACTTTATCTGTGCTCATTTCAATCTCTGGTTTTATGCAGCACCCCAACTCACCTTTCCCCTTAAGCAAGCATAAGTTGGTTTTCTAAATTTGAGACCCTGTTCTGTTTTGGAATTCAGTTCCTGTGTAGCCAAGATTACATTCCGTGTATTAGTGATATCTTATGATGTTTCTTTTTCTGTGTGACTTATTTCAGTTAGAATCATCGTACCTGAATCCACTCATTATGCTGCTACGGGCCTGATGACATAGATTTCATTGCTTAGTGATACTGCATTGTACGTAAGTACCACAAGTTCTTTATCCATTTTTCACTTTCTGCGATGTTGAACTTGTACTGTAAATGAGGTTCTTGTAAACAGAGGCGTCCCAAACTTTGGGGTGGCTGTGTCTTTTTGATTTTAATTTCCCTAAGCTATAGGACCATAAGTGGAAGTGCCCTAGGCTCTGTTGCTTTGTTTTTTAGATGTTTCAGGAAACACCATACACTTCTCCTGAGTGTCTGTTGGCAATTTACATCCCGCCCATCAGCATACCAAGGCTCCCAGTTCTCCATGGCCTGTCCTGCCTTTCTGGATTTTACACTTTTTTCCGATGGCCCTTTTGACCGGGGGGAAGTGAGACTTCATTGTAGTGCAGATTTCCTTTGCAAGCTTGCTTGGTTGGCCAAAAAGGGCGTATGCGTTTTTTCCTGAATATATTCAGGAAAAAACGCATACGCCCTTTTTGGCCAAGTGCATCATTGTGGACGTTCTGCCTCTTTTCCTATGCTTTCAATGCAATTCCAGTCTACCTCCTGAAATCGGTTTCCTGCAATTCTGCCCCGCTTTCAAGTCCTCTTGGCAGCCTTACTTCAGTATATTTTTGGACGATAGCTGTCATTTATAACTCTGCAGGTTGTGAATTACAGTGCCCCTGAGCTCCTTTCTTCAACTCGCTTTCTTGTGAGCTGGCCGCAACACCGCAGGATGGCTTCAGGCCCTAATCTGGTTCCGGCACGGCACGCTGAGCCTTTGGTTATTTCCTCTTCCTGGTGGGAAATGAGAGTTAATTTTGCCCGTCCAGACACCTCCAGCTAGTCTCTCATTGGTTCTCCCTATTCCTGTTCATCTTCCGCAGAAATTGCAAACTGGGCCAAACAGGAGGTTAAAGGCGCTGACTCTCCAAGTGGGGAGAGTGTTAGTAAAGCATCTGGAATGTTGCACCCGAGTACCATGGGAGGAAAACTGAGACATATTTGAACACTTCTCCCGTTCACATGGTTGATCATACTCTGGGTTCCACATGCAAGTTTCAGCTGAAGGAAGAATACCTTAAACCTGGAGAGTTGAGACCCGTGGAATGGGTACCATGCAATATGACTTCAAAGGGTCTTCATTTGCTCACCGAACCTCTCCAATCCTATCACTGCTGCGTTTATGCCCCTGGACACACGCTTGATTCTCTTATGGAGACATAGCAATCCATAGGTTTTAAGATACTTACTAGTCAGGTACATTCTTAAGCGTTTAATATGGGGTGTTGAGTCCATTTCATTGAGCAAGGAGTAGCTCTTGTCTATTCCATATTTGGCTTAAGGAACTTTATCTGTGCTCATTTCAATCTCTGGTTTTATGCAGCACCCCAACTCACCTTTCCCCTTAAGCAAGCATAAGTTGGTTTTCTAAATGTGAGACCCTGTTCTGTATTGGAATTCAGTTCCTGTGTAGCCAAGTTTACATTCCGTGTATTACTCATATCTTATGATGTTTCTTTTTCTGTGTGACTTATTTCAGTTAGAATCATCGTACCTGAATCCACTCATTATGCTGCTACGGGCCTGATGACATAGATTTCATTGCTGAGTGATACTGCATTGTACGTAAGTACCACAAGTTCTTTATCCATTTTTCACTTTCTGTGATAGAGAACTTGTATGGTAAACGAGGTTCTTGTAAACAGAGGCGTCCCAAATTTTGGGGTGGCTGTGTCTTTTTGATTTTAATTTCCCTAAGCTATAGGACCATAAGTGAAAGTGCCCTAGGCTCTGTTGCTTTGTTTCTTAGATGTTTCAGGAAACACCATACACTTCTCCCGAGTGGCTGTTGGCAATTTACATCCCGCCCATCAGCATAACAAGGCTCCCAGTTCTCCATGGCCTGTCCTGCCTTTCTGGATTTTACACTATTTTCAGATGGCCCTTTTGACCGGGGGGAAGTGAGACTTCATTGTAGTGCAGATTTCCTTTGCAAGTTTGCTTGGTTGGCCAAAAACTGCGTATGCGTTTTTTCCTGAATATATTCAGGAAAAAACGCATACGCCCTTTTTGGCCAAGTGCATCATTGTGGACGTTCTGCCTCTTTTCCTATGCTTTCAATGCAATTCCAGTCTACCTCCTGAAATCGGTTTCCTGCAATTCTGCCCCGCTTTCAAGTCCTCTTGGCAGCCTTACTTCAGTATATTTTTGGACGATAGCTGTCATTTATAACTCTGCAGGTTTGTGAATTACAGTGCCCCTGAGCTCCTTTCTTCAACTCGCTTTCTTGTGAGCTGGCCGCAACACCGCAGGATGGCTTCAGGCCCTAATCTTGTTCCGGCACGGCACGCTGAGCCTTTGGTTATTTCCTCTTCCTGGTGGGAAATGAGAGTTAAATTTGCCCGTCCAGACACCTCCAGCTAGTCTCTCATTGGTTCTCGCTATTCCTGTTCATCTTCCGCAGAAATTGCAAACTGGGCCAAACAGGAGGTTAAAGGCGCTGACTCTCCAAGTGGGGAGAGTGTTAGTAAAGCGTCTGGAATGTTGCACCCGAGTACCAGGGGAGGAAAACTGAGACATATTTGAACACGTCTCCCGTTCACACTGTTGATCATACTCTGGGTTCCACATGCATATTTTAGCTGAAGGAAGAATACCTTAAACCTGGAGAGTTGAGACCCGTGGAATGGGTACCATGCAATATGACTTCAAATGGTCTTCATTTGCTCACCGAACCTCTCCAATCCTATCACTGCTGCGTTTATGCCCCTGGACACACGCTTGATTCTCTTATGGAGACATAGCAATCCATAGGTTTTAAGATACTTACTAGTCAGGTACATTCTTAAGCGTTTAATATGGGGTGTTGAGTCCATTTCATTGAGCAAGGAGTAGCTCTTGTCTATTCCATATTTGGCTTAAGGAACTTTATCTGTGCTCATTTCAATCTCTGGTTTTATGCAGCACCCCAACTCACCTTTCCCCTTAAGCAAGCATAAGTTGGTTTTCTAAATGTGAGACCCTGTTCTGTATTGGAATTCAGTTCCTGTGTAGCCAAGTTTACATTCCGTGTATTACTCATATCTTATGATGTTTCTTTTTCTGTGTGACTTATTTCAGTTAGAATCATCGTACCTGAATCCACTCATTATGCTGCTACGGGCCTGATGACATAGATTTCATTGCTGAGTGATACTGCATTGTACGTAAGTACCACAAGTTCTTTATCCATTTTTCACTTTCTGTGATAGAGAACTTGTATGGTAAACGAGGTTCTTGTAAACAGAGGCGTCCCAAACTTTGGGGTGGCTGTGTCTTTTTGATTTTAATTTCCCTAAGCTATAGGACCATAAGTGGAAGTGCCCTAGGCTCTGTTGCTTTGTTTTTTAGATGTTTCAGGAAACACCATACACTTCTCCTGAGTGTCTGTTGGCAATTTACATCCCGCCCATCAGCATACCAAGGCTCCCAGTTCTCCATGGCCTGTCCTGCCTTTCTGGATTTTACACTTTTTTCCGATGGCCCTTTTGACCGGGGGGAAGTGAGACTTCATTGTAGTGCAGATTTCCTTTGCAAGCTTGCTTGGTTGGCCAAAAAGGGCGTATGCGTTTTTTCCTGAATATATTCAGGAAAAAACGCATACGCCCTTTTTGGCCAAGTGCATCATTGTGGACGTTCTGCCTCTTTTCCTATGCTTTCAATGCAATTCCAGTCTACCTCCTGAAATCGGTTTCCTGCAATTCTGCCCCGCTTTCAAGTCCTCTTGGCAGCCTTACTTCAGTATATTTTTGGACGATAGCTGTCATTTATAACTCTGCAGGTTTGTGAATTACAGTGCCCCTGAGCTCCTTTCTTCAACTTGCTTTCTTGTGAGCTGGCCGCAACACCGCAGGATGGCTTCAGGCCCTAATCTGGTTCCGGCACGGCACGCTGAGCCTTTGGTTATTTCCTCTTCCTGGTGGGAAATGAGAGTTAAATTTGCCCGTCCAGACACCTCCAGCTAGTCTCTCATTGGTTCTCCCTATTCCTGTTCATCTTCCGCAGAATTTGCAAATTGGGCCAAACAGGAGGTTAAAGGCGCTGACTCTCCAAGTGGGGAGAGTGTTAGTAAAGCATCTGGAATGTTGCACCCGAGTACCATGGGAGGAAAACTGAGACATATTTGAACACTTCTACCGTTCACATGGTTGATCATACTCTGGGTTCCACAGGCAAGTTTCAGCTGAAGGAAGAATACCTTAAACCTGGAGAGTTGAGACCCGTGGAATGGGTACCATGCAATATGACTTCAAAGGGTCTTCATTTGCTCACCGAACCTCTCCAATCCTATCACTGCTGCGTTTATGCCCCTGGACACACGCTTGATTCTCTTATGGAGACATAGCAATCCATAGGTTTTAAGATACTTACTAGTCAGGTACATTCTTAAGCGTTTAATATGGGGTGTTGAGTCCATTTCGTTGAGCAAGGAGTAGCTCTTGTCTATTCCATATTTGGCTTAAGGAACTTTATCTGTGCTCATTTCAATCTCTGGTTTTATGCAACACCCCAACTCACCTTTCCCCTTAAGCAAGCATAAGTTGGTTTTCTAAATTTGAGACCCTGTTCTGTTTTGGAATTCAGTTCCTGTGTAGCCAAGTTTACATTCCGTGTATTAGTGATATCTTATGATGTTTCTTTTTCTGTGTGACTTATTTCAGTTAGAATCATCGTACCTGAATCCACTCATTATGCTGCTACGGGCCTGATGACATAGATTTCATTGCTGAGTGATACTGCATTGTACGTAAGTACCACAAGTTCTTTATCCATTTTTCACTTTCTGTGATAGAGAACTTGTACGGTAAACGAGGTTCTTGTAAACAGAGGCGTCCCAAATTTTGGGGTGGCTGTGTCTTTTTGATTTTAATTTCCCTAAGCTATAGGACCATAAGTGAAAGTGCCCTAGGCTCTGTTGCTTTGTTTCTTAGATGTTTCAGGAAACACCATACACTTCTCCCGAGTGTCTGTTGGCAATTTACATCCCGCCCATCAGCATAACAAGGCTCCCAGTTCTCCATGGCCTGTCCTGCCTTTCTGGATTTTACACTATTTTCAGATGGCCCTTTTGACCGGGGGGAAGTGAGACTTCATTGTAGTGCAGATTTCCTTTGCAAGTTTGCTTGGTTGGCCAAAAACTGCGTATGCGTTTTTTCCTGAATATATTCAGGAAAAAACGCATACGCCCTTTTTGGCCAAGTGCATCATTGTGGACGTTCTGCCTCTTTTCCTATGCTTTCAATGCAATTCCAGTCTACCTCCTGAAATCGGTTTCCTGCAATTCTGCCCCGCTTTCAAGTCCTCTTGGCAGCCTTACTTCAGTATATTTTTGGACGATAGCTGTCATTTATAACTCTGCAGGTTTGTGAATTACAGTGCCCCTGAGCTCCTTTCTTCAACTCGCTTTCTTGTGAGCTGGCCGCAACACCGCAGGATGGCTTCAGGCCCTAATCTTGTTCCGGCACGGCACGCTGAGCCTTTGGTTATTTCCTCTTCCTGGTGGGAAATGAGAGTTAAATTTGCCCGTCCAGACACCTCCAGCTAGTCTCTCATTGGTTCTCGCTATTCCTGTTCATCTTCCGCAGAAATTGCAAACTGGGCCAAACAGGAGGTTAAAGGCGCTGACTCTCCAAGTGGGGAGAGTGTTAGTAAAGCGTCTGGAATGTTGCACCCGAGTACCAGGGGAGGAAAACTGAGACATATTTGAACACGTCTCCCGTTCACACTGTTGATCATACTCTGGGTTCCACATGCATATTTTAGCTGAAGGAAGAATACCTTAAACCTGGAGAGTTGAGACCCGTGGAATGGGTACCATGCAATATGACTTCAAATGGTCTTCATTTGCTCACCGAACCTCTCCAATCCTATCACTGCTGCGTTTATGCCCCTGGACACACGCTTGATTCTCTTATGGAGACATAGCAATCCATAGGTTTTAAGATACTTACTAGTCAGGTACATTCTTAAGCGTTTAATATGGGGTGTTGAGTCCATTTCATTGAGCAAGGAGTAGCTCTTGTCTATTCCATATTTGGCTTAAGGAACTTTATCTGTGCTCATTTCAATCTCTGGTTTTATGCAGCACCCCAACTCACCTTTCCCCTTAAGCAAGCATAAGTTGGTTTTCTAAATGTGAGACCCTGTTCTGTATTGGAATTCAGTTCCTGTGTAGCCAAGTTTACATTCCGTGTATTACTCATATCTTATGATGTTTCTTTTTCTGTGTGACTTATTTCAGTTAGAATCATCGTACCTGAATCCACTCATTATGCTGCTACGGGCCTGATGACATAGATTTCATTGCTGAGTGATACTGCATTGTACGTAAGTACCACAAGTTCTTTATCCATTTTTCACTTTCTGTGATAGAGAACTTGTATGGTAAACGAGGTTCTTGTAAACAGAGGCGTCCCAAACTTTGGGGTGGCTGTGTCTTTTTGATTTTAATTTCCCTAAGCTATAGGACCATAAGTGGAAGTGCCCTAGGCTCTGTTGCTTTGTTTTTTAGATGTTTCAGGAAACACCATACACTTCTCCTGAGTGTCTGTTGGCAATTTACATCCCGCCCATCAGCATACCAAGGCTCCCAGTTCTCCATGGCCTGTCCTGCCTTTCTGGATTTTACACTTTTTTCCGATGGCCCTTTTGACCGGGCGGAAGTGAGACTTCATTGTAGTGCAGATTTCCTTTGCAAGCTTGCTTGGTTGGCCAAAAAGGGCGTATGCGTTTTTTCCTGAATATATTCAGGAAAAAACGCATACGCCCTTTTTGGCCAAGTGCATCATTGTGGACGTTCTGCCTCTTTTCCTATGCTTTCAATGCAATTCCAGTCTACCTCCTGAAATCGGTTTCCTGCAATTCTGCCCCGCTTTCAAGTCCTCTTGGCAGCCTTACTTCAGTATATTTTTGGACGATAGCTGTCATTTATAACTCTGCAGGTTTGTGAATTACAGTGCCCCTGAGCTCCTTTCTTCAACTTGCTTTCTTGTGAGCTGGCCGCAACACCGCAGGATGGCTTCAGGCCCTAATCTGGTTCCGGCACGGCACGCTGAGCCTTTGGTTATTTCCTCTTCCTGGTGGGAAATGAGAGTTAAATTTGCCCGTCCAGACACCTCCAGCTAGTCTCTCATTGGTTCTCCCTATTCCTGTTCATCTTCCGCAGAATTTGCAAATTGGGCCAAACAGGAGGTTAAAGGCGCTGACTCTCCAAGTGGGGAGAGTGTTAGTAAAGCATCTGGAATGTTGCACCCGAGTACCATGGGAGGAAAACTGAGACATATTTGAACACTTCTACCGTTCACATGGTTGATCATACTCTGGGTTCCACAGGCAAGTTTCAGCTGAAGGAAGAATACCTTAAACCTGGAGAGTTGAGACCCGTGGAATGGGTACCATGCAATATGACTTCAAAGGGTCTTCATTTGCTCACCGAACCTCTCCAATCCTATCACTGCTGCGTTTATGCCCCTGGACACACGCTTGATTCTCTTATGGAGACATAGCAATCCATAGGTTTTAAGATACTTACTAGTCAGGTACATTCTTAAGCGTTTAATATGGGGTGTTGAGTCCATTTCGTTGAGCAAGGAGTAGCTCTTGTCTATTCCATATTTGGCTTAAGGAACTTTATCTGTGCTCATTTCAATCTCTGGTTTTATGCAGCACCCCAACTCACCTTTCCCCTTAAGCAAGCATAAGTTGGTTTTCTAAATTTGAGACCCTGTTCTGTTTTGGAATTCAGTTCCTGTGTAGCCAAGTTTACATTCCGTGTATTAGTGATATCTTATGATGTTTCTTTTTCTGTGTGACTTATTTCAGTTAGAATCATCGTACCTGAATCCACTCATTATGCTGCTACGGGCCTGATGACATAGATTTCATTGCTGAGTGATACTGCATTGTACGTAAGTACCACAAGTTCTTTATCCATTTTTCACTTTCTGTGATAGAGAACTTGTACGGTAAACGAGGTTCTTGTAAACAGAGGCGTCCCAAATTTTGGGGTGGCTGTGTCTTTTTGATTTTAATTTCCCTAAGCTATAGGACCATAAGTGAAAGTGCCCTAGGCTCTGTTGCTTTGTTTCTTAGATGTTTCAGGAAACACCATACACTTCTCCCGAGTGGCTGTTGGCAATTTACATCCCGCCCATCAGCATAACAAGGCTCCCAGTTCTCCATGGCCTGTCCTGCCTTTCTGGATTTTACACTTTGTGCAGATGGCCCTTTTGACCGGGGGGAAGTGAGACTTCATTGTAGTGCAGATTTCCTTTGCAAGTTTGCTTGGTTGGCCAAAAAGGGCGTATGCGTTTTTTCCTGAATATATTCAGGAAAAAACGCATACGCCCTTTTTGGCCAAGTGCATCATTGTGGACGTTCTGCCTCTTTTCCTATGCTTTCAATGCAATTCCAGTGTACCTCCTGAAATCGGTTTCCTGCAATTCTGCCCCGCTTTCAAGTCCTCTTGGCAGCCTTACTTCAGTATATTTTTGGACGATAGCTGTCATTTATAACTCTGCAGGTTTGTGAATTACAGTGCCCCTGAGCTCCTTTCTTCAACTCGCTTTCTTGTGACCTGGCCGCAACACCGCAGGATGGCTTCAGGCCCTAATCTGGTTCCGGCACGGCACGCTGAGCCTTTGGTTAATTCCCCTTCCTGGTGGGAAACGAGAGTTAAATTTGCCCGTCCAGACACCTCCAGCTAGTCTCTCATTGGTTCTCCCTATTCCTGTTCATCTTCCGCAGAAATTGCAAACTGGGCCAAACAGGAGGTTAAAGGCGCTGACTCTCCAAGTGGGGAGAGTGTTAGTAAAGCGTCTGGAATGTTGCACCCGAGTACCAGGGGAGGAAAACTGAGACATATTTGAACACGTCTCCCGTTCACACGGTTGATCATACTCTGGGTTCCACATGCATGTTATAGCTGAAGGAAGAATACCTTAAACCTGGGTAGTTGAGACCCGTGGAATGGGTACCATGCAATATGACTTCAAAGGGTCTTCATTTGCTCACCGAACCTCTCCAATCCTATCACTGCTGCGTTTATGCCCCTGTACACATGCTTGATTCTCTTTCGGAGACATAGCAATCCATAGGTTTTAAGATACTTAAGAGTCAGGTACATTCTTAGGCGTTTAATATGCGGTGTTGAGTCCATTTCGTTGAGCAAGGAGTAGCTCTTGTCTATTCCATATTTGGCTTAAGGAACTTTATCTGTGCTCATTTCAATCTCTGGTTTTATGCAGCACCCCAACTCACCTTTACCCTTAAGCAAGCATAAGTTGGTTTTCTAAATTTGAGACCCTGTTCTGTTTTGGAATTCAGTTCCTGTGTAGCCCAGTTTACATTCCGTGTATTACTGATATCTTATGATGTTTCCTTTTCTGTGTGACTTATTTCAGTTAGAATCATCGTACCTGAATCCACTCATTATGCTGCTATGGGCCTGATGACATAGATTTCATTGCTGAGTGATTCTGCATTGTACGTGAGTACCACAACTTCTTTATCCATTTCTCACTTTCTGTGATATTGAATTTGTACCGTAAACGAGGTTGTTTTAAACAGAGCCGTCCCAAACTTAGGGGTGGCTGTATCTTTTTGAATTTAATTTCCCTAAGCTATAGGACCATAAGTGGAAGTGCCCTAGGCTCTGTTGCTTTGTTTTTTAGATGTTTCAGGAAACACCATACACTTCTCCCAAGTGGCTGTTGGCAATTTACATCCCGCCCATCAGCATAACAAGGCTCCCAGTTCTCCATGGCCTGTCCTGCCTTTCTGGATTTTACACTTTTTTCAGATGGCCCTTTTGACCGGGGGGAAGTGAGACTTCATTGTAGTGCCGATTTCCTTTGCAAGCTTGCTTGGTTGGCCAAAAATGGCGTATGCGTTTTTTCCTGAATATATTCAGGAAAAAACGCATACGCCCTTTTTGGCCAAGTGCATCATTGTGGACGTTCTGCCTCTTTTCCTATGCTTTCAATGCAATTCCTGTCTACCTCCTGAAATCGGTTTCCTGCAATTCTGCCCTGCTTTCAAGTCCTCTTGGCAGCGTTACTTCAGTATATTTTTGGACGATAGCTGTCATTTATAACTCTACAGTTTTGTGAATTACAGTGCCCCTGAGCTCCTTTCTTCAACTCGCTTTCTTTTGAGCTGGCCGCAACACCGCAAGATGGCTTCAGGCCCTAATTTGGTTCCGGCACGGCACGTTGAGCCTTTGGTTATTTCCTCTTCCTGGTGGGAAATGAGAGTTAAATTTGCCCGTCCAGACACCTCCAGCTAGTCTCTCATTGGTTCTCCCTATTCCTGTTCATCTTCCACAGAAATTGCAAACTGGGCCAAACAGGAGGTTAAAGGCGCTGACTCTCCAAGTGGGGAGGGTGTGAGTAAACCGTCTGGAATGTTGCACCCGAGTACCAGGGGAGGAAAACTGAGACATATTTGAACACGTCTCCCATTCAACGGTTGATCATACTCTGGGTTCCACATGCATGTTTTAGCTGAAGGAAGAATACCTAAACCTGGAGAGTTGAGACCCGTGTAATGGGTACCATGCAATATGACTTCAAAGGGTCTTCATTTGCTCACCGAACCTCTCCAATCCTATCACCGCTGCGTTTATGCCCCTGTACACACGCTTGATTCTCTTTTGGAGACATAGCAATCCATAGGTTTTAAGATACTTACTAGTCAGGTACATTCTTAGGCGTTTAATATGCGGTGTTGAGTCCATTTCGTTGAGCAAGGAGTAGCTCTTGTCTATTCCATATTTGGCTTAAGGAACTTTATCTGTGCTCATTTCAATCTCTGGTTTTATGCAGCACCCCAACTCACCTTTCCCCTTAAGCAAACATAAGTTGGTTTTCTAAATTTGACACCCTGTTCTGTTTTGGAATTCAGTTCCTGTGTAGCCAAGTTTACATTCCGTGTATTAGTGATATCTTATGATGTTTCTTTTTCTGTGTGACTTATTTCAGTTAGAATCATCGTACCTGAATCCACTCATTATGCTGCTATGGGCCTGATGACATAGATTTCATTGCTGAGTGATACTGCATTGTACGTAAGTACCACAAGTTCTTTATCCATTTTTCACTTTCTGTGATATTGAACTTGTACTGTAAACGAGGTTCTTGTAAACAGAGGCGTCCCAAACTTTGGGGTGGCTGTGTCTTTTTGATTTTAATTTCCCTAAGCTATAGGACCATAAGTGGAAGTGCCCTAGGCTCTGTTGCTTTGTTTTTTAGATGTTTCAGGAAACACCATACACTTCTCCCAAGTGTCTGTTGGCAGTTTACATCCCGCCCATCAGCATAACAAGGCTCCCAGTTCTCCATGGCCTGTCCTGCCTTTCTGGATTTTACACTTTTTTCAGATGGCCCTTTTGACCGGGGGGGAAGTGAGACTTCATTGTAGTGCCGATTTCCTTTGCAAGCTTGCTTGGTTGGCCAAAAAGCGCGTATGCGTTTTTTCCTGAATATATTCAGGAAAAAACGCATACGCCCTTTATGGCCAAGTGCATCATTGTGGACGTTCTGCCTCTTTTCCTATGCTTTCAATGCAATTCCAGTCTACCTCCTGAAATCGGTTTCCTGCAATTCTGCCCCGCTTTCAAGTCCTCTTGGCAGCCTTACTTCAGTATATTTTTGGACGATAGCTGTCATTTATAACTCTACAGTTTTGTGAATTACAGTGCCCCTGAGCTCCTTTCTTCAACTCGCTTTCTTTTGAGCTGGCCGCAACACAGCAAGATGGCTTCAGGCCCTAATCTGGTTCCGGCATGGCACGCTGAGCCTTTGGTTATTTCCTCTTCCTGGTGGGAAATGAGAGTTAAATTTGCCCGTACAGACACCTCCAGCTAGTCTCTCATTGGTTCTCCCTATTCCTGTTCATCTTCCACAGAAATTGCAAACTGGCCCAAACAGGAGGTTAACGGCGCTGACTCTCCAAGTGGGGAGGGTGTGAGTAAACCGTCTGGAATGTTTCACCCGAGTACCAGGGGAGGAAAACTGAGACATATTTGAACACGTCTCCCATTCACACGGTTGATCATACTCTGGGTTCCACATGCATGTTTTAGCTGAAGGAAGAATACCTTAAACCTGGAGAGTTGAGACCCGTGTAATGGGTACCATGCAATATGACTTCAAAGGGTCTTCATTTGCTCACCGAACCTCTCCAATCCTATCACTGCTGCGTTTATGCCCCTGTACACACGCTTGATTCTCTTTTGGAGACATAGCAATCCATAGGTTTTAAGATACTTACTAGTCAGGTACATTCTTAGGCGTTTAATATGGGGTGTTGAGTCCATTTCGTTGAGCAAGGAGTAGCTCTTGTCTATTCCATATTTGGCTTAAGGAACTTTATCTGTGCTCATTTCAATCTCTGGTTTTATGCAGCCCCCTAACTCACCTTTCCCCTTAAGCAAGCATAAGTAGGTTTTCTAAATTTGAGACCCTGTTCTGTTTTGGAATTCAGTTCCTGTGTAGCCAAGTTTACATTCCGTGTATTAGTGATATCTTATGATGTTTCTTTTTCTGTGTGACTTATTTCAGTTAGAATCATCGTACCTGAATCCACTCATTATGCTGCTATGGGCCTGATGACATAGATTTCATTGCTGAGTGATACTGCATTGTACGTAAGTACCACAAGTTCTTTATCCATTTTTCACTTTCTGTGATATTGAACTTGTACTGTAAATGAGGTTCTTGTAAACAGAGGCGTCCCAAACTTTGGGGTGGCTGTGTCTTTTTGATTTTAATTTCCCTAAGCTATAGGACCATAAGTGGAAGTGACCTAGGCTTTGTTACTTTGTTTTTTAGATGTTTCAGGAAACACCATACACTTCTCCCAAGTGGCTGTTGGCAATTTACATCCCGTCCATCAGCATAACAAGGCTCCCAGTTCTCCATGGCCTGTCCTGCCTTTCTGGATTTTACACTTTTTTCAGATGGCCCTTTTGACCGGGGGGAAGTGAGACTTCATTGTAGTGCCGATTTCCATTGCAAGCTTGCTTGGTTGGCCAAAAAGGGCGCATGCGTTTTTTCCTGAATATATTCAGGAAAAAACGCATGCGCCCTTTTTGGCCAAGTGCATCATTGTGGACGTTCTGCCTCTTTTCCTATGCTTGAAATGCAGTTCCAGTCTACCTCCTGAAATCGGTTTCCTGCAATTCTGCCCCGCTTTCAAGTCCTCTTGGCAGCCTTACTTCAGTATATTTTTGGACGATAGCTGTCATTTATAACTCTACAGTTTTGTGAATTACAGTGCCCCTGAGCTCCTTTCTTCAACTCGCTTTCTTGTGAGCTGGCCGCAACACCGCAGGATGGCTTCAGGCCCTAATCTGGTTCCGGCACGGCACGCTGAGCCTTTGGTTATTTCCTCTTCCTGGTGGGAAATGAGAGTTAAATTTGCCCGTCCAGACACCTCCAGCTAGTCTCTCATTGGTTCTCCCTATTCCTGTTCATCTTCCGCAGAAATTGCAAACTGGGCCAAACAGGAGGTTAAAGGCGCTGACTCTCCAAGTGGGGAGAGTGTTAGTAAAGCGTCTGGAATGTTGCACCCGAGTACCAGGGGAGGAAAACTGAGACATATTTGAACACGTGTCCCGATCACACGGTTGATCATACTCTGGGTTCCACATGCATGTTTTAGCTGAAGGAAGAATACCTTAAACCTGGAGAGTTGAGACCCGTGGAATGGGTACCATGCAATATGACTTCAAAGGGTCTTCATTTGCTCACCGAACCTCTCCAATCCTATCACTGCTGCGTTTATGCCCCTGTGCACACGCTTGATTCTCTTTTGGAGACATAGCAATCCATAGGTTTTAAGATACTTACTAGTCAGGTACATTCTTAGGCGTTTAATATGGGGTGTTGAGTCCATTTCGTTGAGCAAGGAGTAGCTCTTGTCTATTCCATATTTGGCTTAAGGAACTTTATCTGTGCTCATTTCAATCTCTGGTTTTACGCAGCACCCCAACTCACCTTTCCCCTTAAGCAAGCATAAGTTGGTTTTCTAAATTTGAGACCCTGTTCTGTTCTGTAATTCAGTTCCTGTGTAGCCAAGTTTACATTCCGTGTATTACTGATATCTTATGATGTTTGTTTTTCTGTGTGACTTGTTTCAGTTCGAATCATCGTACCTGAATCCACTCATTATGCTGCTATGGGCCTGATGACATAGATTTCATTGCTGAGTGATTCTGCATTGTACGTGAGTACCACAACTTCTTTATCCATTTCTCACTTTCTGTGATATTGAATTTGTACCGTAAACGAGGTTGTTTTAAACAGAGCCGTCCCAAACTTTGGGATGGCTGTGTCTTTTTGAATTTAATTTCCCAAATTATAGGACCATAAGTGGAAGTGCCCTAGGCTCTGTTGCTTTGTTTTTTAGATGTTTCAGGAAACACCATACACTTCTCCCGAGTGTCTGTTGGCAATGTACATCCCGCCCATCAGCATAACAAGGCTCCCAGTTCTCCATGGCCTGTCCTGCCTTGCTGGATTTTACACTTTTTTCAGATGGCCCTTTTGACCGGGGGGAAGTGAGACTTCATTGTAGTGCAGATTTCCTTTGCAAGCTTGCTTGGTTGGCCAAAAAGGGCGTATGCGTTTTTTCCTGAATATATTCAGGAAAAAATGCATACGCCCTTTTTGGCCAAGTGCATCATTGTGGACGTTCTGCCTCTTTTCCTATGCTTTCAATGCAATTCCAGTCTACCTCCTGAAATCGGTTTCCTGCAATTCTGCCCCGTTTTCAAGTCCTCTTGGCAGCCTTACTTCAGTATATTTTTGGACGATAGCTGTCATTTTTAACTCAGCAGGTTTGTGAATTACAGTGCCCCTGAGCTCCTTTCTTCAACTTGCTTTCTTGTGACCTGGCCGCAACACCGCAGGATGGCTTCAGTCCCTAATCTGGTTCCGGCACGGCACGCTGAGCCTTTGGTTAATTCCTCTTCCTGGTGGGAAACGAGAGTTAAATTTGCCCGTCCAGACACCTCCAGCTAGTCTCTCATTGGTTCTCCCTATTCCTGTTCATCTTCCGCAGAAATTGCAAACTGGGCCAAACAGGAGGTTAAAGGCGCTGACTCTCCAAGTGGGGAGAGTGTTAGTAAAGCGTCTGGAATGTTGCACCCGAGTACCAGGGGAGGAATACTGAGACATATTTGAACACGTCTCCCGTTCACACGGTTGATCATACTCTGGGTTCCACATGCATGTTTTAGCTGAAGGAAGAATACCTTAAACCTGGGTAGTTGAAACCCGTGGAATGGGTACCATGCAATATGACTTCAAAGGGTCTTCATTTGCTCACCGAACCTCTCCAATCCTATCACTGCTGCGTTTATGCCCCTGTACACACGCTTGATTCTCTTTTGGAGACATAGCAATCCATAGGTTTTAAGATACTTACTAGTCAGGTACATTCTTAGGCGTTTAATATGGGGTGTTGAGTCCATTTCGTTGAGCAAGGAGTAGCTCTTGTCTATTCCATATTTGGCTTAAGGAACTTTATCTGTGCTCATTTCAATCTCTGGTTTTATGCAGCACCCCAACTCACCTTTCCCCTTAAGCAAGCATAAGTTGGTTTTCTAAATTTGAGACCCTGTTCTGTTTTGGAATTCAGTTCCTGTGTAGCCAAGTTTACATTCCGTGTATTACTGATATCTTATGATGTTTCTTTTTCTGTGTGACTTATTTCAGTTAGAATCATCGTACCTGAATCCACTCATTATGCTGCTACGGGCCAGATGACATAGATTTCATTGCTGAGTGACATTGCTTTGTAAGTAAATACCACAACTTCTTTATCCATTTTTCACTTTCTGCGATGTTGAACTTGTAATGTAAACGAGGTTCTTGTAAACAGAGGCGTCCCAAACTTTGGGGTGGCTGTGTCTTTTTGATTTTAATTTCCCTAAGCTATAGGACCATAAGTGGAAGTGCCCTAGGCTCTGTTGCTTTGTTTTTTAGATGTTTCAGGAAACACCATACACTTCTCCTGAGTGTCTGTTGGCAATTTACATCCCGCCCATCAGCATACCAAGGCTCCCAGTTCTCCATGGCCTGTCCTGCCTTTCTGGATTTTACACTTTTTTCCGATGGCCCTTTTGACCGGGGGGAAGTGAGACTTCATTGTAGTGCAGATTTCCTTTGCAAGCTTGCTTGGTTGGCCAAAAAGGGCGTATGCGTTTTTTCCTGAATATATTCAGGAAAAAACGCATACGCCCTTTTTGGCCAAGTGCATCATTGTGGACGTTCTGCCTCTTTTCCTATGCTTTCAATGCAATTCCAGTCTACCTCCTGAAATCGGTTTCCTGCAATTCTGCCCCGCTTTCAAGTCCTCTTGGCAGCCTTACTTCAGTATATTTTTGGACGATAGCTGTCATTTATAACTCTGCAGGTTGTGAATTACAGTGCCCCTGAGCTCCTTTCTTCAACTCGCTTTCTTGTGAGCTGGCCGCAACACCGCAGGATGGCTTCAGGCCCTAATCTGGTTCCGGCACGGCACGCTGAGCCTTTGGTTATTTCCTCTTCCTGGTGGGAAATGAGAGTTAAATTTGCCCGTCCAGACACCTCCAGCTAGTCTCTCATTGGTTCTCCCTATTCCTGTTCATCTTCCGCAGAAATTGCAAATTGGGCCAAACAGGAGGTTAAAGGCGCTGACTCTCCAAGTGGGGAGAGTGTTAGTAAAGCATCTGGAATGTTGCACCCGAGTACCATGGGAGGAAAACTGAGACATATTTGAACACTTCTCCCGTTCACATGGTTGATCATACTCTGGGTTCCACATGCAAGTTTCAGCTGAAGGAAGAATACCTTAAACCTGGAGAGTTGAGACCCGTGGAATGGGTACCATGCAATATGACTTCAAAGGGTCTTCATTTGCTCACCGAACCTCTCCAATCCTATCACTGCTGCGTTTATGCCCCTGGACACACGCTTGATTCTCTTATGGAGACATAGCAATCCATAGGTTTTAAGATACTTACTAGTCAGGTACATTCTTAAGCGTTTAATATGGGGTGTTGAGTCCATTTCATTGAGCAAGGAGTAGCTCTTGTCTATTCCATATTTGGCTTAAGGAACTTTATCTGTGCTCATTTCAATCTCTGGTTTTATGCAGCACCCCAACTCACCTTTCCCCTTAAGCAAGCATAAGTTGGTTTTCTAAATGTGAGACCCTGTTCTGTATTGGAATTCAGTTCCTGTGTAGCCAAGTTTACATTCCGTGTATTACTCATATCTTATGATGTTTCTTTTTCTGTGTGACTTATTTCAGTTAGAATCATCGTACCTGAATCCACTCATTGTGCTGCTACGGGCCTGATGACATAGATTTCACTGCTGATTGATACTGCATTGTACGTAAGTACCACAAGTTCTTTTACCATTTTTCACTTTCTGTGATATTGAACTTGTACGGTAAACGAGGTTCTTGTAAACAGAGGCGTCCCAAACTTTGGGGTGGCTGTGTCATTCTGATTTTAATTTCCCTAAGCTATAGGGCCATAAGTGGAAGTGCCCTAGGCTCTGTTGCTTTGTTTTTTAGATGTTTCAGGAAACACCATACACTTCTCCCGAGTGTCTGTTGGCAATTTACATCCCGCCCATCAGCATACCAAGGCTCCCAGTTCTCCATGGCCTGTCCTGGCTTTCTGGATTTTACACTTTTTTCCGATGGCCCTTTTGACCGGGGGGAAGTGAGACTTCATTGTAGTGCAGATTTCCTTTGCAAGTTTGCTTGGTTGGCCAAAAAGGGCGTATGCGTTTTTTCCTGAATCAGGAAAAAACGCATACGCCCTTTTTGGCCAAGTGCATCATTGTGGACGTTCTGCCTCTTTTCCTATGCTTTCAATGCAATTCCAGTCTACCTCCTGAAATCGGTTTCCTGCAATTCTGCCCCGCTTTCAAGTCCTCTTGGCAGCCTTACTTCAGTATATTTTTGGACGATAGCTGTCATTTATAACTCTGCAGGTTTGTGAATTACAGTGCCCCTGAGCTCCTTTCTTCAACTCGCTTTCTTGTGAGCTGGCCGCAACACCGCAGGATGGCTTCAGGCCCTAATCTGGTTCCGGCATGGCACGCTGAGCCTTTGGTTATTTCCTCTTCCTGGTGGGAAATGAGAGTTAAATTTGCCCGTCCAGACACCTCCAGCTAGTCTCTCATTGGTTCTCCCTATTCCTGTTCATCTTCCGCAGAAATTGCAAATTGGGCCAAACAGGAGGTTAAAGGCGCTGACTCTCCAAGTGGGGAGAGTGTTAGTAAAGCATCTGGAATGTTGCACCCGAGTACCATGGGAGGAAAACTGAGACATATTTGAACACTTCTCCCGTTCACATGGTTGATCATACTCTGGGTTCCACAGGCAAGTTTCAGCTGAAGGAAGAATACCTTAAACCTGGAGAGTTGAGACCCGTGTAATGGGTACCATGCAATATGACTTCAAAGGGTCTTCATTTGCTCACCGAACCTCTCCAATCCTATCACTGCTGCGTTTATGCCCCTGTACACACGCTTGATTCTCTTATGGAGACATAGCAATCCATAGGTTTTAAGATACTTACTAGTCAGGTACATTCTTAAGCGTTTAATATGGGGTGTTGAGTCCATTTCGTTGAGCAAGGAGTAGCTCTTGTCTATTCCATATTTGGCTTAAGGAACTTGATCTGTGCTCATTTCAAGCTCTGGTTTTATGCAGCACCCCAACTCACCTTTCCCCTTAAGCAAGCATAAGTTGGTTTTCTAAATTTGAGACCCTGTTCTGTTTTGGAATTCAGTTCCTGTGTAGCCAAGTTTACATTCCGTGTATTAGTGATATCTTATGATGTTTCCTTTTCTGTGTGACTTATTTCAGTTAGAATCATCGTACCTGAATCCACTCATTATGCTGCTACGGGCCTGATGACATAGATTTCATTGCTGAGTGATACTGCATTGTACGTAAGTACCACAAGTTCTTTATCCATTTTTCACTTTCTGTGATAGAGAACTTGTACGGTAAACGAGGTTCTTGTAAACAGAGGCGTCCCAAATTTTGGGGTGGCTGTGTCTTTTTGATTTTAATTTCCCTAAGCTATAGGACCATAAGTGAAAGTGCCCTAGGCTCTGTTGCTTTGTTTCTTAGATGTTTCAGGAAACACCATACACTTCTCCTGAGTGGCTGTTGGCAATTTACATCCCGCCCATCAGCATAACAAGGCTCCCAGTTCTCCATGGCCTGTCCTGCCTTTCTGGATTTTACACTTTTTTCAGATGGCCCTTTTGACCGGGGGGAAGTGAGACTTCATTGTAGTGCAGATTTCCTTTGCAAGTTTGCTTGGTTGGCCAAAAAGGGCGTATGCGTTTTTTCCTGAATGTATTCAGGAAAAAACGCATACGCCCTTTTTGGCCAAGTGCATCATTGTGGACGTTCTGCCTCTTTTCCTATGCTTTCAATGCAATTCCAGTCTACCTCCTGAAATCGGTTTCCTGCAATTCTGCCCCGCTTTCAAGTCCTCTTGGCAGCCTTACTTCAGTATATTTTTGGACGATAGCTGTCATTTATAACTCTGCAGGTTTGTGAATTACAGTGCCCCTGAGCTCCTTTCTTCAACTCGCTTTCTTGTGAGCTGGCCGCAACACCGCAGGATGGCTTCAGGCCCTAATCTTGTTCCGGCATGGCACGCTGAACCTTTGGTTATTTCCTCTTTCTGGTGGGAAATGAGAGTTAAATTTGCCCGTCCAGACACCTCCAGCTAGTCTCTCATTGGTTCTCCCTATTCCTGTTCATCTTCCGCAGAAATTGCAAACTGGGCCAAACAGGAGGTTAAAGGCGCTGACTCTCCAAGTGGGGAGAGTGTTAGTAAAGCGTCTGGAATGTTGCACCCGAGTACCAGGGGAGGAAAACTGAGACATATTTGAACACGTCTCCCGTTCACACTGTTGATCATACTCTGGGTTCCACATGCATATTTTAGCTGAAGGAAGAATACCTTAAACCTGGAGAGTTGAGACCCGTGTAATGGGTACCATGCAATATGACTTCAAAGGGTCTTCATTTGCTCACCGAACCTCTCCAATCCTATCACTGCTGCGTTTATGCCCCTGTGCACACGCTTGATTCTCTTTTGGAGACATAGCAATCCATAGGTTTTAAGATACTTACTAGTCAGGTACATTCTTAGGCGTTTAATATGGGGTGTTGAGTCCATTTCGTTGAGCAAGGAGTAGCTCTTGTCTATTCCATATTTGGCTTAAGGAACTTTATCTGTGCTCATTTCAATCTCTGGTTTTACGCAGCACCCCAACTCACCTTTCCCCTTAAGCAAGCATAAGTTGGTTTTCTAAATTTGAGACCCTGTTCTGTTCTGTAATTCAGTTCCTGTGTAGCCAAGTTTACATTCCGTGTATTACTGATATCTTATGATGTTTGTTTTTCTGTGTGACTTGTTTCAGTTCGAATCATCGTACCTGAATCCACTCATTATGCTGCTATGGGCCTGATGACATAGATTTCATTGCTGAGTGATTCTGCATTGTACGTGAGTACCACAACTTCTTTATCCATTTCTCACTTTCTGTGATATTGAATTTGTACCGTAAACGAGGTTGTTTTAAACAGAGCCGTCCCAAACTTTGGGATGGCTGTGTCTTTTTGAATTTAATTTCCCAAATTATAGGACCATAAGTGGAAGTGCCCTAGGCTCTGTTGCTTTGTTTTTTAGATGTTTCAGGAAACACCATACACTTCTCCCGAGTGTCTGTTGGCAATGTACATCCCGCCCATCAGCATAACAAGGCTCCCAGTTCTCCATGGCCTGTCCTGCCTTGCTGGATTTTACACTTTTTTCAGATGGCCCTTTTGACCGGGGGGAAGTGAGACTTCATTGTAGTGCAGATTTCCTTTGCAAGCTTGCTTGGTTGGCCAAAAAGGGCGTATGCGTTTTTTCCTGAATATATTCAGGAAAAAATGCATACGCCCTTTTTGGCCAAGTGCATCATTGTGGACGTTCTGCCTCTTTTCCTATGCTTTCAATGCAATTCCAGTCTACCTCCTGAAATCGGTTTCCTGCAATTCTGCCCCGTTTTCAAGTCCTCTTGGCAGCCTTACTTCAGTATATTTTTGGACGATAGCTGTCATTTTTAACTCAGCAGGTTTGTGAATTACAGTGCCCCTGAGCTCCTTTCTTCAACTTGCTTTCTTGTGACCTGGCCGCAACACCGCAGGATGGCTTCAGTCCCTAATCTGGTTCCGGCACGGCACGCTGAGCCTTTGGTTAATTCCTCTTCCTGGTGGGAAACGAGAGTTAAATTTGCCCGTCCAGACACCTCCAGCTAGTCTCTCATTGGTTCTCCCTATTCCTGTTCATCTTCCGCAGAAATTGCAAACTGGGCCAAACAGGAGGTTAAAGGCGCTGACTCTCCAAGTGGGGAGAGTGTTAGTAAAGCGTCTGGAATGTTGCACCCGAGTACCAGGGGAGGAATACTGAGACATATTTGAACACGTCTCCCGTTCACACGGTTGATCATACTCTGGGTTCCACATGCATGTTTTAGCTGAAGGAAGAATACCTTAAACCTGGGTAGTTGAAACCCGTGGAATGGGTACCATGCAATATGACTTCAAAGGGTCTTCATTTGCTCACCGAACCTCTCCAATCCTATCACTGCTGCGTTTATGCCCCTGTACACACGCTTGATTCTCTTTTGGAGACATAGCAATCCATAGGTTTTAAGATACTTACTAGTCAGGTACATTCTTAGGCGTTTAATATGGGGTGTTGAGTCCATTTCGTTGAGCAAGGAGTAGCTCTTGTCTATTCCATATTTGGCTTAAGGAACTTTATCTGTGCTCATTTCAATCTCTGGTTTTATGCAGCACCCCAACTCACCTTTCCCCTTAAGCAAGCATAAGTTGGTTTTCTAAATTTGAGACCCTGTTCTGTTTTGGAATTCAGTTCCTGTGTAGCCAAGTTTACATTCCGTGTATTACTGATATCTTATGATGTTTCTTTTTCTGTGTGACTTATTTCAGTTAGAATCATCGTACCTGAATCCACTCATTATGCTGCTACGGGCCAGATGACATAGATTTCATTGCTGAGTGACATTGCTTTGTAAGTAAATACCACAACTTCTTTATCCATTTTTCACTTTCTGCGATGTTGAACTTGTAATGTAAACGAGGTTCTTGTAAACAGAGGCGTACCAAACTTTGGGGTGGCTGTGTCTTTTTGATTTTAATTTCCCTAAGCTATAGGACCATAAGTGGAAGTGCCCTAGGCTCTGTTGCTTTGTTTTTTAGATGTTTCAGGAAACACCATACACTTCTCCTGAGTGTCTGTTGGCAATTTACATCCCGCCCATCAGCATACCAAGGCTCCCAGTTCTCCATGGCCTGTCCTGCCTTTCTGGATTTTACACTTTTTTCCGATGGCCCTTTTGACCGGGGGGAAGTGAGACTTCATTGTAGTGCAGATTTCCTTTGCAAGCTTGCTTGGTTGGCCAAAAAGGGCGTATGCGTTTTTTCCTGAATATATTCAGGAAAAAACGCATACGCCCTTTTTGGCCAAGTGCATCATTGTGGACGTTCTGCCTCTTTTCCTATGCTTTCAATGCAATTCCAGTCTACCTCCTGAAATCGGTTTCCTGCAATTCTGCCCCGCTTTCAAGTCCTCTTGGCAGCCTTACTTCAGTATATTTTTGGACGATAGCTGTCATTTATAACTCTGCAGGTTGTGAATTACAGTGCCCCTGAGCTCCTTTCTTCAACTCGCTTTCTTGTGAGCTGGCCGCAACACCGCAGGATGGCTTCAGGCCCTAATCTGGTTCCGGCACGGCACGCTGAGCCTTTGGTTATTTCCTCTTCCTGGTGGGAAATGAGAGTTAAATTTGCCCGTCCAGACACCTCCAGCTAGTCTCTCATTGGTTCTCCCTATTCCTGTTCATCTTCCGCAGAAATTGCAAATTGGGCCAAACAGGAGGTTAAAGGCGCTGACTCTCCAAGTGGGGAGAGTGTTAGTAAAGCATCTGGAATGTTGCACCCGAGTACCATGGGAGGAAAACTGAGACATATTTGAACACTTCTCCCGTTCACATGGTTGATCATACTCTGGGTTCCACATGCAAGTTTCAGCTGAAGGAAGAATACCTTAAACCTGGAGAGTTGAGACCCGTGGAATGGGTACCATGCAATATGACTTCAAAGGGTCTTCATTTGCTCACCGAACCTCTCCAATCCTATCACTGCTGCGTTTATGCCCCTGGACACACGCTTGATTCTCTTATGGAGACATAGCAATCCATAGGTTTTAAGATACTTACTAGTCAGGTACATTCTTAAGCGTTTAATATGGGGTGTTGAGTCCATTTCATTGAGCAAGGAGTAGCTCTTGTCTATTCCATATTTGGCTTAAGGAACTTTATCTGTGCTCATTTCAATCTCTGGTTTTATGCAGCACCCCAACTCACCTTTCCCCTTAAGCAAGCATAAGTTGGTTTTCTAAATGTGAGACCCTGTTCTGTATTGGAATTCAGTTCCTGTGTAGCCAAGTTTACATTCCGTGTATTACTCATATCTTATGATGTTTCTTTTTCTGTGTGACTTATTTCAGTTAGAATCATCGTACCTGAATCCACTCATTGTGCTGCTACGGGCCTGATGACATAGATTTCACTGCTGATTGATACTGCATTGTACGTAAGTACCACAAGTTCTTTTACCATTTTTCACTTTCTGTGATATTGAACTTGTACGGTAAACGAGGTTCTTGTAAACAGAGGCGTCCCAAACTTTGGGGTGGCTGTGTCATTCTGATTTTAATTTCCCTAAGCTATAGGGCCATAAGTGGAAGTGCCCTAGGCTCTGTTGCTTTGTTTTTTAGATGTTTCAGGAAACACCATACACTTCTCCCGAGTGTCTGTTGGCAATTTACATCCCGCCCATCAGCATACCAAGGCTCCCAGTTCTCCATGGCCTGTCCTGGCTTTCTGGATTTTACACTTTTTTCCGATGGCCCTTTTGACCGGGGGGAAGTGAGACTTCATTGTAGTGCAGATTTCCTTTGCAAGTTTGCTTGGTTGGCCAAAAAGGGCGTATGCGTTTTTTCCTGAATCAGGAAAAAACGCATACGCCCTTTTTGGCCAAGTGCATCATTGTGGACGTTCTGCCTCTTTTCCTATGCTTTCAATGCAATTCCAGTCTACCTCCTGAAATCGGTTTCCTGCAATTCTGCCCCGCTTTCAAGTCCTCTTGGCAGCCTTACTTCAGTATATTTTTGGACGATAGCTGTCATTTATAACTCTGCAGGTTTGTGAATTACAGTGCCCCTGAGCTCCTTTCTTCAACTCGCTTTCTTGTGAGCTGGCCGCAACACCGCAGGATGGCTTCAGGCCCTAATCTGGTTCCGGCATGGCACGCTGAGCCTTTGGTTATTTCCTCTTCCTGGTGGGAAATGAGAGTTAAATTTGCCCGTCCAGACACCTCCAGCTAGTCTCTCATTGGTTCTCCCTATTCCTGTTCATCTTCCGCAGAAATTGCAAATTGGGCCAAACAGGAGGTTAAAGGCGCTGACTCTCCAAGTGGGGAGAGTGTTAGTAAAGCATCTGGAATGTTGCACCCGAGTACCATGGGAGGAAAACTGAGACATATTTGAACACTTCTCCCGTTCACATGGTTGATCATACTCTGGGTTCCACAGGCAAGTTTCAGCTGAAGGAAGAATACCTTAAACCTGGAGAGTTGAGACCCGTGTAATGGGTACCATGCAATATGACTTCAAAGGGTCTTCATTTGCTCACCGAACCTCTCCAATCCTATCACTGCTGCGTTTATGCCCCTGTACACACGCTTGATTCTCTTATGGAGACATAGCAATCCATAGGTTTTAAGATACTTACTAGTCAGGTACATTCTTAAGCGTTTAATATGGGGTGTTGAGTCCATTTCGTTGAGCAAGGAGTAGCTCTTGTCTATTCCATATTTGGCTTAAGGAACTTGATCTGTGCTCATTTCAAGCTCTGGTTTTATGCAGCACCCCAACTCACCTTTCCCCTTAAGCAAGCATAAGTTGGTTTTCTAAATTTGAGACCCTGTTCTGTTTTGGAATTCAGTTCCTGTGTAGCCAAGTTTACATTCCGTGTATTAGTGATATCTTATGATGTTTCCTTTTCTGTGTGACTTATTTCAGTTAGAATCATCGTACCTGAATCCACTCATTATGCTGCTACGGGCCTGATGACATAGATTTCATTGCTGAGTGATACTGCATTGTACGTAAGTACCACAAGTTCTTTATCCATTTTTCACTTTCTGTGATAGAGAACTTGTACGGTAAACGAGGTTCTTGTAAACAGAGGCGTCCCAAATTTTGGGGTGGCTGTGTCTTTTTGATTTTAATTTCCCTAAGCTATAGGACCATAAGTGAAAGTGCCCTAGGCTCTGTTGCTTTGTTTCTTAGATGTTTCAGGAAACACCATACACTTCTCCTGAGTGGCTGTTGGCAATTTACATCCCGCCCATCAGCATAACAAGGCTCCCAGTTCTCCATGGCCTGTCCTGCCTTTCTGGATTTTACACTTTTTTCAGATGGCCCTTTTGACCGGGGGGAAGTGAGACTTCATTGTAGTGCAGATTTCCTTTGCAAGTTTGCTTGGTTGGCCAAAAAGGGCGTATGCGTTTTTTCCTGAATGTATTCAGGAAAAAACGCATACGCCCTTTTTGGCCAAGTGCATCATTGTGGACGTTCTGCCTCTTTTCCTATGCTTTCAATGCAATTCCAGTCTACCTCCTGAAATCGGTTTCCTGCAATTCTGCCCCGCTTTCAAGTCCTCTTGGCAGCCTTACTTCAGTATATTTTTGGACGATAGCTGTCATTTATAACTCTGCAGGTTTGTGAATTACAGTGCCCCTGAGCTCCTTTCTTCAACTCGCTTTCTTGTGAGCTGGCCGCAACACCGCAGGATGGCTTCAGGCCCTAATCTTGTTCCGGCATGGCACGCTGAACCTTTGGTTATTTCCTCTTTCTGGTGGGAAATGAGAGTTAAATTTGCCCGTCCAGACACCTCCAGCTAGTCTCTCATTGGTTCTCCCTATTCCTGTTCATCTTCCGCAGAAATTGCAAACTGGGCCAAACAGGAGGTTAAAGGCGCTGACTCTCCAAGTGGGGAGAGTGTTAGTAAAGCGTCTGGAATGTTGCACCCGAGTACCAGGGGAGGAAAACTGAGACATATTTGAACACGTCTCCCGTTCACACTGTTGATCATACTCTGGGTTCCACATGCATATTTTAGCTGAAGGAAGAATACCTTAAACCTGGAGAGTTGAGACCCGTGTAATGGGTACCATGCAATATGACTTCAAAGGGTCTTCATTTGCTCACCGAACCTCTCCAATCCTATCACTGCTGCGTTTATGCCCCTGTACACACGCTTGATTCTCTTATGGAGACATAGCAATCCATAGGTTTTAAGATCCTTACTAGTCAGGTACATTCTTAAGCGTTTAATATGGGGTGTTGAGTCCATTTCGTTGAGCAAGGAGTAGCTCTTGTCTATTCCATATTTGGCTTAAGGAACTTTATCTGTGCTCATTTCAATCTCTGGTTTTATGCAGCACCCCAACTCACCTTTCCCCTTAAGCAAGCATAAGTTGGTTTTCTAAATTTGAGACCCTGTTCTGTTTTGGAATTCAGTTCCTGTGTAGCCAAGTTTACATTCCGTGTATTAGTGATATCTTATGATGTTTCTTTTTCTGTGTGACTTATTTCAGTTAGAATCATCGTACCTGAATCCACTCATTATGCTGCTACGGGCCTGATGACATAGATTTCATTGCTGAGTGATACTGCATTGTACGTAAGTACCACAAGTTCTTTATCCATTTTTCACTTTCTGTGATAGAGAACTTGTACGGTAAACGAGGTTCTTGTAAACAGAGGCGTCCCAAATTTTGGGGTGGCTGTGTCTTTTTTATTTTAATTTCCCTAAGCTATAGGACCATAAGTGAAAGTGCCCTAGGCTCTGTTGCTTTGTTTCTTAGATGTTTCAGGAAACACCATACACTTCTCCTGAGTGGCTGTTGGCAATTTACATCCCGCCCATCAGCATAACAAGGCTCCCAGTTCTCCATGGCCTGTCCTGCCTTTCTGGATTTTACACTTTTTTCAGATGGCCCTTTTGACCGGGGGGAAGTGAGACTTCATTGTAGTGCAGATTTCCTTTGCTAGTTTGCTTGGTTGGCCAAAAAGGGCGTATGCGTTTTTTCCTGAATATATTCAGGAAAAAACGCATACGCCCTTTTTGGCCAAGTGCATCATTGTGGACGTTCTGCCTCTTTTCCTATGCTTTCAATGCAATTCCAGTCTACCTCCTGAAATCGGTTTCCTGCAATTCTGCCCCGCTTTCAAGTCCTCTTGGCAGCCTTACTTCAGTATATTTTTGGACGATAGCTGTCATTTATAACTCTGCAGGTTTGTGAATTACAGTGCCCCTGAGCTCCTTTCTTCAACTCGCTTTCTTGTGAGCTGGCCACAACACCGCAGGATGGCTTCAGGCCCTAATCTTGTTCCGGCATGGCACGCTGAGCCTTTGGTTATTTCCTCTTCCTGGTGGGAAATGAGAGTTAAATTTGCCCGTCCAGACACCTCCAGCTAGTCTCTCATTGTTTCTCGCTATTCCTGTTCATCTTCCGCAGAAATTGCAAACTGGGCCAAACAGGAGGTTAAATGCGCTGACTCTCCAAGTGGGGAGAGTGTTAGTAAAGCGTCTGGAATGTTGCACCCGAGTACCAGGGGAGGAAAACTGAGACATATTTGAACACGTCTCCCGTTCACACTGTTGATCATACTCTGGGTTCCACATGCATATTTTAGCTGAAGGAAGAATACCTTAAACCTGGAGAGTTGAGACCCGTGTAATGGGTACCATGCAATATGACTTCAAAGGGTCTTCATTTGCTCACCGAACCTCTCCAATCCTATCACTGCTGCGTTTATGTCCCTGTACACATGCTTGATTCTCTTTCGGAGACATAGCAATCCACAGGTTTTACGATACTTAAGAGTCAGGTACATTCTTAGGCGTTTAATATGCGGTGTTGAGTCCATTTCGTTGAGCAAGGAGTAGCTCTTGTCTATTCCATATTTGGCTTAAGGAACTTTATCTGTGCTCATTTCAATCTCTGCTTTTATGCAGCACCCCAACTCACCTTTACCCTTAAGCAAGCATAAGTTGGTTTTCTAAATTTGAGTCCCTGTTCTGTTCTGTAATTCAGTTCCTGTGTAGCCAAGTTTACATTCCGTGTATTACTGATATCTTATGATGTTTCTTTTTCTGTGTGACTTATTTCAGTTAGAATCATCGTACTGAATCCACTCATTGTGCTGCTACGGGCCTGATGACATAGATTTCACTGCTGAGTGATACTGCATTGTACGTAAGTACCACAAGTTCTTTATCCATTTTTCACTTTCTGTGATATTGAACTTGTACGGTAAACGAGGTTCTTGTAAACAGAGGCGTCCCAAACTTTGGGGTGGCTGTGTCGTTTTGATTTTAATTTCCCTAAGCTATAGGGCCATAAGTGGAAGTGCCCTAGGCTCTGTTGCTTTGTTTTTTAGATGTTTCAGGAAACACCATACACTTCTCCCGAGTGTCTGTTGGCAATTTACATCCCGCCCATCAGCATAACAAGGCTCCCAGTTCTCCATGGCCTGTCCTGCCTTTCTGGATTTTACACTTTTTTCAGATGGCCCTTTTGACCGGGGGGAAGTGAGACTTCATTGTAGTGCAGATTTCCTTTGCAAGCTTGCTTGGTTGGCCAAAAAGGGCGTATGCGTTTTTTCCTGAATATATTCAGGAAAAAACGCATACGCCCTTTTTGGCCAAGTGCATCATTGTGGACGTTCTGCCTCTTTTCCTATGCTTTCAATGCAATTCCAGTCTACCTCCTGAAATCGGTTTCCTGCAATTCTGCCCCGCTTTCAAGTCCTCTTGGCAGCCTTACTTCAGTATATTTTTGGACGATAGCTGTCATTTATAACTCTGCAGGTTTGTGAATTACAGTGCCCCTGAGCTCCTTTCTTCAACTCGCTTTCTTGTGAGCTGGCCGCAACACCGCAGGATGGCTTCAGGCCCTAATCTGGTTCTGGCATGGCACGCTGAACCTTTGGTTATTTCCTCTTCCTGGTGGGAAATGAGAGTTAAATTTGCCCGTCCAGACACCTCCAGCTAGTTTCTCATTGGTTCTCCCTATTCCTGTTCATCTTCCGCAGAAATTGCAAACTGGGCCAAACAGGAGGTTAAAGGCGCTGACTCTCCAAGTGGAGAGAGTGTTAGTAAAGCATCTGGAATGTTGCACCCGAGTACCAGGGTACGAAAACTGAGACATATTTGAACACGTCTCCCGTTCACACTGTTGATCATACTCTGGGTTCCACATGCATATTTTAGCTGAAGGAAGAATACCTTAAACCTGGAGAGTTGAGACCCGTGTAATGGGTACCATGCAATATGACTTCAAAGGGTCTTCATTTGCTCACCGAACCTCTCCAATCCTATCACTGCTGCGTTTATGCCCCTGTACACACGCTTGATTCTCTTATGGAGACATAGCAATCCATAGGTTTTAAGATACTTACTAGTCAGGTACATTCTTAGGAGTTTAATATGGGGTGTTGAGTCCATTTCGTTGAGCAAGGAGTAGCTCTTGTCTATTCCATATTTGGCTTAAGGAACTTTATCTGTGCTCATTTCAATCTCTGGTTTTATGCAGCACCCCAACTCACCTTTACCCTTAAGCAAGCATAAGTTGGTTTTCTAAATTTGAGACCCTGTTCTGTTTTGGAATTCAGTTCCTGTGTAGCCAAGTTTACATTCCGTGTATTAGTGATATCTTATGATGTTTCTTTTTCTGTGTGACTTATTTCAGTTAGAATCATCGTACCTGAATCCACTCATTATGCTGCTACGGGCCTGATGACATAGATTTCATTGCTGAGTGATACTGCATTGTACGTAAGTACCACAAGTTCTTTATCCATTTTTCACTTTCTGTGATAGAGAACTTGTACGGTAAACGAGGTTCTTGTAAACAGAGGCGTCCCAAATTTTGGGGTGGCTGTGTCTTTTTGATTTTAATTTCCCTAAGCTATAGGACCATAAGTGGAAGTGCCCTAGGCTCTGTTGCTTTGTTTTTTAGATGTTTCAGGAAACACCATACACTTCTCCCGAGTGTCTGTTGGCAATTTACATCCCGCCCATCAGCATAACAAGGCTCCCAGTTCTCCATGGCCTGTCCTGCCTTTCTGGATTTTACACTTTTTTCAGATGGCCCTTTTGACCGGGGGGAAGTGAGACTTCATTGTAGTGCAGATTTCCTTTGCAAGCTTGCTTGGTTGGCCAAAAAGGGCGTATGCGTTTTTTCCTGAATATATTCAGAAAAAAACGCATACGCCCTTTTTGGCCAAGTGCATCATTGTGGACGTTCTGCCTCTTTTCCTATGCTTTCAATGCAATTCCAGTCTACCTCCTGAAATCGGTTTCCTGCAATTCTGCCCCGCTTTCAAGTCCTCTTGGCAGCCTTACTTCAGTATATTTTTGGACGATAGCTGTCATTTATAACTCTGCAGGTTTGTGAATTACAGTGCCCCTGAGCTCCTTTCTTCAACTCGCTTTCTTGTGAGCTGGCCGCAACACCGCAGGATGGCTTCAGACCCTAATCTTGTTCCGGCATGGCACACTGAGCCTTTGGTTATTTCCTCTTCCTGGTGGGAAATGAGAGTTAAATTTGCCCGTCCAGACACCTCCAGCTAGTCTCTCATTGGTTCTCGCTATTCCTGTTCATCTTCCGCAGAAATTGCAAACTGGGCCAAACAGGAGGTTAAAGGCGCTGACTCTCCAAGTCGGGAGAGTGTTAGTAAAGCATCTGGAATGTTGAACCCGAGTACCAGGGGAGGAAAACTGAGACATATTTGAACACGTCTCCCGTTCACACTGTTGATCATACTCTGGGTTCCACATGCATATTTTAGCTGAAGGAAGAATACCTTAAACCTGGAGAGTTGAGACCCGTGGAATGGGTACCATGCAATATGACTTCAAAGGGTCTTCATTTGCTCACCGAACCTCTCCAATCCTATCACTGCTGCGTTTATGTCCCTGTACACATGCTTGATTCTCTTTCGGAGACATAGCAATCCATAGGTTTTAAGATACTTAAGAGTCAGGTACATTCTTAGGCGTTTAATATGCGGTGTTGAGTCCATTTCGTTGAGCAAGGAGTAGCTCTTGTCTATTCCATATTTGGCTTAAGGAACTTTATCTGTGCTCATTTCAATCTCTGGTTTTATGCAGCACCCCAACTCACCTTTACCCTTAAACAAGCATAAGTTGGTTTTCTAAATTTGAGACCCTGTTCTGTTCTGTAATTCAGTTCCTGTGTAGCCAAGTTTACATTCCGTGTATTACTGATATCTTATGATGTTTCTTTTTCTGTGTGACTTATTTCAGTTAGAATCATCGTACCTGAATCCACTCATTGTGCTGCTACGGGCCTGATGACATAGATTTCACTGCTGAGTGATACTGCATTGTACGTAAGTACCACAAGTTCTTTATCCATTTTTCACTTTCTGTGATAGAGAACTTGTACGGTAAACGAGGTTCTTGTAAACAGAGGCGTCCCAAATTTTGGGGTGGCTGTGTCTTTTTGATTTTAATTTCCATAAGCTATAGGACCATAAGTGAAAGTGCCCTAGGCTCTGTTGCTTTGTTTCTTAGATGTTTCAGGAAACACCATACACTTCTCCCGAGTGGCTGTTGGCACTTTACATCCCGCCCATCAGCATAACAAGGCTCCCAGTTCTCCATGGCCTGTCCTGACTTTCTGGATTTTACACTTTTTTCAGATGGCCCTTTTGACCGGGGGGAAGTGAGACTTCATTGTAGTGCAGATTTCCTTTGCAAGTTTGCTTGGTTGGCCAAAAAGGGCGTATGCGTTTTTTCCTGAATATATTCAGGAAAAAACGCATACGCCCTTTTTGGCCAAGTGCATCATTGTGGACGTTCTGCCTCTTTTCCTATGCTTTCAATGCAATTCCAGTCTACCTCCTGAAATCGGTTTCCTGCAATTCTGCCCCGCTTTCAAGTCCTCTTGGCAGCCTTACTTCAGTATATTTTTGGACGATAGCTGTCATTTATAACTCTGCAGGTTTGTGAATTACAGTGCCCCTGAGCTCCTTTCTTCAACTCGCTTTCTTGTGAGCTGGCCGCAACACCGCAGGATGGCTTCAGGCCCTAATCTGGTTCCGGCACGGCACGCTGAGCCTTTGGTTATTTCCTCTTCCTGGTGGGAAATGAGAGTTAAATTTGCCCGTCCAGACACCTCCAGCTAGTCTCTCATTGGTTCTCGCTATTCCTGTTCATCTTCCGCAGAAATTGCAAACTGGGCCAAACAGGAGGTTAAAGGGACTGACTCTCCAAGTCGGGAGAGTGTTAGTAAAGCGTCTGGAATGTTGCACCCGAGTACCAGGGTACGAAAACTGAGACATATTTGAACACGTCTCCCGATCACATGGTTGATCATACTCTAGGTTCCACATGCATGTTTTAGCTGAAGGAAGAATACCTTAAACCTGGGTAGTTGAAACCCGTGGAATGGGTACCATGCAATATGACTTCAAAGGGTCTTCATTTGCTCACCGAACCTCTCCAATCCTATCACTGCTGCGTTTATGTCCCTGTACACATGCTTGATTCTCTTTCGGAGACATAGCAATCCATAGGTTTTAAGATACTTAAGAGTCAGGTACATTCTTAGGCGTTTAATATGCGGTGTTGAGTCCATTTCATTGAGCAAGGAGTAGCTCTTGTCTATTCCATATTTGGCTTAAGGAACTTTATCTGTGCTCATTTCAATCTCTGGTTTTATGCAGCACCCCAACTCACCTTTACCCTTAAACAAGCATAAGTTGGTTTTCTAAATTTGAGACACTGTTCTGTTCTGTAATTCAGTTCCTGTGTAGCCAAGTTTACATTCCGTGTATTACTGATATCTTATGATGTTTCTTTTTCTGTGTGACTTATTTCAGTTAGAATCATCGTACCTGAATCCACTCATTGTGCTGTTACGGGCCTGATGACATAGATTTCACTGCTGAGTGATACTGCATTGTACGTAAGTACCACAAGTTCTTTATCCATTTTTCACTTTCTGTGATATTGAACTTGTACGGTAAACGAGGTTCTTGTAAACAGAGGCGTCCCAAACTTTGGGGTGGCTGTGTCGTTTTGATTTTAATTTCCCTAATCTATAGGGCCATAAGTGGAAGTGCCCTAGGCTCTGTTGCTTTGTTTTTTAGATGTTTCAGGAAACACCATACACTTCTCCCGAGTGTCTGTTGGCAATTTACATCCCGCCCATCAGCATAACAAGGCTCCCAGTTCTCCATGGCCTGTCCTGCCTTTCTGGATTTTACACTTTTTTCAGATGGCCCTTTTGACCGGGGGGAAGTGAGACTTCATTGTAGTGCAGATTTCCTTTGCAAGTTTGCTTGGTTGGCCAAAAAGGGCGTATGCGTTTTTTCCTGAATATATTCAGGAAAAAACGCATACGCCCTTTTTGGCCAAGTGCATCATTGTGGACGTTCTGCCTCTTTTCCTATGCTTTCAATGCAATTCCAGTCTACCTCCTGAAATCAGTTTCCTGCAATTCTGCCCCGCTTTCAAGTCCTCTTGGCAGCCTTACTTCAGTATATTTTTGGACGATAGCTGTCATTTATAACTCTGCAGGTTTGTGAATTACAGTGCCCCTGAGCTCCTTTCTTCAACTCGCTTTCTTGTGAGCTGGCCGCAACACCGCAGGATGGCTTCAGGCCCTAATCTGGTTCCGGCATGGCACGCTGAGCCTTTGGTTATTTCCTCTTCCTGGTTGGAAATGAGAGTTAAATTTGCCCGTCCAGACACCTCCAGCTAGTTTCTCATTGGTTCTCCCTATTCCTGTTCATCTTCCGCAGAAATTGCAAACTGGGCCAAACAGGAGGTTAAAGGCGCTGACTCTCCAAGTGGGGAGAGTGTTAGTAAAGCGTCTGGAATGTTGCACCCGAGTACCAGGGGAGGAAAACTGAGACATATTTGAACACGTCTCCCGTTCACACTGTTGATCATACTCTGGGTTCCACATGCATATTTTAGCTGAAGGAAGAATACCTTAAACCTGGAGAGTTGAGACCCGTGTAATGGGTACCATGCAATATGACTTCAAAGGGTCTTCATTTGCTCACCGATCCTCTCCAATCCTATCACTGTTGCGTTTATGCCCCTGTACACATGCTTGATTCTCTTATGGAGACATAGCAATCCATAGGTTTTAAGATACTTACTAGTCAGGTACATTCTTAAGCGTTTAATATGGGGTGTTGAGTCCATTTCGTTGAGCAAGGAGTAGCTCTTGTCTATTCCATATTTGGCTTAAGGAACTTTATCTGTGCTCATTTCAATCTCTGGTTTTATGCAGCACCCCAACTCACCTTTCCCCTTAAGCAAGCATAAGTTGGTTTTCTAAATTTGAGACCCTGTTCTGTTTTGGAATTCAGTTCCTGTGTAGCCAAGTTTACATTCCGTGTATTAGTGATATCTTATGATGTTTCTTTTTCTGTGTGACTTATTTCAGTTAGAATCATCGTACCTGAATCCACTCATTATGCTGCTACGGGCCTGATGACATAGATTTCATTGCTGAGTGATACTGCATTGTACGTAAGTACCACAAGTTCTTTATCCATTTTTCACTTTCTGTCATAGAGAACTTGTACGGTAAACGAGGTTCTTGTAAACAGAGGCGTCCCAAATTTTGGGGTGGCTGTGTCTTTTTGATTTTAATTTCCCTAAGCTATAGGACCATAAGTGAAAGTGCCCTAGGCTCTGTTGTTTTGTTTCTTAGATGTTTCAGGAAACACCATACACTTCTCCCGAGTGGCTGTTGGCAATTTACATCCCGCCCATCAGCATAACAAGGCTCCCAGTTCTCCATGGCCTGTCCTGCCTTTCTGGATTTTACACTTTTTTCAGATGGCCCTTTTGACCGGGGGGAAGTGAGACTTCATTGTAGTGCAGATTTCCTTTGCAAGTTTGCTTGGTTGGCCAAAAAGGGCGTATGCGTTTTTTCCTGAATATATTCAGAAAAAAACGCATACGCCCTTTTTGGCCAAGTGCATCATTGTGGACGTTCTGCGTCTTTTCCTATGCTTTCAATGCAATTCCAGTCTACCTCCTGAAATCGGTTTCCTGCAATTCTGCCCCGCTTTCAAGTCCTCTTGGCAGCCTTACTTCAGTATATTTTTGGACGATAGCTGTCATTTATAACTCTGCAGGTTTGTGAATTACAGTGCCCCTGAGCTCCTTTCTTCAACTCGCTTTCTTGTGAGCTGGCCGCAACACCGCAGGATGGCTTCAGGCCCTAATCTGGTTCCGGCACGGCACGCTGAGCCTTTGGTTATTTCCTCTTCCTGGTGGGAAATGAGAGTTAAATTTGCCCGTCCAGACACCTCCAGCTAGTCTCTCATTGGTTCTCGCTATTCCTGTTCATCTTCCGCAGAAATTGCAAACTGGGCCAAACAGGAGGTTAAAGGGACTGACTCTCCAAGTCGGGAGAGTGTTAGTAAAGCGTCTGGAATGTTGCACCCGAGTACCAGGGTACGAAAACTGAGACATATTTGAACACGTCTCCCGATCACATGGTTGATCATACTCTAGGTTCCACATGCATGTTTTAGCTGAAGGAAGAATACCTTAAAACTGGGTAGTTGAAACCCGTGGAATGGGTACCATGCAATATGACTTCAAAGCGTCTTCATTTGCTCACCGAACCTCTCCAATCCTATCACTGCTGCGTTTATGTCCCTGTACACATGCTTGATTCTCTTTCGGAGACATAGCAATCCATAGGTTTTAAGATACTTACTAGTCAGGTACATTCTTAGGCGTTTAATATGCGGTGTTGAGTCCATTTCGTTGAGCAAGGAGTAGCTCTTGTCTATTCCATATTTGGCTTAAGGAACTTTATCTGTGCTCATTTCAATCTCTGGTTTTATGCAGCATCCCAACTCACCTTTACCCTTAAACAAGCATAAGTTGGTTTTCTAAATTTGAGACCCTGTTCTGTTCTGTAATTCAGTTCCTGTGTAGCCAAGTTTACATTCCGTGTATTACTGATATCTTATGATGTTTCTTTTTCTGTGTGACTTATTTCAGTTAGCATCATCGTACCTGAATCCACTCAATGTGCTTCTACGGGCCTGATGACATAGATTTCACTGCTGAGTGATACTGCATTGTACGTAAGTACCACAAGTTCTTTATCCATTTTTCACTTTCTGTGATATTGAACTTGTACGGTAAATGAGGTTCTTGTAAACAGAGGCGTCCCAAACATTGGGGTGGCTGTATCTTTTTGATTTTAATTTCCCTAAGCTATAGGACCATAAGTGGAAGTGCCCTAGGCTCTGTTGCTTTGTTTTTTAGATGTTTCAGGAAACACCATACACTTCTCCCGAGTGTCTGTTGGCAATTTACATCCCGCCCATCAGCATAACAAGGCTCGCAGTTCTCCATGGCCTGTTCTGCGTTTCTGGATTTTACAATTTTTTCAGATGGCCCTTTTGACCGGGGGGAAGTGAGACTTCATTGTAGTGCAGATTTCCTTTGCAAGCTTGCTTGGTTGGCCAAAAAGGGCGTATGCGTTTTTTCCTGAATATATTCAGGAAAAAATGCATACGCCCTTTTTGGCCAAGTGCATCATTGTGGACGTTCTGCCTCTTTTCCTATGCTTTCAATGCAATTCCAGTCTACCTCCTGAAATCGGTTTCCTGCAATTCTGCCCCGCTTTCAAGTCCTCTTGGCAGCCTTACTTCAGTATATTTTTGGACGATAGTTGTCATTTATAACTCTGCAGGTTTGTGAATTACAGTGCCCCTGAGCTCCTTTCTTCAACTCGTTTTCTTGTGAGCTGGCCGCAACACCGCAGGATGGCTTCAGGCCCTAATCTGGTTCCGGCACGGCACGCTGAGCCTTTGGTTATTTCCTCTTCCTGGTGGGAAATGAGAGTTAAATTTGCCCGTCCAGACACCTCCAGCTAGTCTCTCATTGGTTCTCGCTATTCCTGTTCATCTTCCGCAGAAATTGCAAACTGGGCCAAACAGGAGGTTAAAGGGACTGACTCTCCAAGTCGGGAGAGTGTTAGTAAAGCGTCTGGAATGTTGCACCCGAGTACCAGGGTACGAAAACTGAGACATATTTGAACACGTCTCCCGATCACATGGTTGATCATACTCTAGGTTCCACATGCATGTTTTAGCTGAAGGAGGAATACCTTAAACCTGGGTAGTTGAAACCCGTGGAATGGGTACCATGCAATATGACTTCAAAGGGTCTTCATTTGCTCACCGAACCTCTCCAATCCTATCACTGCTTTGTTTATATCCCTGTACACATGCTTGATTCTCTTTCGGAGACATAGCAATCCATAGGTTTTAAGATACTTAAGAGTCAGGTACATTCTTAGGCGTTTAATATGCGGTGTTGAGTCCATTTCGTTGAGCAAGGAGTAGCTCTTGTCTATTCCATATTTGGCTTAAGGAACTTTATCTGTGCTCATTTCAATCTCTGGTTTTTTGCAGCACCCCAACTCACCTTTACCCTTAAACAAGCATAAGTTGGTTTTCTAAATTTGAGACCCTGTTCTGTTCTGTAATTCAGTTCCTGTGTAGCCAAGTTTACATTCCGTGTATTACTGATATCTTATGATGTTTCTTTTTCTGTGTGACTTATTTCAGTTAGAATCATCGTACCTGAATCCACTCATTGTGCTGCTACGGGCCTGATGACATAGATTTCACTGCTGAGTGATACTGCATTGTACGTAAGTACCACAAGTTCTTTATCCATTTTTCACTTTCTGTGATATTGAACTTGTACGGTAAACGAGGTTCTTGTAAACAGAGGCGTCCCAAACATTGGGGTGGCTGTATCTTTTGGATTTTAATTTCCCTAAGCTATAGGACCATAAGTGGAAGTGCCCTAGGCTCTGTTGCTTTGTTTTTCAGATGTTTCAGGAAACACCATACACTTCTCCCGAGTGTCTGTTGGCAATTTACATCCCGCCCATCAGCATAACAAGGCTCCCAGTTCTCCATGGCCTGTCCTGCCTTTCTGGATTTTACACTTTTTGCAGATGGCCCTTTTGACCGGGGGGAAGTGAGACTTCATTGTAGTGCAGATTTCCTTTGCAAGCTTGCTTGGTTGGCCAAAAAGGGCGTATGCGTTTTTTCCTGAATATATTCAGGAAAAAACGCATACGCCCTTTTTGGCCAAGTGCATCATTGTGGACGTTCTGCCTATTTTCCTATGCTTTCAATGCAATTCCAGTCTACCTCCTGAAATCGGTTTCCTGCAATTCTGCCCCGCTTTCAAGTCCTCTTGGAAGCCTTACTTCAGTATATTTTTGGACGATAGCTGTCATTTATAACTCTGCAGGTTTGTGAATTACAGTGCCCTTGAGTCCCTTTCTTCAACTCGCTTTCTTGTGACCTGGCCGCAACACCGCAGGATGGCTTCAGGCCCTAATCTGGTTCCGGCACGGCACGCTGAGCCTTTGGTTATTTCCTCTTCCTGGTGGGAAATGAGAGTTAAATTTGCCCGTCCAGACACCTCCAGCTAGTCTCTCATTGGTTCTCGCTATTCCTGTTCATCTTCCGCAGAAATTGCAAACTGGGCCAAACAGGAGGTTAAAGGGACTGACTCTCCAAGTCGGGAGAGTGTTAGTAAAGCGTCTGGAATGTTGCACCCGAGTACCAGGGTACGAAAACTGAGACATATTTGAACACGTCTCCCGATCACATGGTTGATCATACTCTAGGTTCCACATGCATGTTTTAGCTGAAGGAAGAATACCTTAAAACTGGGTAGTTGAAACCCGTGGAATGGGTACCATGCAATATGACTTCAAAGCGTCTTCATTTGCTCACCGAACCTCTCCAATCCTATCACTGCTGCGTTTATGTCCCTGTACACATGCTTGATTCTCTTTCGGAGACATAGCAATCCATAGGTTTTAAGATACTTACTAGTCAGGTACATTCTTAGGCGTTTAATATGCGGTGTTGAGTCCATTTCGTTGAGCAAGGAGTAGCTCTTGTCTATTCCATATTTGGCTTAAGGAACTTTATCTGTGCTCATTTCAATCTCTGGTTTTATGCAGCATCCCAACTCACCTTTACCCTTAAACAAGCATAAGTTGGTTTTCTAAATTTGAGACCCTGTTCTGTTCTGTAATTCAGTTCCTGTGTAGCCAAGTTTACATTCCGTGTATTACTGATATCTTATGATGTTTCTTTTTCTGTGTGACTTATTTCAGTTAGCATCATCGTACCTGAATCCACTCAATGTGCTTCTACGGGCCTGATGACATAGATTTCACTGCTGAGTGATACTGCATTGTACGTAAGTACCACAAGTTCTTTATCCATTTTTCACTTTCTGTGATATTGAACTTGTACGGTAAATGAGGTTCTTGTAAACAGAGGCGTCCCAAACATTGGGGTGGCTGTATCTTTTTGATTTTAATTTCCCTAAGCTATAGGACCATAAGTGGAAGTGCCCTAGGCTCTGTTGCTTTGTTTTTTAGATGTTTCAGGAAACACCATACACTTCTCCCGAGTGTCTGTTGGCAATTTACATCCCGCCCATCAGCATAACAAGGCTCGCAGTTCTCCATGGCCTGTTCTGCGTTTCTGGATTTTACAATTTTTTCAGATGGCCCTTTTGACCGGGGGGAAGTGAGACTTCATTGTAGTGCAGATTTCCTTTGCAAGCTTGCTTGGTTGGCCAAAAAGGGCGTATGCGTTTTTTCCTGAATATATTCAGGAAAAAATGCATACGCCCTTTTTGGCCAAGTGCATCATTGTGGACGTTCTGCCTCTTTTCCTATGCTTTCAATGCAATTCCAGTCTACCTCCTGAAATCGGTTTCCTGCAATTCTGCCCCGCTTTCAAGTCCTCTTGGCAGCCTTACTTCAGTATATTTTTGGACGATAGTTGTCATTTATAACTCTGCAGGTTTGTGAATTACAGTGCCCCTGAGCTCCTTTCTTCAACTCGTTTTCTTGTGAGCTGGCCGCAACACCGCAGGATGGCTTCAGGCCCTAATCTGGTTCCGGCACGGCACGCTGAGCCTTTGGTTATTTCCTCTTCCTGGTGGGAAATGAGAGTTAAATTTGCCCGTCCAGACACCTCCAGCTAGTCTCTCATTGGTTCTCGCTATTCCTGTTCATCTTCCGCAGAAATTGCAAACTGGGCCAAACAGGAGGTTAAAGGGACTGACTCTCCAAGTCGGGAGAGTGTTAGTAAAGCGTCTGGAATGTTGCACCCGAGTACCAGGGTACGAAAACTGAGACATATTTGAACACGTCTCCCGATCACATGGTTGATCATACTCTAGGTTCCACATGCATGTTTTAGCTGAAGGAGGAATACCTTAAACCTGGGTAGTTGAAACCCGTGGAATGGGTACCATGCAATATGACTTCAAAGGGTCTTCATTTGCTCACCGAACCTCTCCAATCCTATCACTGCTTTGTTTATATCCCTGTACACATGCTTGATTCTCTTTCGGAGACATAGCAATCCATAGGTTTTAAGATACTTAAGAGTCAGGTACATTCTTAGGCGTTTAATATGCGGTGTTGAGTCCATTTCGTTGAGCAAGGAGTAGCTCTTGTCTATTCCATATTTGGCTTAAGGAACTTTATCTGTGCTCATTTCAATCTCTGGTTTTTTGCAGCACCCCAACTCACCTTTACCCTTAAACAAGCATAAGTTGGTTTTCTAAATTTGAGACCCTGTTCTGTTCTGTAATTCAGTTCCTGTGTAGCCAAGTTTACATTCCGTGTATTACTGATATCTTATGATGTTTCTTTTTCTGTGTGACTTATTTCAGTTAGAATCATCGTACCTGAATCCACTCATTGTGCTGCTACGGGCCTGATGACATAGATTTCACTGCTGAGTGATACTGCATTGTACGTAAGTACCACAAGTTCTTTATCCATTTTTCACTTTCTGTGATATTGAACTTGTACGGTAAACGAGGTTCTTGTAAACAGAGGCGTCCCAAACATTGGGGTGGCTGTATCTTTTGGATTTTAATTTCCCTAAGCTATAGGACCATAAGTGGAAGTGCCCTAGGCTCTGTTGCTTTGTTTTTCAGATGTTTCAGGAAACACCATACACTTCTCCCGAGTGTCTGTTGGCAATTTACATCCCGCCCATCAGCATAACAAGGCTCCCAGTTCTCCATGGCCTGTCCTGCCTTTCTGGATTTTACACTTTTTGCAGATGGCCCTTTTGACCGGGGGGAAGTGAGACTTCATTGTAGTGCAGATTTCCTTTGCAAGCTTGCTTGGTTGGCCAAAAAGGGCGTATGCGTTTTTTCCTGAATATATTCAGGAAAAAACGCATACGCCCTTTTTGGCCAAGTGCATCATTGTGGACGTTCTGCCTATTTTCCTATGCTTTCAATGCAATTCCAGTCTACCTCCTGAAATCGGTTTCCTGCAATTCTGCCCCGCTTTCAAGTCCTCTTGGAAGCCTTACTTCAGTATATTTTTGGACGATAGCTGTCATTTATAACTCTGCAGGTTTGTGAATTACAGTGCCCTTGAGTCCCTTTCTTCAACTCGCTTTCTTGTGACCTGGCCGCAACACCGCAGGATGGCTTCAGGCCCTAATCTGGTTCCGGCACGGCACGCTGAGCCTTTGGTTATTTCCTCTTCCTGGTGGGAAATGAGAGTTAAATTTGCCCGTCCAGACACCTCCAGCTAGTCTCTCATTGGTTCTCGCTATTCCTGTTCATCTTCTGCAGAAATTGCAAACTGGGCCAAACAGGAGTTTAAAGGGACTGACTCTCCAAGTCGGGAGAGTGTTAGTAAAGCGTCTGGAATGTTGCACCCGAGTACCAGGGTACGAAAACTGAGACATATTTGAACACGTCTCCCGATCACATGGTTGATCATACTCTAGGTTCCACATGCATGTTTTAGCTGAAGGAAGAATACCTTAAACCTGGGTAGTTGAAACCTGTGGAATGGGTACCATGCAATATGACTTCAAAGGGTCTTCATTTGCTCACCGAACCTCTCCAATCCTATCACTGCTGCGTTTATGCCCCTGTACACACGCTTGATTCTCTTTTGGAGACATAGCAATCCATAGGTTTTAAGATACTTACTAGTAAGGTACATTCTTAGGCGTTTAATATGGGGTGTTGAGTCCATTTCGTTGAGCAAGGAGTAGCTCTTGTCTATTCCATATTTGGCTTAAGGAACTTTATCTGTGCTCATTTCAATCTCTGGTTTTATGCAGCACCCCATCTCACGTTTCCCCTTAAGCAAGCATAAGTTGGTTTTCTAAATTTGAGACCCTGTTGTGTTTTGGAATTCAGTTCCTGTGTAGCCAAGTTTACATTCCGTGTATTAGTGATATCTTATGATGTTTCTTTTTCTGTGTGACTTATTTCAGTTAGAATCATCATACCTGAATCCACTCATTATGCTGCTAGGGGCCTGATGACATAGATTTCATTGCTGAGTGATACTGCATTGTACGTAAGTACCACAAGTTCTTTATCCATTTTTCACTTTCTGTGATATTGAACTTGTACGGTAAACGAGGTTCTTGTAAACAGAGGCGTCCCAAATTTTGGGGTGGCTGTGTCTTTTTGATTTTAATTTCCCTAAGCTATAGGACCATAAGTGAAAGTGCCCTAAGCTCTGTTGCTTTGTTTCTTAGATGTTTCAGGAAACACCATACACTTCTCCCAAGTGTCTGTTGGCAATTTACATCCCGCCCATCAGCATAACAAGGCTCCCAGTTCTCCATGGCCTGTCCTGCCTTTCTGGATTTTACACCTTTTTCAGATGGCCCTTTTGACCGGGGGGAAGTGAGACTTCATTGTAGTGCAGATTTCCTTTGCAAGCTTGCTTGGTTGGCCAAAAAGGGCGTATGCGTTTTTTCCTGAATATATTCAGGAAAAAACGCATACGCCCTTTTTGGCCAAGTGCATCATTGTGGACGTTCTGCCTCTTTTCCTATGCTTTCAATGCAATTCCAGTCTACCTCCTGAAATCGGTTTCCTGCAATTCTGCCCCGCTTTCGAGTCCTCTTGGCAGCCTTACTTCAGTATATTTTTGGACGATAGCTGTCATTTATAACTCTGCAGGTTTGTGAATTACAGTGCCCCTGAGCTCCTTTCTTCAACTTGCTTTCCTGTGAGCTGGCCGCAACACCGCAGGATGGCTTCAGGACCTATTCTGGTTCCGGCACGGCACGCTGAGCCTTTGGTTATTTCCTCTTCCTGGTGGGAAATGAGAGTTAAATTTGCCCGTCCAGACACCTCCAGCTAGTCTCTCATTGGTTCTCGCTATTCCTGTTCATCTTCCGCAGAAATTGCAAACTGGGCCAAACAGGAGGTTAAAGGCGCTGACTCTCCAAGTGGGGAGAGTGTTAGTAAAGCGTCTGGAATGTTGCACCCGAGTACCAGGGGAGGAAAACTGAGACATATTTGAACACGTCTCCCGTTCACACGATTGATCATACTCTGGGTTCCACATGCATGTTTTAGCTGAAGGAAGAATACCTTAAACCTGGAGAGTTGAGACCCGTGGAATGGGTACCATGCAATATGACTTCAAAGGGTCTTCATTTGCTCACCGAACCTCTCCAATCCTATCACTGCTGCGTTTATGTCCCTGTACACATGCTTGATTCTCTTTCAGAGACATAGCAATCCATAGGTTTTAAGATACTTAAGAGTCAGGTACATTCTTAGGCGTTTAATATGCGGTGTTGAGTCCATTTCGTTGAGCAAGGAGTAGCTCTTGTCTATTCCATATTTGGCTTAAGGAACTTTATCTGTGCTCATTTCAATCTCTGGTTTTATGCAGCACCCCAACTCACCTTTACCCTTAAACAAGCATAAGTTGGTTTTCTAAATTTGAGACCCTGTTCTGTTCTGTAATTCAGTTCCTGTGTAGCCAAGTTTACATTCCGTGTATTACTGATATCTTATGATGTTTCTTTTTCTGTGTGACTTATTTCAGTTAGAATCATCGTACCTGAATCCACTCATTGTGCTGCTACGGGCCTGATGACATAGATTTCACTGCTGAGTGATACTGCATTGTACGTAAGTACCACAAGTTCTTTATCCATTTTTCACTTTCTGTGATATTGAACTTGTATGGTAAACGAGGTTCTTGTAAACAGAGGCGTCCCAAACATTGGGGTGGCTGTATCTTTTTGATTTTAATTTCCCTAAGCTATAGGACCATAAGTGGAAGTGCCCTAGGCTCTGTTGCTTTGTTTTTTAGATGTTTCAGGAAACACCATACACTTCTCCCGAGTGTCTGTTGGCAATTTACATCCCGCCCATCAGCATAACAAGGCTCCCAGTTCTCCATGGCCTGTCCTGCCTTTCTGGATTTTACACTTTTTGCAGATGGCCCTTTTGACCGGGGGGAAGTGAGACTTCATTGTAGTGCAGATTTCCTTTGCAAGCTTGCTTGGTTGGCCAAAAAGGGCGTATGCGTTTTTTCCTGAATATATTCAGGAAAAAACGCATACGCCCTTTTTGGCCAAGTGCATCATTGTGGACGTTCTGCCTCTTTTCCTATGCTTTCAATGCAATTCCAGTCTACCTCCTGAAATCGGTTTCCTGCAATTCTGCCCCGCTTTCAAGTCCTCTTGGCAGCCTTACTTCAGTATATTTTTGGACGATAGCTGTCATTTATAACTCTGCAGGTTTGTGAATTACAGTGCCCCTGAGCTCCTTTCTTCAACTCGTTTTCTTGTGAGCTGGCCGCAACACCGCAGGATGGCTTCAGGCCCTAATCTGGTTCCGGCACGGCACGCTGAGCCTTTGGTTATTTCCTCTTCCTGGTGGGAAATGAGAGTTAAATTTGCCCGTCCAGACACCTCCAGCTAGTCTCTCATTGGTTCTCGCTATTCCTGTTCATCTTCCGCAGAAATTGCAAACTGGGCCAAACAGGAGGTTAAAGGGACTGACTCTCCAAGTCGGGAGAGTGTTAGTAAAGCGTCTGGAATGTTGCACCCGAGTACCAGGGTACGAAAACTGAGACATATTTGAACACGTCTCCCGATCACATGGTTGATCATACTCTAGGTTCCACATGCATGTTTTAGCTGAAGGAAGAATACCTTAAACCTGGGTAGTTGAAACCCGTGGAATGGGTACCATGCAATATGACTTCAAAGGGTCTTCATTTGCTCACCGAACCTCTCCAATCCTATCACTGCTGCGTTTATGTCCCTGTACACATGCTTGATTCTCTTTCGGAGACATAGCAATCCATAGGTTTTAAGATACTTAAGAGTCAGGTACATTCTTAGGCGTTTAATATGCGGTGTTGAGTCCATTTCGTTGAGCAAGGAGTAGCTCTTGTCTATTCCATATTTGGCTTAAGGAACTTTATCTGTGCTCATTTCAATCTCTGGTTTTATGCAGCACCCCAACTCACCTTTCCCCTTAAACAAGCATAAGTTGGTTTTCTAAATTTGAGACCCTGTTCTGTTCTGTAATTCAGTTCCTGTGTAGCCAAGTTTACATTCCGTGTATTACTGATATCTTATGATGTTTCTTTTTCTGTGTGACTTATTTCAGTTAGAATCATCGTACCTGAATCCACTCATTGTGCTGCTACGGGCCTGATGACATAGATTTCACTGCTGAGTGATACTGCATTGTACGTAAGTACCACAAGTTCTTTATCCATTTTTCACTTTCTGTGATATTGAACTTGTACGGTAAACGAGGTTCTTGTAAACAGAGGCGTCCCAAACATTGGGGTGGCTGTATCTTTTTGATTTTAATTTCCCTAAGCTATAGGACCATAAGTGGAAGTGCCCTAGGCTCTGTTGCTTTGTTTTTTAGACGTTTCAGGAAACACCATACACTTCTCCCGAGTGTCTGTTGGCAATTTACATCCCGCCCATCAGCATAACAAGGCTCCCAGTTCTCCATGGCCTGTCCTGCCTTTCTGGATTTTACACTTTTTTCAGATGGCCCTTTTGACCGGGGGGAAGTGAGACTTCATTGTAGTGCAGATTTCCTTTGCAAGCTTGCTTGGTTGGCCAAAAAGGGCGTATGCGTTTTTTCCTGAATATATTCAGGAAAAAACGCATACGCCCTTTTTGGCCAAGTGCATCATTGTGGACGTTCTGCCTCTTTTCCTATGCTTTCAATGCAATTCCAGTCTACCTCCTGAAATCGGTTTCCTGCAATTCTGCCCCGCTTTCAAGTCCTCTTGGCAGCCTTACTTCAGTATATTTTTGGACGATAGTTGTCATTTATAACTCTGCAGGTTTGTGAATTACAGTGCCCCTGAGCTCCTTTCTTCAACTCGTTTTCTTGTGAGCTGGCCGCAACACCGCAGGATGGCTTCAGGCCCTAATCTGGTTCCGGCACGGCACGCTGAGCCTTTGGTTATTTCCTCTTCCTGGTGGGAAATGAGAGTTAAATTTGCCCGTCCAGACACCTCCAGCTAGTCTCTCATTGGTTCTCGCTATTCCTGTTCATCTTCCGCAGAAATTGCAAACTGGGCCAAACAGGAGGTTAAAGGGACTGACTCTCCAAGTCGGGAGAGTGTTAGTAAAGCGTCTGGAATATTGCACCCGAGTACCAGGGTACGAAAACTGAGACATATTTGAACTCGTCTCCCGATCACATGGTTGATCATACTCTAGGTTCCACATGCATGTTTTAGCTGAAGGAAGAATACCTTAAACCTGGGTAGTTGAAACCCGTGGAATGGGTACCATGCAATATGACTTCAAAGAGTCTTCATTTGCTCACCGAACCTCTCCAATCCTATCACTGCTGCGTTTATGTCCCTGTACACATGCTTGATTCTCTTTCGGAGACATAGCAATCCATAGGTTTTAAGATACTTAAGAGTCAGGTACATTCTTAGGCGTTTAATATGCGGTGTTGAGTCCATTTCGTTGAGCAAGGAGTAGCTCTTGTCTATTCCATATTTGGCTTAAGGAACTTTATCTGTGCTCATTTCAATCTCTGGTTTTATGCAGCACCCCAACTCACCTTTACCCTTAAACAAGCATAAGTTGGTTTTCTAAAATTGAGACCCTGTTCTGTTCTGTAATTCAGTTCCTGTGTAGCCAAGTTTACATTCTGTGTATTACTGATATCTTATGATGTTTCTTTTTCTGTGTGACTTATTTCAGTTAGAATCATCGTACCTGAATCCACTCATTGTGCTGCTACGGGCCTGATGACATAGATTTCACTGCTGAGTGATACTGCATTGTACGTAAGTACCACAAGTTCTTTATCCATTTTTCACTTTCTGTGATATTGAACTTGTACGGTAAACGAGGTTCTTGTAAACAGAGGCGTCCCAAACATTGGGGTGGCTGTATCTTTTTGATTTTAATTTCCCTAAGCTATAGGACCATAAGTGGAAGTGCCCTAGGCTCTGTTGCTTTGTTTTTTAGACGTTTCAGGAAACACCATACACTTCTCCCGAGTGTCTGTTGGCAATTTACATCCCGCCCATCAGCATAACAAGGCTCCCAGTTCTCCATGGCCTGTCCTGCCTTTCTGGATTTTACACTTTTTTCAGATGGCCCTTTTGACCGGGGGGAAGTGAGACTTCATTGTAGTGCAGATTTCCTTTGCAAGCTTGCTTGGTTGGCCAAAAAGGGCGTATGCGTTTTTTCCTGAATATATTCAGGAAAAAACGCATACGCCCTTTTTGGCCAAGTGCATCATTGTGGACGTTCTGCCTCTTTTCCTATGCTTTCAATGCAATTCCAGTCTACCTCCTGAAATCGGTTTCCTGCAATTCTGCCCCGCTTTCAAGTCCTCTTGGCAGCCTTACTTCAGTATATTTTTGGACGATAGTTGTCATTTATAACTCTGCAGGTTTGTGAATTACAGTGCCCCTGAGCTCCTTTCTTCAACTCGTTTTCTTGTGAGCTGGCCGCAACACCGCAGGATGGCTTCAGGCCCTAATCTGGTTCCGGCACGGCACGCTGAGCCTTTGGTTATTTCCTCTTCCTGGTGGGAAATGAGAGTTAAATTTGCCCGTCCAGACACCTCCAGCTAGTCTCTCATTGGTTCTCGCTATTCCTGTTCATCTTCCGCAGAAATTGCAAACTGGGCCAAACAGGAGGTTAAAGGGACTGACTCTCCAAGTCGGGAGAGTGTTAGTAAAGCGTCTGGAATGTTGCACCCGAGTACCAGGGTACGAAAACTGAGACATATTTGAACACGTCTCCCGATCACATGGTTGATCATACTCTAGGTTCCACATGCATGTTTTAGCTGAAGGAAGAATACCTTAAACCTGGGTAGTTGAAACCCGTGGAATGGGTACCATGCAATATGACTTCAAAGGGTCTTCATTTGCTCACCGAACCTCTCCAATCCTATCACTGCTGCGTTTATGTCCCTGTACACATGCTTGATTCTCTTTCGGAGACATAGCAATCCATAGGTTTTAAGATACTTAAGAGTCAGGTACATTCTTAGGCGTTTAATATGCGGTGTTGAGTCCATTTCGTTGAGCAAGGAGTAGCTCTTGTCTATTCCATATTTGGCTTAAGGAACTTTATCTGTGCTCATTTCAATCTCTGGTTTTATGCAGCACCCCAACTCACCTTTACCCTTAAACAAGCATAAGTTGGTTTTCTAAATTTGAGTCCCTGTTCTGTTCTGTAATTCAGTTCCTGTGTAGCCAAGTTTACATTCCGTGTATTACTGATATCTTATGATGTTTCTTTTTCTGTGTGACTTATTTCAGTTAGAATCATCGTACCTGAATCCACTCATTGTGCTGCTACGGGCCTGATGACATAGATTTCACTGCTGAGTGATACTGCATTGTACGTAAGTACCACAAGTTCTTTATCCATTTTTCACTTTCTGTGATATTGAACTTGTACGGTAAACGAGGTTCTTGTAAACAGAGGCGTCCCAAACATTGGGGTGGCTGTATCTTTTTGATTTTAATTTCCCTAAGCTATAGGACCATAAGTGGAAGTGCCCTAGGCTCTGTTGCTTTGTTTTTTAGACGTTTCAGGAAACACCATACACTTCTCCCGAGTGTCTGTTGGCAATGTACATCCCGCCCATCAGCATAACAAGGCTCCCAGTTCTCCATGGCCTGTCCTGCCTTTCTGGATTTTACACTTTTTTCAGATGGCCCTTTTGACCGGGGGTAAGTGAGACTTCATTGTAGTGCAGATTTCCTTTGCAAGCTTGCTTGGTTGGCCAAAAAGGGCGTATGCGTTTTTTCCTGAATATATTCAGGAAAAAACGCATACGCCCTTTTTGGCCAAGTGCATCATTGTGGACGTTCTGCCTCTTTTCCTATGCTTTCAATGCAATTCCAGTCTACCTCCTGAAATCGGTTTCCTGCAATTCTGCCCCGCTTTCAAGTCCTCTTGGCAGCCTTACTTCAGTATATTTTTGGACGATAGTTGTCATTTATAACTCTGCAGGTTTGTGAATTACAGTGCCCCTGAGCTCCTTTCTTCAACTCGCTTTCTTGTGAGCTGGCCACAACACCGCAGGATGGCTTCAGGCCCTAATCTGGTTCCGGCACGGCACGCTGAGCCTTTGGTTATTTCCTCTTCCTGGTGGGAAATGAGAGTTAAATTTGCCCGTCCAGACACCTCCAGCTAGTCTCTCATTGGTTCTCGCTATTCCTGTTCATCTTCCGCAGAAATTGCAAACTGGGCCAAACAGGAGGTTAAAGGGACTGACTCTCCAAGTCGGGAGAGTGTTAGTAAAGCGTCTGGAATGTTGCACCCGAGTACCAGGGTACGAAAACTGAGACATATTTGAACACGTCTCCCGATCACATGGTTGATCATACTCTAGGTTCCACATGCATGTTTTAGCTGAAGGAAGAATACCTTAAACCTGGGTAGTTGAAACCCGTGGAATGGGTACCATGCAATATGACTTCAAAGGGTCTTCATTTGCTCACCGAACCTCTCCAATCCTATCACTGCTGCGTTTATGTCCCTGTACACATGCTTGATTCTCTTTCGGAGACATAGCAATCCATAGGTTTTAAGATACTTAAGAGTCAGGTACATTCTTAGGCGTTTAATATGCGGTGTTGAGTCCATTTCGTTGAGCAAGGAGTAGCTCTTGTCTATTCCATATTTGGCTTAAGGAACTTTATCTGTGCTCATTTCAATCTCTGGTTTTATGCAGCACCCCAACTCACCTTTACCCTTAAACAAGCATAAGTTGGTTTTCTAAATTTGAGTCCCTGTTCTGTTCTGTAATTCAGTTCCTGTGTAGCCAAGTTTACATTCCGTGTATTACTGATATCTTATGATGTTTCTTTTTCTGTGTGACTTATTTCAGTTAGAATCATCGTACCTGAATCCACTCATTGTGCTGCTACGGGCCTGATGACATAGATTTCACTGCTGAGTGATACTGCATTGTACGTAAGTACCACAAGTTCTTTATCCATTTTTCACTTTCTGTGATATTGAACTTGTACGGTAAACGAGGTTCTTGTAAACAGAGGCGTCCCAAACATTGGGGTGGCTGTATCTTTTTGATTTTAATTTCCCTAAGCTATAGGACCATAAGTGGAAGTGCCCTAGGCTCTGTTGCTTTGTTTTTTAGACGTTTCAGGAAACACCATACACTTCTCCCGAGTGTCTGTTGGCAATGTACATCCCGCCCATCAGCATAACAAGGCTCCCAGTTCTCCATGGCCTGTCCTGCCTTTCTGGATTTTACACTTTTTTCAGATGGCCCTTTTGACCGGGGGGAAGTGAGACTTCATTGTAGTGCAGATTTCCTTTGCAAGCTTGCTTGGTTGGCCAAAAAGGGCGTATGCGTTTTTTCCTGAATATATTCAGGAAAAAACGCATACGCCCTTTTTGGCCAAGTGCATCATTGTGGACGTTCTGCCTCTTTTCCTATGCTTTCAATGCAATTCCAGTCTACCTCCTGAAATCGGTTTCCTGCAATTCTGCCCCGCTTTCAAGTCCTCTTGGCAGCCTTACTTCAGTATATTTTTGGACGATAGTTGTCATTTATAACTCTGCAGGTTTGTGAATTACAGTGCCCCTGAGCTCCTTTCTTCAACTCGCTTTCTTGTGAGCTGGCCGCAACACCGCAGGATGGCTTCAGGCCCTAATCTGGTTCCGGCACGGCACGCTGAGCCTTTGGTTATTTCCTCTTCCTGGTGGGAAATGAGAGTTAAATTTGCCCGTCCAGACACCTCCAGCTAGTCTCTCATTGGTTCTCGCTATTCCTGTTCATCTTCCGCAGAAATTGCAAACTGGGCCAAACAGGAGGTTAAAGGGACTGACTCTCCAAGTCGGGAGAGTGTTAGTAAAGCGTCTGGAATGTTGCACCCGAGTACCAGGGTACGAAAACTGAGACATATTTGAAAACGTCTCCCGATCACATGGTTGATCATACTCTAGGTTCCACATGCATGTTTTAGCTGAAGGAAGAATACCTTAAACCTGGAGAGTTGAGACCCGTGTAATGGGTACCATGCAATATGACTTCAAAGGGTCTTCATTTGCTCACCGAACCTCTCCAATCCTATCACTGCTGCGTTTATGTCCCTGTACACATGCTTGATTCTCTTTCGGAGACATAGCAATCCATAGGTTTTAAGATACTTAAGAGTCAGGTACATTCTTAGGCGTTTAATATGCGGTGTTGAGTCCATTTCGTTGAGCAAGGAGTAGCTCTTGTCTATTCCATATTTGGCTTAAGGAACTTTATCTGTGCTCATTTCAATCTCTGGTTTTATGCAGCACCCCAACTCACCTTTACCCTTAAACAAGCATAAGTTGGTTTTCTAAATTTGAGTCCCTGTTCTGTTCTGTAATTCAGTTCCTGTGTAGCCAAGTTTACATTCCGTGTATTACTGATATCTTATGATGTTTCTTTTTCTGTGTGACTTATTTCAGTTAGAATCATCGTACCTGAATCCACTCATTGTGCTGCTACGGGCCTGATGACATAGATTTCACTGCTGAGTGATACTGCATTGTACGTAAGTACCACAAGTTCTTTATCCATTTTTCACTTTCTGTGATATTGAACTTGTACGGTAAACGAGGTTCTTGTAAACAGAGGCGTCCCAAACATTGGGGTGGCTGTATCTTTTTGATTTTAATTTCCCTAAGCTATAGGACCATAAGTGGAAGTGCCCTAGGCTCTGTTGCTTTGTTTTTTAGACGTTTCAGGAAACACCATACACTTCTCCCGAGTGTCTGTTGGCAATGTACATCCCGCCCATCAGCATAACAAGGCTCCCAGTTCTCCATGGCCTGTCCTGCCTTTCTGGATTTTACACTTTTTTCAGATGGCCCTTTTGACCGGGGGGAAGTGAGACTTCATTGTAGTGCAGATTTCCTTTGCAAGCTTGCTTGGTTGGCCAAAAAGGGCGTATGCGTTTTTTCCTGAATATATTCAGGAAAAAACGCATACGCCCTTTTTGGCCAAGTGCATCATTGTGGACGTTCTGCCTCTTTTCCTATGCTTTCAATGCAATTCCAGTCTACCTCCTGAAATCGGTTTCCTGCAATTCTGCCCCGCTTTCAAGTCCTCTTGGCAGCCTTACTTCAGTATATTTTTGGACGATAGTTGTCATTTATAACTCTGCAGGTTTGTGAATTACAGTGCCCCTGAGCTCCTTTCTTCAACTCGCTTTCTTGTGAGCTGGCCGCAACACCGCAGGATGGCTTCAGGCCCTAATCTGGTTCCGGCACGGCACGCTGAGCCTTTGGTTATTTCCTCTTCCTGGTGGGAAATGAGAGTTAAATTTGCCCGTCCAGACACCTCCAGCTAGTCTCTCATTGGTTCTCGCTATTCCTGTTCATCTTCCGCAGAAATTGCAAACTGGGCCAAACAGGAGGTTAAAGGGACTGACTCTCCAAGTCGGGAGAGTGTTAGTAAAGCGTCTGGAATGTTGCACCCGAGTACCAGGGTACGAAAACTGAGACATATTTGAAAACGTTTCCCGATCACATGGTTGATCATACTCTAGGTTCCACATGCATGTTTTAGCTGAAGGAAGAATACCTTAAACCTGGAGAGTTGAGACCCGTGTAATGGGTACCATGCAATATGACTTCAAAGGGTCTTCATTTACTCACCGAACCTCTCCAATCCTATCACTGCTGCGTTTATGTCCCTGTACACATGCTTGATTCTCTTTCGGAGACATAGCAATCCATAGGTTTTAAGATACTTAAGAGTCAGGTACATTCTTAGGCGTTTAATATGCGGTGTTGAGTCCATTTCGTTGAGCAAGGAGTAGCTCTTGTCTATTCCATATTTGGCTTAAGGAACTTTATCTGTGCTCATTTCAATCTCTGGTTTTATGCAGCACCCCAACTCACCTTTACCCTTAAACAAGCATAAGTTGGTTTTCTAAATTTGAGTCCCTGTTCTGTTCTGTAATTCAGTTCCTGTGTAGCCAAGTTTACATTCCGTGTATTACTGATATCTTATGATGTTTCTTTTTCTGTGTGACTTATTTCAGTTAGAATCATCGTACCTGAATCCACTCATTGTGCTGCTACGGGCCTGATGACATAGATTTCACTGCTGAGTGATACTGCATTGTACGTAAGTACCACAAGTTCTTTATCCATTTTTCACTTTCTGTGATATTGAACTTGTACGGTAAACGAGGTTCTTGTAAACAGAGGCGTCCCAAACATTGGGGTGGCTGTATCTTTTTGATTTTAATTTCCCAAAGCTATAGGACCATAAGTGGAAGTGCCCTAGGCTCTGTTGCTTTGTTTTTTAGACGTTTCAGGAAACACCATACACTTCTCCCGAGTGTCTGTTGGCAATTTACATCCCGCCCATCAGCATAACAAGGCTCCCAGTTCTCCATGGCCTGTCCTGCCTTTCTGGATTTTACACTTTTTTCAGATGGCCCTTTTGACCGGGGGGAAGTGAGACTTCATTGTAGTGCAGATTTCCTTTGCAAGCTTGCTTGGTTGGCCAAAAAGGGCGTATGCGTTTTTTCCTGAATATATTCAGGAAAAAACGCATACGCCCTTTTTGGCCAAGTGCATCATTGTGGACGTTCTGCCTCTTTTCCTATGCTTTCAATGCAATTCCAGTCTACCTCCTGAAATCGGTTTCCTGCAATTCTGCCCCGCTTTCAAGTCCTCTTGGCAGCCTTACTTCAGTATATTTTTGGACGATAGTTGTCATTTATAACTCTGCAGGTTTGTGAATTACAGTGCCCCTGAGCTCCTTTCTTCAACTCGCTTTCTTGTGAGCTGGCCGCAACACCGCAGGATGGCTTCAGGCCCTAATCTGGTTCCGGCACGGCACGCTGAGCCTTTGGTTATTTCCTCTTCCTGGTGGGAAATGAGAGTTAAATTTGCCCGTCCAGACACCTCCAGCTAGTCTCTCATTGGTTCTCACTATTCCTGTTCATCTTCCGCAGAAATTGCAAACTGGGCCAAACAGGAGGTTAAAGGGACTGACTCTCCAAGTCGGGAGAGTGTTAGTAAAGCGTCTGGAATGTTGCACCCGAGTACCAGGGTACGAAAACTGAAACATATTTGAAAACGTCTCCCGATCACATGGTTGATCATACTCTAGGTTCCACATGCATGTTTTAGCTGAAGGAAGAATACCTTAAACCTGGAGAGTTGAGACCCGTGTAATGGGTACCATGCAATATGACTTCAAAGGGTCTTCATTTGCTCACCGAACCTCTCCAATCCTATCACTGCTGCGTTTATGTCCCTGTACACATGCTTGATTCTCTTTCGGAGACATAGCAATCCATAGGTTTTAAGATACTTAAGAGTCAGGTACATTCTTAGGCGTTTAATATGCGGTGTTGAGTCCATTTCGTTGAGCAAGGAGTAGCTCTTGTCTATTCCATATTTGGCTTAAGGAACTTTATCTGTGCTCATTTCAATCTCTGGTTTTATGCAGCACCCCAACTCACCTTTACCCTTAAACAAGCATAAGTTGGTTTTCTAAATTTGAGACCCTGTTCTGTTCTGTAATTCAGTTCCTGTGTAGCCAAGTTTACATTCCGTGTATTACTGATATCTTATGATGTTTCTTTTTCTGTGTGACTTATTTCAGTTAGAATCATCGTACCTGAATCCACTCATTGTGCTGCTACGGGCCTGATGACATAGATTTCACTGCTGAGTGATACTGCATTGTACGTAAGTACCACAAGTTCTTTATCCATTTTTCACTTTCTGTGATATTGAACTTGTACGGTAAACGAGGTTCTTGTAAACAGAGGCGTCCCAAACATTGGGGTGGCTGTATCTTTTGGATTTTAATTTCCCTAAGCTATAGGACCATAAGTGGAAGTGCCCTAGGCTCTGTTGCTTTGTTTTTTAGACGTCTCAGGAAACACCATACACTTCTCCCGAGTGTCTGTTGGCAATGTACATCCCGCCCATCAGCATAACAAGGCTCCCAGTTCTCCATGGCCTGTCCTGCCTTTCTGGATTTTACACTTTTTTCAGATGGCCCTTTTGACCGGGGGGAAGTGAGACTTCATTGTAGTGCAGATTTCCTTTGCAAGCTTGCTTGGTTGGCCAAAAAGGGCGTATGTGTTTTTTCCTGAATATATTCAGGAAAAAACGCATACGCCCTTTTTGGCCAAGTGCATCATTGTGGACGTTCTGCCTCTTTTCCTATGCTTTCAATGCAATTCCAGTCTACCTCCTGAAATCGGTTTCCTGCAATTCTGCCCCGCTTTCAAGTCCTCTTGGCAGCCTTACTTCAGTATATTTTTGGACGATAGTTGTCATTTATAACTCTGCAGGTTTGTGAATTACAGTGCCCCTGAGCTCCTTTCTTCAACTCGTTTTCTTGTGAGCTGGCCGCAACACCGCAGGATGGCTTCAGGCCCTAATCTGGTTCCGGCACGGCACGCTGAGCCTTTGGTTATTTCCTCTTCCTGGTGGGAAATGAGAGTTAAATTTGCCCGTCCAGACACCTCCAGCTAGTCTCTCATTGGTTCTCGCTATTCCTGTTCATCTTCCGCAGAAATTGCAAACTGGGCCAAACAGGAGGTTAAAGGGACTGACTCTCCAAGTCGGGAGAGTGTTAGTAAATCGTCTGGAATGTTGCACCCGAGTACCAGGGTACGAAAACTGAGACATATTTGAACACGTCTCCCGATCACATGGTTGATCATACTCTAGGTTCCACATGCATGTTTTAGCTGAAGGAAGAATACCTTAAACCTGGGTAGTTGAAACCCGTGGAATGGGTACCATGCAATATGACTTCAAAGGGTCTTCATTTGCTCACCGAACCTCTCCAATCCTATCACTGCTGCGTTTATGTCCCTGTACACATGCTTGATTCTCTTTCGGAGACATAGCAATCCATAGGTTTTAAGATACTTAAGAGTCAGGTACATTCTTAGGCGTTTAATATGCGGTGTTGAGTCCATTTCGTTGAGCAAGGAGTAGCTCTTGTCTATTCCATATTTGGCTTAAGGAACTTTATCTGTGCTCATTTCAATCTCTGGTTTTATGCAGCACCCCAACTCGCCTTTACCCTTAAACAAGCATAAGTTGGTTTTCTAAATTTGAGTCCCTGTTCTGTTCTGTAATTCAGTTCCTGTGTAGCCAAGTTTACATTCCGTGTATTACTGATATCTTATGATGTTTCTTTTTCTGTGTGACTTATTTCAGTTAGAATCATCGTACCTGAATCCACTCATTGTGCTGCTACGGGCCTGATGACATAGATTTCACTGCTGAGTGATACTGCATTGTACGTAAGTACCACAAGTTCTTTATCCATTTTTCACTTTCTGTGATATTGAACTTGTACGGTAAACGAGGTTCTTGTAAACAGAGGCGTCCCAAACATTGGGGTGGCTGTATCTTTTTGATTTTAATTTCCCAAAGCTATAGGACCATAAGTGGAAGTGCCCTAGGCTCTGTTGCTTTGTTTTTTAGACGTTTCAGGAAACACCATACACTTCTCCCGAGTGTCTGTTGGCAATTTACATCCCGCCCATCAGCATAACAAGGCTCCCAGTTCTCCATGGCCTGTCCTGCCTTTCTGGATTTTACACTTTTTTCAGATGGCCCTTTTGACCGGGGGGAAGTGAGACTTCATTTTAGTGCAGATTTCCTTTGCAAGCTTGCTTGGTTGGCCAAAAAGGGCGTATGCGTTTTTTCCTGAATATATTCAGGAAAAAACGCATACGCCCTTTTTGGCCAAGTGCATCATTGTGGACGTTCTGCCTCTTTTCCTATGCTTTCAATGCAATTCCAGTCTACCTCCTGAAATCGGTTTCCTGCAATTCTGCCCCGCTTTCAAGTCCTCTTGGCAGCCTTACTTCAGTATATTTTTGGACGATAGTTGTCATTTATAACTCTGCAGGTTTGTGAATTACAGTGCCCCTGAGCTCCTTTCTTCAACTCGCTTTCTTGTGAGCTGGCCGCAACACCGCAGGATGGCTTCAGGCCCTAATCTGGTTCCGGCACGGCACGCTGAGCCTTTGGTTATTTCCTCTTCCTGGTGGGAAATGAGAGTTAAATTTGCCCGTCCAGACACCTCCAGCTAGTCTCTCATTGGTTCTCGCTATTCCTGTTCATCTTCCGCAGAAATTGCAAACTGGGCCAAACAGGAGGTTAAAGGGACTGACTCTCCAAGTCGGGAGAGTGTTAGTAAAGCGTCTGGAATGTTGCACCCGAGTACCAGGGTACGAAAACTGAGACATATTTGAAAACGTCTCCCGATCACATGGTTGATCATACTCTAGGTTCCACATGCATGTTTTAGCTGAAGGAAGAATACCTTAAACCTGGAGAGTTGAGACCCGTGTAATGGGTACCATGCAATATGACTTCAAAGGGTCTTCATTTGCTCACCGAACCTCTCCAATCCTATCACTGCTGCGTTTATGTCCCTGTACACATGCTTGATTCTCTTTCGGAGACATAGCAATCCATAGGTTTTAAGATACTTAAGAGTCAGGTACATTCTTAGGCGTTTAATATGCGGTGTTGAGTCCATTTCGTTGAGCAAGGAGGAGCTCTTCTCTATTCCATATTTGGCTTAAGGAACTTTATCTGTGCTCATTTCAATCTCTGGTTTTATGCAGCACCCCAACTCACCTTTACCCTTAAACAAGCATAAGTTGGTTTTCTAAATTTGAGACCCTGTTCTGTTCTGTAATTCAGTTCCTGTGTAGCCAAGTTTACATTCCGTGTATTACTGATATCTTATGATGTTTCTTTTTCTGTGTGACTTATTTCAGTTAGAATCATCGTACCTGAATCCACTCATTGTGCTGCTACGGGCCTGATGACATAGATTTCACTGCTGAGTGATACTGCATTGTACGTAAGTACCACAAGTTCTTTATCCATTTTTCACTTTCTGTGATATTGAACTTGTACGGTAAACGAGGTTCTTGTAAACAGAGGCGTCCCAAACATTGGGGTGGCTGTATCTTTTGGATTTTAATTTCCCTAAGCTATAGGACCATAAGTGGAAGTGCCCTAGGCTCTGTTGCTTTGTTTTTTAGACGTTTCAGGAAACACCATACACTTCTCCCGAGTGTCTGTTGGCAATGTACATCCCGCCCATCAGCATAACAAGGCTCCCAGTTCTCCATGGCCTGTCCTGCCTTTCTGGATTTTACACTTTTTTCAGATGGCCCTTTTGACCGGGGGGAAGTGAGACTTCATTGTAGTGCAGATTTCCTTTGCAAGCTTGCTTGGTTGGCCAAAAAGGGCGTATGCGTTTTTTCCTGAATATATTCAGGAAAAAACGCATACGCCCTTTTTGGCCAAGTGCATCATTGTGGACGTTCTGCCTCTTTTCCTATGCTTTCAATGCAATTCCAGTCTACCTCCTGAAATCGGTTTCCTGCAATTCTGCCCCGCTTTCAAGTCCTCTTGGCAGCCTTACTTCAGTATATTTTTGGACGATAGTTGTCATTTATAACTCTGCAGGTTTGTGAATTACAGTGCCCCTGAGCTCCTTTCTTCAACTCGTTTTCTTGTGAGCTGGCCGCAACACCGCAGGATGGCTTCAGGCCCTAATCTGGTTCCGGCACGGCACGCTGAGCCTTTGGTTATTTCCTCTTCCTGGTGGGAAATGAGAGTTAAATTTGCCCGTCCAGACACCTCCAGCTAGTCTCTCATTGGTTCTCGCTATTCCTGTTCATCTTCCGCAGAAATTGCAAACTGGGCCAAACAGGAGGTTAAAGGGACTGACTCTCCAAGTCGGGAGAGTGTTAGTAAAGCGTCTGGAATGTTGCACCCGAGTACCAGGGTACGAAAACTGAGACATATTTGAACACGTCTCCCGATCACATGGTTGATCATACTCTAGGTTCCACATGCATGTTTTAGCTGAAGGAAGAATACCTTAAACCTGGGTAGTTGAAACCCGTGGAATGGGTACCATGCAATATGACTTCAAAGGGTCTTCATTTGCTCACCGAACCTCTCCAATCCTATCACTGCTGCGTTTATGTCCCTGTACACACGCTTGATTCTCTTTCGGAGACATAGCAATCCATAGGTTTTAAGATACTTAAGAGTCAGGTACATTCTTAGGCGTTTAATATGCGGTGTTGAGTCCATTTCGTTGAGCAAGGAGTAGCTCTTGTCTATTCCATATTTGGCTTAAGGAACTTTATCTGTGCTCATTTCAATCTCTGGTTTTATGCAGCACCCCAACTCACCTTTACCCTTAAACAAGCATAAGTTGGTTTTCTAAATTTGAGTCCCTGTTCTGTTCTGTAATTCAGTTCCTGTGTAGCCAAGTTTACATTCCGTGTATTACTGATATCTTATGATGTTTCTTTTTCTGTGTGACTTATTTCAGTTAGAATCATCGTACCTGAATCCACTCATTGTGCTGCTACGGGCCTGATGACATAGATTTCACTGCTGAGTGATACTGCATTGTACGTAAGTACCACAAGTTCTTTATCCATTTTTCACTTTCTGTGATATTGAACTTGTACGGTAAACGAGGTTCTTGTAAACAGAGGCGTCCCAAACATTGGGGTGGCTGTATCTTTTTGATTTTAATTTCCCAAAGCTATAGGACCATAAGTGGAAGTGCCCTAGGCTCTGTTGCTTTGTTTTTTAGACGTTTCAGGAAACACCATACACTTCTCCCGAGTGTCTGTTGGCAATTTACATCCCGCCCATCAGCATAACAAGGCTCCCAGTTCTCCATGGCCTGTCCTGCCTTTCTGGATTTTACACTTTTTTCAGATGGCCCTTTTGACCGGGGGGAAGTGAGACTTCATTGTAGTGCAGATTTCCTTTGCAAGCTTGCTTGGTTGGCCAAAAAGGGCGTATGCGTTTTTTCCTGAATATATTCAGGAAAAAACGCATACGCCCTTTTTGGCCAAGTGCATCATTGTGGACGTTCTGCCTCTTTTCCTATGCTTTCAATGCAATTCCAGTCTACCTCCTGAAATCGGTTTCCTGCAATTCTGCCCCGCTTTCAAGTCCTCTTGGCAGCCTTACTTCAGTATATTTTTGGACGATAGTTGTCATTTATAACTCTGCAGGTTTGTGAATTACAGTGTCCCTGAGCTCCTTTCTTCAACTCGCTTTCTTGTGAGCTGGCCGCAACACCGCAGGATGGCTTCAGGCCCTAATCTGGTTCCGGCACGGCACGCTGAGCCTTTGGTTATTTCCTCTTCCTGGTGGGAAATGAGAGTTAAATTTGCCCGTCCAGACACCTCCAGCTAGTCTCTCATTGGTTCTCGCTATTCCTGTTCATCTTCCGCAGAAATTGCAAACTGGGCCAAACAGGAGGTTAAAGGGACTGACTCTCCAAGTCGGGAGAGTGTTAGTAAAGCGTCTGGAATGTTGCACCCGAGTACCAGGGTACGAAAACTGAGACATATTTGAAAACGTCTCCCGATCACATGGTTGATCATACTCTAGGTTCCACATGCATGTTTTAGCTGAAGGAAGAATACCTTAAACCTGGAGAGTTGAGACCCGTGTAATGGGTACCATGCAATATGACTTCAAAGGGTCTTCATTTGCTCACCGAACCTCTCCAATCCTATCACTGCTGCGTTTATGTCCCTGTACACATGCTTGATTCTCTTTCGGAGACATAGCAATCCATAGGTTTTAAGATACTTAAGAGTCAGGTACATTCTTAGGCGTTTAATATGCGGTGTTGAGTCCATTTCGTTGAGCAAGGAGTAGCTCTTGTCTATTCCATATTTGGCTTAAGGAACTTTATCTGTGCTCATTTCAATCTCTGGTTTTATGCAGCACCCCAACTCACCTTTACCCTTAAACAAGCATAAGTTGGTTTTCTAAATTTGAGACCCTGTTCTGTTCTGTAATTCAGTTCCTGTGTAGCCAAGTTTACATTCCGTGTATTACTGATATCTTATGATGTTTCTTTTTCTGTGTGACTTATTTCAGTTAGAATCATCGTACCTGAATCCACTCATTGTGCTGCTACGGGCCTGATGACATAGATTTCACTGCTGAGTGATACTGCATTGTACGTAAGTACCACAAGTTCTTTATCCATTTTTCACTTTCTGTGATATTGAACTTGTACGGTAAACGAGGTTCTTGTAAACAGAGGCGTCCCAAACATTGGGGTGGCTGTATCTTTTTGATTTTAATTTCCCTAAGCTATAGGACCATAAGTGGAAGTGCCCTAGGCTCTGTTGCTTTGTTTTTTAGATGTTTCAGGAAACACCATACACTTCTCCCAAGTGTCTGTTGGCAATTTACATCCCGCCCATCAGCATAACAAGGCTCCCAGTTCTCCATGGCCTGTCCTGCCTTTCTGGATTTTACACTTTTTTCAGATGGCCCTTTTGACCGGGGGGAAGTGAGACTTCATTGTAGTGCAGATTTCCTTTGCAAGCTTGCTTGGTTGGCCAAAAAGGGCATATCCGTTTTTTCCTGAATATATTCAGGAAAAAACGCATACGCCCTTTTTGGCCAAGTGCATCATTGTGGACGTTCTGCCTCTTTTCCTATGCTTTCAATGCAATTCCAGTCTACCTCCTGAAATCGGTTTCCTGCAATTCTGCCCCGCTTTCAAGTCCTCTTGGCAGCCTTACTTCAGTATATTTTTGGACGATAGTTGTCATTTATAACTCTGCAGGTTTGTGAATTACAGTGCCCCTGAGCTCCTTTCTTCAACTCGTTTTCTTGTGACCTGGCCGCAACACCGCAGGATGGCTTCAGGCCCTAATCTGGTTCCGGCATGGCACGCTGAGCCTTTGGTTATTTCCTCTTCCTGGTGGGAAATGAGAGTTAAATTTGCCCGTCCAGACACCTCCAGCTAGTCTCTCATTGGTTCTCGCTATTCCTGTTCATCTTCCGCAGAAATTGCAAACTGGGCCAAACAGGAGGTTAAAGGGACTGACTCTCCAAGTCGGGAGAGTGTTAGTAAAGCGTCTGGAATGTTGCACCCGAGTACCAGGGTACGAAAACTGAGACATATTTGAACACGTCTCCCGATCACATGGTTGATCATACTCTAGGTTCCACATGCATGTTTTAGCTGAAGGAAGAATACCTTAAACCTGGGTAGTTAAAACCCGTGGAATGGGTATCATGCAATGTGACTTCAAAGGGTCTTCATTTGCTCACCGAACCTCTCCAATCCTATCACTGCTGCGTTTATGTCCCTGTACACATGCTTGATTCTCTTTCGGAGACATAGCAATCCATAGGTTTTAAGATACTTAAGAGTCAGGTACATTCTTAGGCGTTTAATATGCGGTGTTGAGTCCATTTCGTTGAGCAAGGAGTAGCTCTTGTCTATTCCATATTTGGCTTAAGGAACTTTATCTGTGCTCATTTCAATCGCTGCTTTTATGCAGCACCCCAACTCACCTTTACCCTTAAACAAGCATAAGTTGGTTTTCTAAATTTGAGACCCTGTTCTGTTCTGTAATTCAGTTCCTGTGTAGCCAAGTTTACATTCCGTGTATTACTGATATCTTATGATGTTTCTTTTTCTGTGTGACTTATTTCAGTTAGAATCATCGTACCTGAATCCACTCATTGTGCTGCTACGGGCCTGATGACATAGATTTCACTGCTGAGTGATACTGCATTGTACGTAAGTACCACAAGTTCTTTATCCATTTTTCACTTTCTGTGATATTGAACTTGTACGGTAAACGAGGTTCTTGTAAACAGAGGCGTCCCAAACATTCGGGTGGCTGTATCTTTTTGATTTTAATTTCCCTAAGCTATAGGACCATAAGTGGAAGTGCCCTAGGCTCTGTTGCTTTGTTTTTTAGATGTTTCAGGAAACACCATACATTTCTCCCGAGTGTCTGTTGGCAATGTACATCCCGCCCATCAGCATAACAAGGCTCCCAGTTCTCCATGGCCTGTCCTGCCTTTCTGGATTTTACACTTTTTTCAGATGGCCCTTTTGACCGGGGGGAAGTGAGACTTCATTGTAGTGCAGATTTCCTTTGCAAGCTTGCTTGGTTGGCCAAAAAGGGCGTATGCGTTTTTTCCTGAATATATTCAGGAAAAAACGCATACGCCCTTTTTGGCCAAGTGCATCATTGTGGACGTTCTGCCTCTTTTCCTATGCTTTCAATGCAATTCCAGTCTACCTCCTGAAATCGGTTTCCTGCAATTCTGCCCCGCTTTCAAGTCCTCTTGGCAGCCTTACTTCAGTATATTTTTGGACGATAGTTGTCATTTATAACTCTGCAGGTTTGTGAATTACAGTGCCCCTGAGCTCCTTTCTTCAACTCGCTTTCTTGTGAGCTGGCCGCAACACCGCAGGATGGCTTCAGGCCCTAATCTGGTTCCGGCACGGCACGCTGAGCCTTTGGTTATTTCCTCTTCCTGGTGGGAAATGAGAGTTAAATTTGCCCGTCCAGACACCTCCAGCTAGTCTCTCATTGGTTCTCGCTATTCCTGTTCATCTTCCGCAGAAATTGCAAACTGGGCCAAACAGGAGGTTAAAGGGACTGACTCTCCAAGTCGGGAGAGTGTTAGTAAAGCGTCTGGAATGTTGCACCCGAGTACCAGGGTACGAAAACTGAGACATATTTGAACACGTCTCCCGATCACATGGTTGATCATACTCTAGGTTCCACATGCATGTTTTAGCTGAAGGAAGAATACCTTAAACCTGGGTAGTTGAAACCCGTGGAATGGGTACCATGCAATATGACTTCAAAGGGTCTTCATTTGCTCACCGAACCTCTCCAATCCTATCACTGCTGCGTTTATGTCCCTGTACACATGCTTGATTCTCTTTTGGAGACATAGCAATCCATAGGTTCTAAGATACTTAAGAGTCAGGTACATTCTTAGGCGTTTAATATGCGGTGTTGAGTCCATTTCGTTGAGCAAGGAGTAGCTCTTGTCTATTCCATATTTGGCTTAAGGAACTTTATCTGTGCTCATTTCAATCTCTGGTTTTATGCAGCACCCCAACTCACCTTTACCCTTAAACAAGCATAAGTTGGTTTTCTAAATTTGAGACCCTGTTCTGTTCTGTAATTCAGTTCCTGTGTAGCCAAGTTTACATTCCGTGTATTACTGATATCTTATGATGTTTCTTTTTCTGTGTGACTTATTTCAGTTAGAATCATCGTACCTGAATCCACTCATTGTGCTGCTACGGGCCTGATGACATAGATTTCACTGCTGAGTGATACTGCATTGTACGTAAGTACCACAAGTTCTTTATCCATTTTTCACTTTCTGTGATATTGAACTTGTACGGTAAACGAGGTTCTTGTAAAGAGAGGCGTCCCAAACTTTGGGGTGGCTGTGTCTTTTTCATTTTAATTTCCCTAAGCTATAGGACCATAAGTGGAAGTGCCCTAGGCTCTGTTGCTTTGTTTTTTAGATGTTTCAGGAAACACCATACACTTCTCCCGAGTGTCTGTTGGCAATTTACATCCCGCCCATCAGCATAACAAGGCTCCCAGTTCTCCATGGCCTGTCCTGCCTTTCTGGATTTTACACTTTTTTCAGATGGCCCTTTTGACCGGGGGGAAGTGAGACTTCATTGTAGTGCAGATTTCCTTTGCAAGCTTGCTTGGTTGGCCAAAAAGGGCGTATGCGTTTTTTCCTGAATATATTCAGGAAAAAACGCATACGCCCTTTTTGGCCAAGTGCATCATTGTGGACGTTCTGCCTCTTTTCCTATGCTTTCAATGCAATTCCAGTCTAACTCCTGAAATCGGTTTCCTGCAATTCTGCCCCGCTTTCAAGTCCTCTTGGCAGCCTTACTTCAGTATATTTTTGGACGATAGTTGTATTTTATAACTCTGCAGGTTTGTGAATTACAGTACCCCTGAGCTCCTTTCTTCAACTCGTTTTCTTGTGAGCTGGCCGCAACACCGCAGGATGGCTTCAGGCCCTAATCTCATTCCGGCACGGCACGCTGAGCCTTTGGTTATTTCCTCTTCCTGGTGGGAAATGAGAGTTAAATTTGCCCGTCCAGACACCTCCAGCTAGTCTCTCATTGGTTCTCCCTATTGCTGTTCATCTTCCGCAGAAATTGCAAACTGGGCCAAACAGGAGGTTAAAGGCGCTGACTCTCCAAGTGGGGAGAGTGTTAGTAAAGCGTCTGGAATGTTGCACCCGAGTACCAGGGGAGGAAAACTGAGACATATTTGAACACGTCTCCCGATCACATGGTTGATCATACTCTGGGTTCCACATGCATGTTTTAGCTGAAGGAAGAATACCTTAAACCTGGGTAGCTGAAACCCGTGTAATGGGTACCATGCAATATGACTTCAAAGGGTCTTCATTTGCTCACCGAACCTCTCCAATCCTATCACTGCTGCGTTTATGCCCCTGTACACACGCTTGATTCTCTTTTGGAGACATAGCAATCCATAGGTTTTAAGATGCTTACTAGTCAGGTACATTCTTAGGCGTTTAATATGGGATGTTGAGTCCATTTCATTGAGCAAGGAGTAGCTCTTGCCTATTCCATATTTGGCTTAAGGAAATTTATCTGTGCTCATTTCAATCTCTGGTTTTATGCAGCACCCCAACTCACCTTTCCCCTTAAGCAAGCATAAGTTGGTTTTCTAAATTTGAGACCCTGTTCTGTTTTGGAATTCAGTTCCTGTGTAGACAAGTTTACATTCCGTGTATTACTGATATCTTATGATGTTTCTTTTTCTGTGTGACTTATTTCAGTTAGAATCATCGTACCTGAATCCACTCATTATGCTGCTACGGGCCTGATGACATAGATTTCATTGCTGAGTGATACTGCATTGTACGTAAGTACCACAACTTCTTTATCCATTTTTCAATTTCTGTGATATTGAACTTGTACGGTAAACGAGGTTCTTGTAAACAGAGGCGTCCCAAACTTTGGGTTGGCTGTGTCTTTTTTGTTTTAATTTCCCTAAGCTATAGGACCATAAGTGGAAGTGCCCTAGGCTCTGTTGCTTTGTTTTTTAGATGTTTCAGGAAACACCATACACTTCTCCCAAGTGTCTGTTGGCAGTTTACATCCCACCCATCAGCATAACAAGGCTCCCAGTTCTCCATGGCCTGTCCTGCCTTTCTGGATTTTACACTTTTTTCCGATGGTCCTTTTGACCGGGGGGAAGTGAGACTTCATTGTAGTGCAGATTTCCTTTGCAAGCTTGCTTGGTTGGCCAAAAAGGACGTATGCGTTTTTTCCTGAATATATTCAGGAAAAAACGCATATGCACTTTTTGGCCAAGTGCATCATTGTGGACGTTCTGCCTCTTTTCCTATGCTTTCAATGCAATTCCAGTCTACCTCCTGAAATCGGTTTCCTGCAATTCTGCCCCGCTTTCAAGTCCTCTTGGCAGCCTTACTTCAGTATATTTTTGGACGATAGCTGTCATTTATAACTCTGCAGGTTTGTGAATTACAGTGCCCCTGAGCTCCTTTCTTCAATTCGCTTTCTTTTGAGCTGGCCGCAACACCACAGGATGGCTTCAGGCCCTAATCTGGTTCCGGCACAGCACGCTGAGCCTTTGGTTATTTCCTCTTCCTGGTGGGAAATGAGAGTTAAATTTGCCCGTCCAGACACCTCCAGCTAGTCTCTCATTGGTTCTGGCTATTCCTGTTCATCTTCCGCAGAAATTGCAAATTGGGCCAAACAGGAGGTTAAAGGCGCTGATTCTCCAAGTGGGGAGAGTGTTAGAAAAGCATCTTGAATGTTGCACCCGACTAACAGGGGAGGAAAACTGAGACATATTTGAACACGTCTCCCGTTCACACGGTTGATCATACTCTGGGTTCCACATGCATGTTTTAGCTGAAGGAAGAATACCTTAAACCTGGAGAGTTGAGACCCGTGTAATGGGTACCATGCAATATGACTTCAAAGGGTCTTCATTTGCTCACCGAACCTCTCCAATCCTATCACTGCTGCGTTTATGCCCCTGTACACACGCTTGATTCTCTTTTGGAGACATAGCAATCCATAGGTTTTAAGATACTTACTAGTCAGGTACATTCTTAGGCGTTTAATATGGGGTGTTGAGTCCATTTCGTTGAGCAAGGAGTAGCTCTTGTCTATTCCATATTTGGCTTAAGGAACTTTATCTGTGCTCATTTCAATCTCTGGTTTTATGCAGCACCCCAACTCACCTTTCCCCTTAAGCAAGCATAAGTTGGTTTTCTAAATTTGAGACCCTGTTCTGTTTTGGAATTCAGTTCCTGTGTAGCCAAGTTTACATTCCGTGTATTAGTGATATCTTATGAAGTTTCTTTTTCTGTGTGACTTATTTCAGTTAGAATCATCGTACCTGAATCCACTCATTATGCTGCTACGGGCCAGATGACATAGATTTCATTGCTGAGTGATACTGCATTGTACGTAAGTACCACAAGTTCTTTATCCATTTTTCACTTTCTGCGATGTTGAACTTGTACTGTAAATGAGGTTCTTGTAAACAGAGGCGTCCCAAACTTTGGGGTGGCTGTGTCTTTTTGATTTTAATTTCCCTAAGCTATAGGACCATAAGTGGAAGTGCCCTAGGCTCTGTTGCTTTGTTTTTTAGATGTTTCAGGAAACACCATACACTTCTCCCGAGTGTCTGTTGGCAATTTACATCCTGCCCATCAGCATAACAAGGCTCCCAGTTCTCCATGGCCTGTCCTGCCTTTCTGGATTTTACACTTTTTTCAGATGGCCCTTTTGACCGGGGGGAAGTGAGACTTCATTGTAGTGCAGATTTCCATTGCAAGCTTGCTTGGTTGGCCAAAAAGGGCGTATGCCTTTTTTCCTGAATATATTCAGGAAAAAACGCATACGCCCTTTTTGGTCAAGTGCATCATTGTGGACGTTCTGCCTCTTTTCCTATGCTTTCAATGCAATTCCAGTCTACCTCCTGAAATCGGTTTCCTGCAATTCTGTCCCGATATGAAGTCCTCTTGGCAGCCTTACTTCAGTATATTTTTGGACGATAGCTGTCATTTATAACTCTGCAGGTTTGTGAATTACAGTGCCCCTGAGGTCCTTTCTTCAACTCGCTTTCTTGTGACCTGGCCGCAACACCGCAGGATGGCTTCAGGCCCTAATCTGGTTCCGGCATGGCACGCTGAGCCTTTGGTTATTTCCTCTTCCTGGTGGGAAATGAGAGTTAAATTTGCCCGTCCAGACACCTCCAGCTAGTCTCTCATTGGTTCTCGCTATTCCTGTTCATCTTCCGCAGAAATTGCAAACTGGGCCAAACAGGAGGTTAAAGGGACTGACTCTCCAAGTCGGGAGAGTGTTAGTAAAGCGTCTGGAATGTTGCACCCGAGTACCAGGGTACGAAAACTGAGACATATTTGAACACATCTCCCGATCACATGGTTGATCATACTCTAGGTTCCACATGCATGTTTTAGCTGAAGGAAGAATACCTTAAACCTGGGTAGTTAAAACCCGTGGAATGGGTACCATGCAATATGACTTCAAAGGGTCTTCATTTGCTCACCGAACCTCTCCAATCCTATCACTGCTGCGTTTATGCCCCTGTACACACGCTTGATTCTCTTTTGGAGACATAGCAATCCATAGGTTTTAAGGTACTTACTAGTCAGGTACATTCTTAGGCGTTTAATATGGGGTGTTGAGTCCATTTCGTTGAGCAAGGAGTAGCTCTTGTCTATTCCATATTTGGCTTAAGGAACTTTATCTGTGCTCATTTCAATCTCTGGTTTTATGCAGCACCCCAACTCACCTTTCCCCTTAAGCAAGCATAAGTTGGTTTTCTAAATTTGAGACCCTGTTCTGTTTTGGAATTCAGTTCCTGTGTAGCCAAGTTTACATTCCGTGTATTAGTGATATCTTATGATGTTTCTTTTTCTGTGTGACTTATTTCAGTTAGAATCATCGTACCTGAATCCACTCATTATGCTGCTACGGGTCAGATGACATAGATTTCATTGCTGAGTGATACTGCATTGTACGTAAGTACCACAAGTTCTTTATCCATTTTTCACTTTCTGCGATGTTGAACTTGTACTGTAAATGAGGTTCTTGTAAACAGAGGCGTCCCAAACTTTGGGGTGGCTGTGTCTTTTTGATTTTAATTTCCCTAAGCTATAGGACGATAAGTGGAAGTGCCCTAGGCTCTGTTGCTTTGTTTTTTAGATGTTTCAGGAAACACCATACACTTCTCCCGAGTGTCTGTTGGCAATTGACATCCCGCCCATCAGCATAACAAGGCTCCCAGTTCTCCATGGCCTGTCCTGCCTTGCTGGATTTTACACTTTTTTCAGATGGCCCTTTTGACCGGGGGGAAGTGAGACTTCATTGTAGTGCAGATTTCCTTTGCAAGTTTGCTTGGTTGGCCAAAAGGGCGTATGTGTTTTTTCCTGAATATATTCAGGAAAAAACGCATACGCCCTTTTTGGCCAAGTGCATCATTGTGGACGTTCTGCCTCTTTTCCTATGCTTTCAATGCAATTCCAGTCTACCTCCTGAAATCGGTTTCCTGCAATTCTGCCCTGCTTTCAAGTCCTCTTGGCAGCCTTACTTCAGTATATTTTTGGACGATAGCTGTCATGTATAACTCTGCAGGTTTGTGAATTACATTGCCCCTGAGCTCCTTTCTTCAACTCGCTTTCTTGTGACCTGGCCGCAACACCGCAGGATGGCTTCAGCCCCTAATCTGGTTCCGGCACGGTTCGCTGAGCCTTTGGTTATTTCCTCTTCCTGGTGGGAAATGAGAGTTAAATTTGCCCGTCCAGACACCTCCAGCTAGTCTCTCATTGGTTCTCGCTATTCCTGTTCATCTTCCGCAGAAATTGCAAACTGGGCCAAACACGAGGTTAAAGGGACTGACTCTCCAAGTCGGGAGGGTGTTAGTAAAGCGTCTGGAATGTTGCACCCGAGTACCAGGGTACGAAAACTGAGACATATATGAACACGTCTCCCGATCACATGGTTGATCATACTCTAGGTTCCACATGCATATTTTAGCTGAAGGAAGGATACCTTAAACCTGGGTAGTTGAAACCCGTGGAATGGGTACCATGCAATATGACTTCAAAGGGTCTTCATTTGCTCACCGAATCTCTCCAATCCTATCACTGCTGCGTTTATGCCCCTGTACACATGCTTGATTCTCTTTCGGAGACATAGCAATCCATAGGTTTTAAGATACTTACTAGTCAGGTACATTCTTAGGCGTTTAATATGCGGTGTTGAGTCCATTTCGTTGAGCAAGGAGTAGCTCTTGTCTATTCCATATTTGGCTTAAGGAACTTTATCTGTGCTCATTTCAATCTCTGGTTTTATGCAGCACCCCAACTCACCTTTACCCTTAAGCAAGCATAAGTTGGTTTTCTAAATTTGAGACCCTGTTCTGTTCTGTAATTCAGTTCCTGTGTAGCCAAGTTTACATTCCGTGTATTAGTGTTATCTTATGATGTTTCTTTTTCTGTGTGACTTATTTTAGTTAGAATCATCATACCTGAATCCACTCATTATGCTGCTACGGGCCTGATGACATAGATTTCATTGCTGAGTGATACTGCATTGTACGTAAGTACCACAAGTTCTTTATCCATTTTTCACTTTCTGTGATATTGAACTTGTACTGTAAACGAGGTTCTTGTAAACAGAGGCGTCCCAAACTTTGGGGTGGCTGTGTCTTTTTGATTTTAATTTCCCTAAGCTATAGGACCATAAGTGGAAGTGCCCTAGGCTCTGTTGCTTTCTTTATTAGATGTTTCAGGAAACACCATACACTTCTCCCGAGTGTCTGTTGGCAATTTACATCCCGTCCATCAGCATAACAAGGCTCCCAGTTCTCCATGGCCCTTCCTGCCTTTCTGGATTTTACACTTTTCTCAGATGGCCCTTTTGACCGGGGGGAAGTGAGACTTCATTGTAGTGCAGATTTCCTTTGCAAGTTTGCTTGGTTGGCCAAAAAGGGCGTATGTGTTTTTTCCTGAATATATTCAGGAAAAAACGCATACGCCCTTTTTGGCCAAGTGCATCATTGTGGACGTTCTGCCTCTTTTCCTATGCTTTCAATGCAATTCCAGTCTACCTCCTGAAATCGGTTTCCTGCAATTCTGCCCTGCTTTCAAGTCCTCTTGGCAGCCTTACTTCAGTATACTTTTGGACGATAGCTGTCATTTATAACTCTGCAGGTTTGTGAATTACATTGCCCCTGAGCTCCTTTCTTCATCTCGCTTTCTTGTGACCTGGCCGTAACACCGCAGGATGGCTTCAGCCCCTAATCTGGTTCCGGCACGGCTCGCTGAGCCTTTGGTTATTTCCTCTTCCTGGTGGGAAATGAGAGTTAAATTTGCCCGTCCAGACACCTCCAGCTAGTCTCTCTTTGGTTCTCGCTATTCCTGTTCATCTTCCGCAGAAATTGCAAACTGGGCCAAACACGAGGTTAAAGGGACTGACTCTCCAAGTCGGGAGGGTGTTAGTAAAGCGTCTGGAATGTTGCACCCGAGTACCAGGGTACGAAAACTGAGACATATTTGAACACGTCTCCCGATCACATGGTTGATCATACTCTAGGTTCCACATGCATATTTTAGCTGAAGGAAGGATACCTTAAACCTGGGTAGTTGAAACCCGTGGAATGGGTACCATGCAATATGACTTCAAAGGGTCTTCATTTGCTCACCGAATCTCTCCAATCCTATCACTGCTGCGTTTATGCCCCTGTACACATGCTTGATTCTCTTTCGGAGACATAGCAATCCATAGGTTTTAAGATACTTACTAGTCAGGTACATTCTTAGGCATTTAATATGCGGTGTTGAGTCCATTTCGTTGAGCAAGGAGTAGCTCTTGTCTATTCCATATTTGGCTTAAGGAACTTTATCTGTGCTCATTTCAATCTCTGGTTTTATGCAGCACCCCAACTCACCTTTACCCTTAAGCAAGCATAAGTTGGTTTTCTAAATTTGAGACCCTGTTCTGTTCTGGAATTCAGTTCCTGTGTAGCCAAGTTTACATTCCTTGTATTAGTGATATCTTATGATGTTTCTTTTTCTGTGTGACTTATTTCAGTTAGAATCATCATACCTGAATCCACTCATTGTGCTGCTAAGGGCCTGATGACATAGATTTCATTGCTGAGTGATATTGCTTTGTAAGTAAATACCACAACTTCTTTATCCATTTTCACTTTCTGCGATGTTGAACTTGTACTGTAAACGAGGTTCTTGTAAACAGAGGCGTCCCAAACTTTGGGGTGGCTGTATCTTTTTGATTTTAATTTCCCTAAGCTATAGGACCATAAGTGGAAGTGCCCTAGGCTCTGTTGCTTTATTTTTTAGATGTTTCAGGAAACACCATACACTTCTCCCGAGTGGCTGTTGGCAATTTACATCCCGCCCATCAGCATAACAAGGCTCCCAGTTCTCCATGGCCCTTCCTGCCTTTCTGGATTTTACACATTTTTCAGATGGCCCTTTTGACCGGGGGGAAGTGAGACTTCATTGTAGTGCAGATTTCCTTTGCAAGTTTGCTTGGTTGGCCAAAAAGGGCATATCCGTTTTTTCCTGAATATATTCAGGAAAAAACGCATACGCCATTTTTGGCCAAGTGCATCATTGTGGACGTTCTGCCTCTTTTCCTATGCTTTCAATGCAATTCCAGTCTACCTCCTGAAATCGGTTTCCTGCAATTCTGCCCCGCTTTCAAGTCCTCTTGGCAGCCTTACTTCAGTATATTTTTGGACGATAGCTGTCATTTATAACTCTACAGTTTTGTGAATTACAGTGCCCCTGAGCTCCTTTCTTCAACTCGCTTTCTTGTGAGCTGGCCGCAACACCACAGGATGGCTTCAGGCCCTAATCTGTTTCCGGCACGGCACGCTGAGCCTTTGGTTATTTCCTCTTCCTGGTGGGAAATGAGAGTTAAATTTGCCCGTCCAGACACCTCCAGCTAGTCTCTCATTGGTTCTCCCTATTCCTGTTCATCTTCCGCAGAAATTGCAAACTGGGCCAAACAGGAGGTTAAAGGCGCTGACTCTCCAAGTGGGGAGAGTGTTAGTAAAGCGTCTGGAATGTTGCACCCGAGTACCAGGGGAGGAAAACTGAGACATATTTGAACACGTGTCCCGATCACATGGTTGATCATACTCTGGGTTCCACATGCATGTTTTAGCTGAAGGAAGAATACCTTAAACCTGGAGAGTTGATACCCGTGTAATGGGTACCATGCAGTATGACTTCAAAGGGTCTTCATTTGCTCACCGAACCTCTCCAATCCTATCACTGCTGCGTTTATGCCCCTGTACACACGCTTGATTCTCTTTCGGAGACATAGCAATCCATAGGTTTTAAGATACTTACTAGTCAGGTATATTCTTAGGCGTTTAATATGGGGTGTTGAATCCATTTCGTTGAGCAAGGAGTAGCTCTTGTCTATTCCATATTTGGCTTAAGGAACTTTATCTGTGCTCATTTCAATCTCTGGTTTTATGCAGCACCCCAACTCACCTTTCCCCTTAAGCAAGCATAAGTTGGTTTTCTAAATTTGAGACCCTGTTCTGTTTTGGAATTCAGTTCCTGTGTAGCCCAGTTTACATTCCGTGTATTAGTGATATCTTATGATGTTCCTTTTTCTGTGTGACTTATTTCAGTTCGAATCATCGTACCTGAATCCACTCATTATGCTGATATGGGCCTGATGACATAGATTTCATTGCTGAGTGATTCTGCATTGTACGTGAGTACCACAACTTCTTTATCCATTTCTCACTTTCTGTGATATTGAATTTGTACCGTAAACGAGGTTGTTTTAAACAGAGCCGTCCCAAACTTTGGGATGGCTGTGTCTTTTTGAATTTAATTTCCCAAATTATAGGACCATAAGTGGAAGTGCCCTAGGCTCTGTTGCTTTGTTTTTTAGATGTTTCAGGAAACACCATACACTTCTCCCGAGTGTCTGTTGGCAATGTACATCCCGCCCATCAGCATAACAAGGCTCCCAGTTCTCCATGGCCTGTCCTGCCTTGCTGGATTTTACACTTTTTTCAGATGGCCCTTTTGACCGGGGGGAAGTGAGACTTCATTGTAGTGCAGATTTCCTTTGCAAGCTTGCTTGGTTGGCCAAAAATGGCGTATGCGTTTTTTCCTGAATATATTCAGGAAAAAACGCATACGCCCTTTTTGGCCAAGTGCATCATTGTGGACGTTCTGCCTCTTTTCCTATGCTTTCAATGCAATTCCAGTCTACCTCCTGAAATCGGTTTCCTGCAATTCTGCCCCGCTTTCAAGTCCTCTTGGCAGCCTTACTTCAGTATATTTTTGGACAATAGCTGTCATTTATAACTCTGCAGGTTTGTGAATTACAGTGCCCCTGAGCTCTTTTCTTCAACTCGCTTTCTTGTGAGCTGGCCGCAACACCGCAAGATTGCTTCAGGCCCTAATCTGGTTCTGGCACGGCACGCTGAGCCTTTGGTTATTTCCTCTTCCTGGTGGGAAATGAGAGTTAAATTTGCCCGTCCAGACACCTCCAGCTAGTCTCTCATTGGTTCTCCCTATTCCTGTTCATCTTCCGCAGAAATTGCAAACTGGGCCAAACAGGAGGTTAAAGGCACTGACTCTCCAAGTGGGGAGATTGTTAGTAAAGCGTCTGGAATGTTGCACCCAAGTACCAGGGGACGAAAACTGAGACATATCTGAAAACGTCTCCCGATCACACGGTTGATCATACTCTGGGTTCCACATGCATGTTTTAGCTGAAGGAAGAATACCTTAAACCTGGAGAGTTGAGACCCGTGGAATGGGTACCATGCAATATGACTTCAAAGGGTCTTCATTTGCTCACCGAACCTCTCCAATCCTATCACTGCTGCGTTTATGCCCCTGTACACACGCTTGATTCTCTTTTGGAGACATAGCAATCCATAGGTTTTAAGATACTTACTAGTCAGGTACATTCTTAGGCGTTTAATATGCGGTGTTGAGTCCATTTCATTGAGCAAGGAGTAGCTCTTGTCTATTCCATATTTGGCTTAAGGAACTTTATCTGTGCTCATTTCAATCTCTGGTTTTATGCAGCACCCCAACTCAACTTTCTCCTTAAGCAAGCATAAGTTGCTTTTCTAAATTTGAGACCCTGTTCTGTTTTGGAATTCAGTTCCTCTGTAGCCAAGTTTACATTCAGTGTATTAGTGATATTTTTTAATGTTTCTTTTTCTGTGTGACTTATTTCAGTTAGAATCACCATACCTGAATACACTCATTGTGCTGCTACGGGCCTGATGACATAGATATCATTGCTGAGTGATACTGCATTGTACGTAAATACCACAACTTCTTTACCCATTTTTCACTTTCTGCAATATTGAACTTGTACTGTAAACGAGGTTCTTGTAAACAGAGGCGTCCCAAACTTTGGGGTGGCTGTGTCTTTTTGATTTTAATTTCCCTAAGCTATAGGACCATAAGTGGAAGTGCCCTAGGCTCTGTTGCTTTGTTTTTTAGATGTTTCGGGAAACACCATACACTTCTCCAGAGTGGCTGTTGGCAATTTACATCCCGCCCATCAGCATCAGAAGGCTCCCAGTTCTCCATGCCGTGTCGTGCCTTTATGGATTTTACACTTTTTTCAGATTGCCCTTTTGACCAGGTGTAAGTGAGACTTCATTGTACTGCAGATTTCCTTTGCAAGCTTGCTTGGTTGACCAAAAAGTGTGTATGCGTTTTTTCCTGAATATATTCAGGAAAAAACACATACGCCCTTTTTGGCCAAGTGCATCATTGTCGAGGTTCTGGCTCTCTTCATATGTTTTCAATGCAATTCCAGTCTACCTCCTGAAATCGGTTTCCTGCAATTCTGCCTTGCTTTCAATGTCTCTTCATAGCCTTACCTCAATATATTTTTTGAAAATAGTTGGCCTTTATAACTCTGCAGGTTTTTGAATTGCAGTGGCCCTTAGCCCCACTTTTCAGCTCTTATTTTTGTGGTCTTGCCCCATAACCACAGGATTCCTTGAAGCCCTATTTTTCTTCTGGGGCACCTTGCTGTGCCTTTGGTTAATTCTTCTTACTGATGTGACATTAGTGTGACATGTGCCCATTGAAACCACTACAGCTTGTTTCTCACTGGTTCCCCCATTCCCATTCATCCTCCGCACTAACTGCAGACTGTGCGATACCAGAACTTAAAGGCATTGACTCCATGTGGGGATGTTGTTAGTAAAGCGGCTGGAATGTCGATCCGGAGCCCCAGGAGAGGAAAAATGAGGTGCGTTTTAGAAACCTTTCCCGATCATATGGTATACCAGTCGCTGGGTTTCCCAAGCATGGTTTAGCTGTAGGAAGATTCCCTTCAACCTGGAGTGCTGGGACCCTTGGACTGAGTAGCATGAAGTATTGCATTAAACTTTCGGCAGTTGCTCACCAAAGCTCACCAATCCTCTCAGCCCCAAGTGTCCAGCCTTATGTCTTATCCAGCTGTGGTTTTATATGTGGTCAATCCAGGTTGCATCACAGCCCCTGAGCGAATTTTGTAAGAATTTTTCTCTCTTTCATTGTTTCAGCGTTTTGTTTTTAAAATTTATTTCTATAATGGGGTTTAGCTCATTTTCACTGCTGTGTTTGTGCCGCTCTGCACACACTTGATTCCCTTATGGAGATATATCAATACATGGGTTTTAAGATTCTTATTACTCAGATATATTTCTCTGCGGTGTATAGGGTGTGTTGAGGCCAGTTCATTGAGCAAGGTGTAGATCTTGTCTAATACCTATTTGGTTTATTGAACGGTATCTGTGCTAATTTCAAACTCTGGTTTTATGCATCACCCCACCTCTCCTTTCCCCTTAAGCTGACATAAGTGTGTTTTCTAAATGTGAGACACTGTTCTGTTCTGTAATTCATTTCTTGTGCAGCCATATTTACCCTCCCTCTATAAGTGATATCTTATGATATGTTTCTTTTTCTGTTTGACTTATTTCAAGTAGTATTATCGGACCTAAATCCACTCTTTATCCTTCTACTAGCCTTATTACATTGATTTCATGGTGAAGAGATATTCCATTGTACATAAGTACCACATCTTCTTTATCCATTGTTCTCTTTCCTGGGATATTTAAGGTGTACTGAAGTTGAGGTTCTTGTAAACAGAGTAGCCCTAAACTGTGGTGTGCTTGTGTCTTGTTGATTTTTAGACTTCCCTAGATATACTCCCATGATTGGAAGTGTCCTATGCTCTGTAGCTCTGTTTTTTAGATGATTTAGGAACCACCATACACTTCTCCAGAGTGGCTCTCGGCAGTTCACACACTGCCCATCAGCGTATAAAGGCTCCCTGTTCTCCATGGCCTGTCCTGCATTTCTGGTTTTTACAATTTTTTAGGATGGCCCTTTTGACCGGTGGGAAGTGAGACTTCTTTGTTGTGCACATTTGCATTGCTTGCTTGCTTCGTTGCCCATAAAGTGCGTATGCGTTTTTTCCTGGATATAATCAGGAAAAAACGCATACGCCCTTTTGGGCCAACTGCATCATTGTCGAAATTCTGCCGCTTTTCATGTGCGTTAAAGACGAGTCCAATCTATCTCTTGAAATCTGTTTCTTGCAATTCTGTCTTGCATTCAGATCCTCTTCTTTGCCTTACCTCAACATATTTTTGGACATTAGTTTTCATTTATAACTCTGCAGGTTTGTGAATTGCAGTGACCCTGAGCTCCATTTTTTAAGTTGCTCTTTTGTGAGCTGGCCTCAAACCCGCAGGATTGCTTCAGGCCCTATTTTGGCTCCGGCGAGGCAGGCTGAGCCTTTCTTTAATTCTTATTCTTAATGGGAAATTAGAGTGATATGTGCCCGTCCAAACCCCTACAACTATTCTCTCATTGGTTCCCCCTCTTCCCGTTCATCCTCCTCACAATTTGCAAAATGTGTGAAACAGAAGTTTAAATGTGCTGATTCTCCAAGTGGGGAGATTCTAAGTAACATGGCTGGAATGGTGAACAGGAGCACCAGGAGAGGATAAATGAGGTGCATTTTAGACACATCTCCCGATCACATGGTGTACAGTCCTCTGGGTTTTCCATGCATGTTTTAGCTGTAGGAAGATCCCTTGAACCTGCAGATTTGGGACCCATTGAATGGGTACCAGGTAGTATTACTTTAAAGGGTGTGCATTTCCTCACCCAACCTCACATTTCTCTTAGCGCAAACAGTTTCCAGCCTTATGTCTCATCCTGCTGTGGGTCTAGATGTGTTCAATCCATGTTGCATCACCGTCCCTGAGGAAAAGTTGTAAGAGGTTTTCTCTGTCTCTCTGTCGTTTATTTTTTTCAATTTATTACTATATTGGTTACAGCTGATTTTCAAAGCTCTGTTTCTTGCTGCTGTACATCCACTTGATTCACGTACAGAGAGTCATCAATAAATTCTTTTTCAGATTCTTACCAGTCGTATATATTCTTTTCCAGTGACTTGAGTGTGCTGAGTGCAGTTCTTTTAGCTACCGTGTAGGCCTTGTTGATTATCAGTTTGGTATTTGGAATGGTATCTTTGCTAATTTCAACCTCCTGGATGATGCCTCACCCCTCCCCACCTTTCCCGTTTAGCAGCCTTATGCGTGTTTTCTACATATTTGACTATGTTTTTGTTTTGTAATTTATTTCATGTGTAGCCATTTTGGATTCCACCTTTAAGTGATATCTTATGATATGTGTCTTTTTCTTTTTGAATTCTGTCACTTAGAATGATCATACGTAACTCCTCCGGAGTTGTTACAACTGGCCATATTTCATTGATTTCCAGGCTGAATAATATTCCACTCTACCTAAGTACCACATCTCTATCCATTTTTTCCCTCCAGAGACATTTAAGTTATATCCTAGTCGAGGATCTTTTAAACAGAGAGGGGGTAAACATTGGGGTGCCTGTGTCCTCTCGATTTTTGTTTTTCCCAAGATATACGCCCATGAGTGCAAGTGCCCTATGCTCTGTAGCTCATTTTTTAGATGCTTTAGTAAACACAATACACTTCTCCAGAATGGCCGTTGGCAATATACATTTCCACTATAAGTCTCACAGGGCTCCCTCTTCTCGTTGCCCTGTCCTGCATTTCTGTTGTTTACGCTTTATGAGGATGGCTCTTCTGACTGATGCGAAGTGATATCTTTTGTAGTATTGACTTCCAGTGCCCACCTGTTTGGTTGGCTAAAAAAGTGTATGCCCTTTTCTTGAATATATACAGAAAAAAAACGCATACACCCTTTTTGGCCAACTGCAATGTTGGCAATGTTCAGCTCCTTTTCTTGTGCTTAATGGCGAGTCCTTTCTACCTCCTCAAATCCCTTTCCTGCCATTCTCCCTTGCTTACAAGTCCTTTTCTCTGACTTTCCTCAAGACATTTTTCAGTGATGGATATTTTCAACTCTGCAGTTTTGTGAATTTTACTGCCCCTGAGTTCCATTGTTCAACTTGTGTTTATGGGAACTGGCCACAAAGCAGCGGGATTTCCTCAAGCCCTATACTGTTTCCATGGGCAACCCTAGCCTTTGGTCAATTCGTCTTCCTGATTGGAAATTAGAGTGACATGTGCCTGTCTGAACACCTAGGACTTGTCTCTCATTGTTCCTCATCCTTCCGCTTCATCCTCTGGACAAATTCCAAACTGTACGCAACAGGATGTTGACAGTGCTGACATCTCCAAGTGGGGAGACTGTTAGTAAAGACGCTGGAGGGGTGAACCCGAGCACCAGGAGATGAGGAGATGAGATGCCTTTTCCAAACTCTTCCCGATCAGACGGTATACCATCCTCTGGGTGTGACAGACATGTTTTAGCAGTAGGAAGAGTCCCATTCATGTAAGGAGAACACCAGGGCTTTTTCAAAATCAGTGTCTCCCCGAAACCCAAACTGGGGAAGTTTTTAAGCTACGGCTACACATATGTTCATTAAGGGCCTTGGGAAGTAGGCAGAGTCCAAACTTTAGATGATTGAAGTCTTCAGGGTCAGAAGCACTCACCACCAGCTTCCCTTAGGCTACACTTTAACTATCATTGATAGATGATGTCAATAAAAATATCTATTCTTTTTCAGATTATTTCCCCTTATAGGTTATTGCAAAATGTTGAGTGTAGTTCCCTGTGCTATACAGTAGTTCCTTGTTGATGATCTATTTTATACATAGCAGTGTGTATGTGTTAATTCCAAACTGTTAATTTATCCCTCCTCCCACCTTTCCCCTTTGGTAATAATAAATTATAAGATTTTATACTTCTCAGAAATGGGGGAGCTGAAAGAGAGGTATCATTTTCAATGGAAAAGCATTTAAAACAAGATTGAAGGTTTAACCAAGATTATTAGATGTACATCCTTGGAAAGAAATCACTTCGTTTCTCTAATATTGACCTGACAAATAAGACAAACCTTTTCACTGAACTTGCTTATAAAAAGTGATGGAAATATCAAATGGAAGTGTTAGAAACATCTTATTTTACCCGAGCCTTATACACTGTTCTATGTTAACTACAGTTTGGCTCACACATCTGTTCATTGAGGTTACAATAGTCTCAATTTCTGTTACTGATCCTCCAGAGTGGACCCCAACAAGTGTCCCCCTGCCCAGTGTCATTGGGGCCAACAGATCGAGACTGAGTTTGGTTCACAAGCAAAGGAAACTTTATATTTTGATCAGAGAATGGAGAGGTGAGAGCATGCACTACCCCGTGGGCTGTGGGCTGGGCTGCTGTGTAGAGATCCTGTCAGAGTCAGTGGGAGGGAGGGAGGCGGCGGAGCTCTCGAGGGCCGGGTTGGCTGTAGCTCAGGCTCTATATCGTGGAGTCTGCACTGGGCCCCAGGAGCTGAGGTGTCGACCCAGCCATTCTGCACTAGGAAATCTGGTCTGAAGTGCCGGGTGTGGAACCTCTGCATGCGGGACCCTAGGAGCACATGAAATTAGACAAAGCACAAAGGATAGAAAAGGTTAGACTTGACTTTATTGCCCAGATTCTATTTTTATCTCCCAGGGATTTTTAATGGGCTTTGCTGGGGACAAACCCCTCCTCTGCCTTTTGTCCCGTTCCTCATTCTTGGAGTGCTGAGGGTGCAGACCCTTCTTCTGTAACTGCTGAGTGCTGAGTTGGGAGCCCTCATACCCTGGGGCGAGGGTCAGAACTTCTCCCCAGCAGCCTCCCGGTGACGTTGATTGTCCCCAGGACCCCTGCCTCCCTGCTCGTCCACCTGAGCACCAGCATTGGAAGTGTTATAGATTCTAATGACCTTTAAGGGTCCAGGAAAGAGATGTGCAGAGACGCTGTGGGGGCCGGTTTCACCCCGCCCCACATTTGTTCGGCCACCTTAGGCTGACCGTTTCTGCCAGCCTAGATGCTCTGACCAGTAGTCTGCGCTTTCTTCAATTAGGCCCCTGAATTAACGTACAAACAGCACCAGGTGTCAGAGCCCTGCCCGCTCAACTCCCAGACAGTCCAGGGTCAGTGGTGATAAGGACCATGATGGCTACTGAGTCAACAGCCTTTGGAAGTAAACAGGAGTCCAGCCGGTCTTATTGGCCACCATCATCACGGTGTCTGTAGGCTTTTCTATGGTGACAGTGTGATATACGGTTCCCCCGCCAAGATTATTAGCTCCCCTCTGGGTGCAGTAAGTCCTGCAAGCAGTAGTCTACTCTTTTGGGACACACTCTTGTTGTTTTATGAGAGAAACTCCAGGTCAAGTGATGTTCACACGAGTCGTCATGGTGCCCTGTTGCCCCCGGTTATCTCTCTGGATGTTGGAGTTGGAGGGTCTCCTCACTCGAGGTCGGTGTGCCCACGGAGCGAACCCTGCAACTTCAGGGCATGGTTGGTGGTTAGGATCACCACGTGGGGTCCTTTTCCCTTAGGAGGGAGGTGGCCTTTTGGGCTGCTGATTTCCAGGTTTTTAGATACCGCCAGTATCTTGGCCAGATGTGGCAGTGGGCCAAGCCCCTTCGTGACCGTAGTTTATCCTACCTGGATGGCATTCTTGCATTGTTCCATTTCAAGTGGTCCCAGTTTTTGCACTAATTCTCCAATGGCGATTCACCTTTCACCGGGAATGTAAAGGCCAAAGGGTTTAGCTAAATTAGGGAGTTCCAGGGCAAGGGTCTGAATTGACTGCTCTTTCCATTCTTGAAAGGCCACTTCTGGATTCTATTCAAAAGGATCATCATCTTTTCCTTTCAGTGTTTCATATAGAGGCCCAGCTAGTAGACTGTAGTTAGGGATCCAGAAGCAGCAAACCCTGGCCTCCCCAGGAACCCCTAAGCTGTCTTCTAGTTTTAGAAAGGGGTAAGGCTGAAAATGGTTTCTTCCCTTTCCTGGGATGGGCTTCTCTGACCTTGTGTGAGAATGAAGCCCAGGCAGGTCACCGCAGTCTGTGATATTTGAGCTTTTTCTTGGACAACTTCTATCCTTTATTGGCTTGGTAGTTCAGAGGCCTCCTTAGTAGGGCTGGCGATCAGAATGTCGTCTGCATATTGAAGGAGGGTTTCCTTTTCCAGAGGTAGAACTTTTAGGTCTTTAGCTAAGCTTTCCCCAAAGACGGTGTGGGAATTTTTGCACCCTTGGGGCCAGACGGCCCGGAAGTATTGTTTTAGTTGTATGTTGAGTCCTGCCACTCACAAGCCAAAATTTCTTGTGACTCTGGGACTAATGGAATACAAAAGAAGGCATCATTGAAGACTAATACAGAATACCATGTCCTGGTGGTTGGTAGAATGACCAGCAGGGTGTAGGAATTAGGAGCAACTGGAGGTATATCCTCGGTGGCTTCACTGACTGTCCTGACATCATTTACCAGGTCCCCAGCAGCCCATGGGGCTCTCGTGGTCAGACCAATCGCAGAATATGGAGCTCACCTGGGCAGGTACCCCACCCCCACCCCAGCCCACGGGGCTCTTGTGATCAGGCCCCTCCCAGGATACAGAGCTACCCTTGCAGGTACCCTGGCAGGGCTGGGCACACAGGAACCGTGCACATAGCCCTCATTGCAGAGCACCCCCAGCTCACCTGTCGCTCAGAGCTGACACAGAGCACCTCAGAGCAGGACTTGAACTAACAAACAGCAGCTGCGACAGGTCTGTGACCCTGGGCATCACTCCGTGAGGCCTCCCTCCACCTGGTCTTCCAGAGACTTCCACTGCACCTGGGGCACCAGGCCTCTGTCTCCAACCACCACCCACCCCTCCTCTCCCTGACTCCTGGGTTCCTCTCATTAGGAGAGGGTTTTCTTGAAGTTGTCTCCCACTCATGGGCCAGATAAAATGATTAGAAAACAAGCCAAAGCTGCAGCCCCTTGTCTATCCTGACTCTCAGGAGCCCACACCTGTTCCTTGGACCTGGCCGGTTCAGCAAGTTCCATTTTCTGCAACTGTGAGCCCCTGAGGGGTGATGATTGGCTGACCTGGGCAGCCTTACCGTGCCGGCCAGCCCTCCCCAGGTGTGCCTGGGTTGAGATCAATATAAATACCACTCCAGGCAGCAAGAGCCCCTGCAGCCGTGCCTGACGCCATTTTCTCTGCCCTGTCAGCAGTCTCGGGGCTGGGCTGGTGGGAGGGAGTGAGAGGCCACGGCTTTGTGGGTGGCCCAGTGTGAGTGGGGCTCTGCTGGACTTTCTGCAGCAGTTGCCAGGCTGCCACCTGCTAAAGAAGAGGATGTGTCACCCATACCTGCTGCTGGAATTTCTCCCTGGGCAGAGGTGAGGAAGGAAAAAAGCAGTGGGGGCAGGGACAGGACGGGTATCTCAGGCAGGGAAATGGAAATCTTCCAGAAGAGCACCCAGGGCCAGGACCATCCTGGCTGGCCTGCAGGCACCAAGTCGGCCGGCATGCTGTCACTCGTGTGGCTCTATGGCCCTTCCTCTAGGCTTTCAAGTCCTTGTATATATTCAGGTGTTTTACCTGGGACGGGTGGGAATAGTTCAGCAGCAACTGGCCTGGGGCTCAGCTCACGTTTACTCACAGATGCCTCGGCACGGTGCCCCAGCTTTGCAATGAGGACGCTTGTTGCGTGGGGGCTGCTGGCTGAATGGGAGACGATTCCCCACCACTGACCAACTTCAGAATTGTTTACAACTGGAGCAAGTGCCCTGATACGGTTTTCCTCTGTGTAACTGGTGGGTTCTGTGTTTTTTTCTCTTTTTCGTTTTTGGTTCAAGGTAGATTTTATTCCTCTTTTTTGTATTTACAGATATAAGCATGGAAATAATTTATTCATATAAATACATGTATGTGCAGGGAATAATTGTTTTTTCTGTTTTATTTTTTAAATTTTATTTCTTTTTAATTTTGAATTTTATTTTATATTTTTATACAGCAGGTTCTTATTGGTTATCTATTTTATACATATAAATGTATACATGCCAATCCCAGTCTCTCAACTCCTCCCACCACCACCCCCCCAACAGCTTTCCCCCCTTGTTGTCCATACGTTTGTTGTCTACATCTGTTGCTCTATTTATGCCTTGCAAAATGGTTAATCTGTACAGTTTTTCTAGGTTCCACATATATGCATGAATATACAAGATTTGTTTTTCTCTTTCTGACTTACTTCACTCTGTATGACAGTCTCTAGATCCATCGACGTCTCTACAAATGACCCAATTTCATTCCTTTTCATGGCTTAGTAATATTCCATTTTATATATGTACCAGAGCTTTATGCATTCGTCTGTCTGTGGGCATTTAGGTTGCTTCCATTACCTCGATATTGTAAATAGTGATGCAATGAGCATTGCGGTGAATGACTCTTTTTGATTTATGGTTTTGTCTGGGTATATGTCCAGTACTGGGATTGCTGTATCATATGGTAATTCTATTGTTAGTTTCTTAAGAAATTCCATATTGTTCTCCATAATGACTGTATCAATTTATATTCCCAACAATAGTGGAAGAGGGTTCCTTTTCTCCACACCCTTTCCAGCATTTTTTGTTTGTAGATTTTCTATGATGCCTATTCTACCAGGTGTGAGGTGATACCTCATTGTTGAATCCATTTCGTTGAGCAAGGGGTAGGTCTTGTCTATTACATATTTGGCTTATGGAACGGTATCTGTGCTAATTTCAAACTCTGCTTTTATGCAGCACCCCAACTCACCTTCCCCCTTAAGCAAGCATAAGTTGGTTTTCTAAATTTGAGACCCTGTTCTGTTTTGGAATTCAGTTCATGTGTAGCCAAGTTCACATTCCGTGTATTAGTGATACCTTATGATGTTTCTTTTTCTGTGTGACTTATTTCACTTAGAATCATCGTGCCTCAATCCACTCATTATGCTGGTACGGGCCTGGTGACATAGATTTCATTGCTGAGTGGTATTCTGTTGTACATAAGTACCGCAACTTCTTTACCCATTATTTGCTCTCTGGGATATTTAACTTGTGCCGCAGAAGAGATTCCTGTAAAAAGAGCCGTCCCAAATTTTGGGGTGGCTGTGTCTTTTTGATTTTAATGTCCCTAAGCTATAGGACCATAAGTGGAAGTGCCCTAGGCTCTGTTGCTTTGTTTTTTAGATGTTTCAGGAAACACCATACACTTCTACAGAGGGGCTGTTGGGAATTTACATCCCGCCCATCAGCATAACAAGGCTCCCAGTTCTCCATGGCCTGTTCTGCCTTTCTGGATTTTACACTTTTTTCAGATGGCCCTTTTGACCGGGGGGGGGGGGAAGTGAGACTTCATTGTAGTGCAGATTTCCTTTGCAAGCTTGCTTGGTTGGCCAAAAAGGGCGTATGCGTTTTTTCCTGAATATATTCAGGAAAAAACGCATACGCCCTTTTTGGCCAAGTGCATCATTGTCGACGTTCTTCCTCTTTTCCTGTGTTTTAAATGCAATCCAATTCCGATTCCTCCTGAAATCGGTTTCCTGCAATTCTGCCCCGCATTCAAGTCCTCTTGGCAGCCCTACTTCAGTATATTTTCGGACAATAGCTGTCATTTATAAATCTGCAGGTTTGTGAATTACAGTGCCCCTGAGCTCCTTTCTTCAACTCGCTTTCTTTTGAGCTGGCCACAACACCGCAGGATTGCTTCAGGCCCTAATCTGGTTCCGGCACGGCATGCTGAGCCTTTGGTTTATTCCTCTTCCCTGTGGGAAATGAGAGTTAAATTTGCCCATCCAGACACCTCCAGCTAGTCTCTCATTGGTTCTCCCTATTCCTGTTCATCTTCCGCAGAAATTGCAAACTGGGCCAAACAGGAGGTTAAAGGGACTGACTCTCCAAGTCGGGAGAGTGTTAGTAAAGTGTCTGGAATGTTGCACCCGAGTACCAGGGAACGAAAAGTGAGACACATTTGAACACGTTTCTCGATCACACGGTGGATCATACTCTGGGTTCCACATGCATGTTTTAGCTGAAGGAAGAATCCCTTAAACCTGGAGAGTTGAGACCCATGGAATGGATACCATGCAATATGACTTCAAAGGGTCTGCATTTGCTCACCGAACCTCACCAATCTTATGAGCCCCAAGTGTCCAGCCTTATGTGTCACCCAGCTCTGGGTGTAGATATGGTAAATGCAGGTTGCATCAGAAGCCTTGAATGGATTACTTAAGTATTGCTCTCTATTTCACTGTCATTGTGTTTTGTTTAAGAAATTTATTTTTAATATGGGATTTAGCTGATTTTCACTGCTTTAATGCCGCTGTACACACTCTTGATTCTCTTACAGAGATATATAAATCCATTGCTTTTATGATTCTTACTAGGCAGGTATATTCCTAGGCGTTGAATATGGGGTGTTGAGTCCATTTCGTTGAGCAAGGAGTAGCTCTTTTCTATTCCATATTTGCCTTATAGAACGTTATCTGTGCTCATTTCAATCCCTGGTTTTATGCAGCACCCCAACTCACCTTTCCCCTTAAGCAAGCATAAGTTGGTTTTCTAAATTTGAGACCCTGTTCTGATTTGGAATTCAGTTCCTGTGTAGCCAAGTTTACATTCCGTGTATTAGTGATACCTTATGATGTTTCTTTTTCTGTGTGACTTATTTCAGTTAGAATCATCATACCTGAATCCACTCATTGTGCTGCTAAGGGCCTGATGACATAGATTTCATTGCTGAGTGATATTGCTTTGTAAGTAAATACCACAACTTCTTTATCCATTTTTCACTTTCTACGATGTTCAACTTGTACTGTAAACAAGGTTCTTGTAAACAGAGGCGTCCCCAACTTTGGGGTGGCTGTGTCTTTTTGATTTTAATGTCCCTAAGCTATAGGACCATAAGTGGAAGTGCCCTAGGCTCTGTTGCTTTGTTTTTTAGATGTTTAAGGAAACACCATACACTTCTCCCAAGTGTCTGTTGGCAATTTACATCCCGCCCATCAGCATAACAAGGCTCCCAGTTCTCCATGGCCTGTCCTGCCTTTCTGGATTTTACACTTTTTTCAGATGGCCCTTTTGACCGGGGGGAAGTGAGACTTCATTGTAGTGCAGATTTCCTTTGCAAGCTTGCTTGGTTGGCCAAAAAGGGCGTATGCGTTTTTTCCTGAATATATTCAGGAAAAAACGCATACGCCCTTTTTGGCCAAGTGCATCATTGTGGACGTTCTGCCTCTTTTCCTATGCTTTCAATGCAATTCCAGTCTACCTCCTGAAATCGGTTTCCTGCAATTCTGCCCCGCTTTCAAGTCCTCTTGGCAGCCTTACTTCAGTATATTTTTGGACGATAGCTGTCATTTATAACTCTGCAGGTTTGTGAATTACAGTGCCCCTGAGCTCCTTTCTTCAACTCGCTTTCTTGTGAGCTGGCCGCAACAGCGCAGGATGGCTTCAGGCCCTAATCTGGTTCCGGCAGGGCACGCTGAGCCTTTGGTTAATTCCTCTTCCTGGTTGGAAACGAGAGTTAAATTTGCCCGTCCAGACACCTCCAGCTAGTCTCTCATTGGTTCTCCCTATTCCTGTTCATCTTCCGCAGAAATTGCAAACTGGGCCAAACAGGAGGTTAAAGGCGCTGACTCTCCAAGTGGGGAGAGTGTTAGTAAAGCGTCTGGAATGTTGCACCCGAGTACCAGGGGAGGAAAACTGAGACATATTTGAACACGTCTCCCGTTCACACGTTTGATCATACTCTGGGTTCCACATGCATGTTTTAGCTGAAGGAAGAATACCTTAAACCTGGGTAGTTGAAACCCGTGGAATGGGTACCATGCAATATGACTTCAAAGGGTCTTCATTTGGTCACCGAACCTCTCCAATCCTATCACTGCTGCGTTTATGCCCCTGTACACATGCTTGATTCTCTTTCGGAGACATAGCAATCCATAGGTTTTAAGATACTTACTAGTCAGGTACATTCTTAGGCGTTTAATATGCGGTGTTGAGTCCATTTCGTTGAGCAAGGAGTAGCTCTTGTCTATTCCGTATTTGGCTTAAGGAACTTTATCTGTGCTCATTTCAATCTCTGGTTTTATGCAGCACCCCAACTCACCTTTCCCCTTAAGCAAGCATAAGTTGGTTTTCTAAATTTGAGACCCTGTTCTGTTTTGGAATTCAGTTCCTCTGTAGCCCAGTTTACATTCCGTGTATTAGTGATATCTTATGATGTTTCCTTTTCTGTGTAACTTATTTCAGTTAGAATCATCGTACCTGAATCCACTCATTATGCTGCTACGGGCCTGATGACATAGATTTCATTGCTGAGTGATACTGCATTGTACATAAGTACCACAAGTTCTTTATCCATTTTTCACTTTCTGTGATATTGAACTTGTACGGTAAACGAGGTTCTTGTAAACAGAGGCGTCCCAAACTTTGGGGTGGCTGTGTCTTTTTGATTTTAATTTCCCTAAGCTATAGGACCATAAGTGGAAGTGCCCTAGGCTCTGTTGCTTTGTTTTTTAGATGTTTCAGGAAACACCATACACTTCTCCCGAGTGTCTGTTGGCAATTTACATCCCGCCCATCAGCATAACAAGGCTCCCAGTTCTCCATGGCCTGTCCTGCCTTTCTGGATTTTACACTTTTTTCAGATGGCCCTTTTGACTGGGGGGAAGTGAGACTTCATTGTAGTGCAGATTTCCTTTGCAAGCTTGCTTGGTTGGCCAAAAAGGGCGTATGCGTTTTTTCCTGAATATATTCAGGAAAAAACGCATACGCCCTTTTTGGCCAAGTGCATCATTGTGGACGTTCTGCCTGTTTTCCTATGCTTTCAATGCAATTCCAGTCTACCTCCTGAAATCGGTTTCCTGCAATTCTGCCCCGCTTTCAAGTCCTCTTGGCAGCCTTACTTCAGTATATTTTTGTACGATAGCTGTCATTTATAACTCTGCAGGTTTGTGAATTACAGTGCCCCTGAGCTCCTTTCTTCAACTCGCTTTCTTTTGAGCTGGCCGCAACACCGCAGGATGGTTTCAGGCCCTAATCTGGTTCAGGCACGGCACGCTGAGCCTTTGGTTAATTCCTCTTCCTGGTGGGAAACGAGAGTTAAATTTGCCCGTCCAGACACCTCCAGCTAGTCTCTCATTGGTTCTCCCTATTCCTGTTCATCTTCCGCAGAAATTGCAAACTGGGCCAAACAGGAGGTTAAAGGCGCTGACTCTCCAAGTGGGGAGAGTGTTAGTAAAGCGTCTGGAATGTTGCACCCGAGTACCAGGGTACGAAAACTGAGACATATTTGAACACGTCTCCCGTTCACACGGTTGATCATACTCTGGGTTCCACATGCATGTTATAGCTGAAGGAAGAATACCTTAAACCTGGGTAGTTGAGACCCGTGGAATGGGTACCATGCAATATGACTTCAAAGGGTCTTCATTTGCTCACCGAACCTCTCCAATCCTATCACTGCTGCGTTTATGCCCCTGTACACATGCTTGATTCTCTTTCGGAGACATAGCAATCCATAGGTTTTAAGATACTTACTAGTCAGGTACATTCTTAGGCGTTTAATATGCGGTGTTGAGTCCATTTCGTTGAGCAAGGAGTAGCTCTTGTCTATTCCGTATTTGGCTTAAGGAACTTTATCTGTGCTCATTTCAATCTCTGCTTTTGTGCAGCACCCCAACTCACCTTTCCCCTTAAGCAAGCATAAGTTGGTTTTCTAAATTTGAGACCCTGTTCTGTTTTGGAATTCAGTTCCTGTGTAGCCCAGTTTACATTCCGTGTATTAGTGATATCTTATGATGTTTCCTTTTCTGTGTGACTTATTTCAGTTAGAATCATCGTACCTGAATCCACTCATTATGCTGCTACGGGCCTGATGACATAGATTTCATCCTGAGTGATACTGCATTGTACGTAAGTACCACAAGTTCTTTATCCATTTTTCACTTTCTGTGATATTGAACTTGTACGGTAAACGAGGTTCTTGTAAACAGAGGCGTCCCAAACTTTGGGGTGGCTGTGTCTTTTTCATTTTAATTTCCCTAAGCTATAGGACCATAAGTGGAAGTGCCCTAGGCTCTGTTGCTTTGTTTTTTAGATGTTTCAGGAAACACCATACACTTCTCCCGAGTGGCTGTTGGCAATTTACATCCCGCCCATCAGCATAACAAGGCTCCCATTTCTCCATGGCCTGTCCTGCCTTTCTGGATTTTACACTTTTTTCAGATGGCCCTTTTGACCGGGGGGAAGTGAGACTTCATTGTAGTGCAGATTTCCTTTGCAAGCTTGCTTGGTTGGCCAAAAAGGGCGTATGCGTTTTTTCCTGAATATATTCAGGAAAAAACGCATACGCCCTTTTTGGCCAAGTGCATCATTGTGGACGTTCTGCCTCTTTTCCTATGCTTTCAATGCAATTCCAGTCTACCTCCTGAAATCGGTTTCCTGCAATTCTGCTCCGCATTCAAGTCCTCTTGGCAGCCTTACTTCAGTATATTTTTGGACGATAGCTGTCATTTATAACTCTGCAGGTTTGTGAATTACAGTGCCCCTGAGCTCCTTTCTTCAACTCGCTTTCTTGTGAGCTGGCCGCAACAGCGCAGGATGGCTTCAGGCCCTAATCTGGTTCCGGCACGGCACGCTGAGCCTTTGGTTAATTCCTCTTCCTGGTGGGAAACGAGAGTTAAATTTGCCCGTCCAGACACCTCCAGCTAGTCTCTCATTGGTTCTCCCTATTCCTGTTCATCTTCCGCAGAAATTACAAACTGGGCCAAACAGGAGGTTAAAGGGACTGACTCTCCATGTAGGGTGAGTGTTAGTAAAGCGTCTGGAATGTTTCACCCGAGTACCAGGGTACGAAAACTGAGACATATTTGAACACGTCTCCCGATCACATGGTTGATCATACTCTAGGTTCCACATGCATGTTTTAGCTGAAGGAAGAATACCTTAAACCTGGGTAGTTGAAACCCGTGGAATGGGTACAATGCAATATGACTTCAAAGGGTCTTCATTTGCTCACCGAACCTCTCCAATCCTATCACTGCTGCGTTTATGCCCCTGTACACATGCTTGATTCTCTTTCGGAGACATAGCAATCCATAGGTTTTAAGATACTTACTAGTCAGGTACATTCTTAGGCGTTTAATATGCGGTGTTGAGTCCATTTCGTTGAGCAAGGAGTAGCTCCTGTCTATTCCGTATTTGGCTTAAGGAACTTTATCTGTGCTCATTTCAATCTCTGCTTTTATGCAGCACCCCAACTCACCTTTCCCCTTAAGCAAGCATAAGTTGGTTTTCTAAATTTGAGACCCTGTTCGGTTCTGTAATTCAGTTCCTTTGTAGCCAAGTTTACATTCCGTGTATTAGTGATATCTTATGATGTTTCTTTTTCTGTGTGACTTATTTCAGTTAGAATCATCATACCTGAATCCACTCATTGTGCTGCTAAGGGCCTGATGACATAGATTTCATTGCTGAGTGATATTGCTTTGTAAGTAAATACCACAACTTCTTTATCCATTTTTCACTTTCTGCGATGTTGAACTTGTACTGTAAACAAGGTTCTTGTAAACAGAGGCGTCCCAAACTTTGGGGTGGCTGTGTCTTTTTGATTTTAATTTCCCTAAGCTATAGGACCATAAGTGGAAGTGCCCTAGGCTCTGTTGCTTTGTTTTTTAGATGTTTCAGGAAACACCATACACTTCTCCCGAGTGTCTGTTGGCAATTTACATCCCGCCCATCAGCATAACAAGGCTCCCAGTTCTCCATGGCCTGTCCTGCCTTTCTGGATTTTACACTTTTTTCAGATGGCCCTTTTGACCTGGGGGAAGTGAGACTTCATTGTAGTGCAGATTTCCTTTGCAAGCTTGCTTGGTTGGCCAAAAAGGGCGTATGCGTTTATTCCTGAATATATTCAGGAAAAAACGCATACGCCCTTTTTGGCCAAGTGCATCATTGTGGACGTTCTGCCTCTTTTCCTATGCTTTCAATGCAATTCCAGTCTACCTCCTGAAATCGGTTTCCTGCAATTCTGCCCCGCTTTCAAGTCCTCTTGGCAGCCTTACTTCAGTATATTTTTGTACGATAGCTGTCATTTATAACTCTGCAGGTTTGTGAATTACAGTGCCCCTGAGCTCCTTTCTTCAACTCGCTTTCTTGTGACCTGGCAGCAACACCGCAGGATGGCTTCAGGCCCTAATCTGGTTCCGGCACGACACCCTGAGCCTTTGGTTAATTCCTCTTCCTGGTGGGAAACGAGAGTTATATTTGCCCGTCCAGACACCTCCAGCTAGTCTCTCATTGGTTCTCCCTATTCCTGTTCATCTTCCGCAGAAATTGCAAACTGGGCCAAACAGGAGTTTAAAGGCGTTGACTCTCCAAGTGCGGAGAGTGTTAGTAAAGCGTCTGGAATGTTGCACCCGAGTACCAGGGGAGGAAAACTGAGACATATTTGAACACGTCTCCCGTTCACACGGTTGATCATACTCTGGGTTCCACATGCATGTTTTAGCTGAAGGAGGAATACCTTAAACGTGGGTAGTTGAAACCCGTGGAATGGGTACCATGCAATATGACTTCAAAGGGTCTTCATTTGCTCACCGAACCTCTCCAATCCTATCACTGCTGCGTTTATGCCCCTGTACACATGCTTGATTCTCTTTCAGAGACATAGCAATCCATAGGTTTTAAGATACTTACTAGTCAGGTACATTCTTAGGCGTTTAATATGCGGTGTTGAGTCCATTTCGTTGAGCAACGAGTAGCTCTTGTCTATTCCATATTTGGCTTAAGGAACTTTATCTGTGCTCATTTCAATCTCTGGTTTTATGCAGCACCCCAACTCACCTTTCCCCTTAAGCAAGCATAAGTTGGTTTTCTAAATTTGAGACCCTGTTCTGTTCTGTAATTCAGTTCCTGTGTAGCCAAGTTTACATTCCGTGTATTAGTGATATCTTATGATGTTTCTTTTCCTGTGTGACTTATTTCAGTTAGAATCATCGTACCTAAATCCACTCATTATGCTGCTACGGGCCTGATGACATAGATTTCATTGCTGAGTGATACTGCATTGTACATAAGTACCACAAGTTCTTTATCCATTTTTCACTTTCTGTGATATTGAACTTGTACAGTAAACGAGGTTCTTGTCAACAGAGGCGTCCCAAACTTTGGGGTGGCTGTGTCTTTTTGATTTTAATTTCCCTAAGCTATAGGACCATAAGTGGAAGTGCCCTAGGCTCTGTTGCTTTGTTTTTTAGATGTTTCAGGAAACACCATACACTTCTCCCGAGTGGCTGTTGGCAATTTACATCCCGCCCATCAGCATAACAAGGCTCCCAGTTCTCCATGGCCTGTCCTGCCTTTCTGGATTTTACACTTTTTTCAGATGGCCCTATTGACCGGGGGGAAGTGAGACTTCATTGTAGTGCAGATTTCCTTTGCAAGCTTGCTTGGTTGGCCAAAAAGGGCGTATGCGTTTTTTCCTGAATATATTCAGGAAAAAACGCATACGCCCTTTTTGGCCAAGTGCATCATTGTGGACGTTCTGCCTCTTTTCCTATGCTTTCAATGCAATTCCAGTCTACCTCCTGAAATCGGTTTCCTGCAATTCTGCCACGCTTTCAAGTCCTCTTGGCAGCCTTACTTCAGTATATTTTTGGACGATAGCTGTCATTTATAACTCTGCAGGTTTGTGAATTACAGTGCCCCTGAGCTCCTTTCTTCAACTCGCTTTCTTTTAAGCTGGCCGCAACACCGCAGGATGGCTTCAGGCCCTAATCTGGTTCCGGCACGGCATGCTGAGCCTTTGGTTAGTTCCTTTTCCTGGTGGGAAATGAGAGTTAAATTTGCCCGTCCAGACACCTCCAGCTAGTCTCTCATTGGTTCTCCCTATTCCTGTTCATCTTCCGCAGAAATTGCAAACTGGGCCAAACAGGAGGTTAAAGGCGCTGACTCTCCAAGTGGGGAGAGTGTTAATAAAGCGTCTGGAATGTTGCACCCGAGTACCAGGGGAGGAAAACTGAGACATATTTGAACACATCTCCCGTTCACACGGTTGATCATACTCTGGGTTCCACATGCATGTTTTAGCTGAAGGAAGAATACCTTAAACCTGGAGAGTTGAGACCCGTGTAATGGGTACCATGCAATATGACTTCAAAGGGTCTTCATTTGCTCACCGAACCTCTCCAATCCTATCACTGCTGCGTTTATGCCCCTGTACACATGCTTGATTCTCTTTCGGAGACATAGCAATCCATAGGTTTTAAGATACTTACTAGTCAGGTACATTCTTAGGCGTTTAATATGGGGTGTTGAGTCCATTTCGTTGAGCAAGGAGTATCTCTTGTCTATTCCATTTTTGGCTTAATGAACTTTATCTGTGCTCATTTCAATCTCTGGTTTTATGCAGCACCCCAACTCACCTTTCCCCTTAAGCAAGCATAAGTTGGTTTTCTAAATTTGAGACCCTGTTGTGTTTTGGAATTCAGTTCCTGTGTAGCCAAGTTTACATTCCGTGTATTAGTGATATCTTATGATGTTTCTTTTTCTGTGTGACTTATTTCAGTTAGAATCATCGTACCTGAATCCACTCATTATGCTGCTACGGGCCTGATGACATAGATTTCATTGCTGAGTGATACTGCATTGTACATAAGTACCACAAGTTCTTTATCCATTTTTCACTTTCTGTGATATTGAACTTGTACGGTAAACGAGGTTCTTGTAAACAGAGGCGTCCCAAACTTTGGGGTGGCTGTGTCTTTTTGATTTTAATTTCCCTAAGCTATAGGACCATAAGTGGAAGTGCCCTAGGCTCTGTTGCTTTGTTTTCTGTGTGTTTCAGGAAACACCATACACTTCTCCCGAGTGTCTGTTGGCAATTTACATCCCGCCCATCAGCATAACAAGGCTCCCAGTTCTCCATGGCCTGTCCTGCCTTTCTGGATTTTACACTTTTTTCAGATGGCCCTTTTGACCGGGGGGAAGTGAGACTTCATTGTAGTGCAGATTTCCTTTGCAAGTTTGCTTGGTTGGCCAAAAAGGGCGTATGCGTTTTTCCCTGAATATATTCAGGAAAAAACGCATACGCCCTTTTTGGCCAAGTGCATCATTGTGGACGTTCTGCCTCTTTTCCTATGCTTTCAATGCAATTCCAGTTTACCTCCTGAAATCGGATTCCTGCAATTCTGCCCCACTTTCAAATCCTCTTGGCAGCCTTACTTCAGTATATTTTTGGACGATAGCTGTCATTTATAACTCCGCAGGTTTTTGAATTACAGTGCCCCTGAGCTCCTTTCTTCAACTCGCTTTCTTTTGAGCTGGCCGCAACACCGCAGGATGGCTTCAGGCCCTAAACTGGTTCCGGCACGGCACGCTGAGCCTTTGGTTAGTTCCTCTTCCTGGTGGGAAATGAGAGTTAAATTTGCCCGTCCAGACACCTCCAGCTAGTCTCTCATTCGTTCTCCCTATTCCGGTTCATCTTCCGCAGAAATTGCAAACTGGGCTAAACAGGAGGTTAAAGGCTGACTATCCAAGTGGGGAGAGTGTTAGTAAAGCGTCTGGAATGTTGCACCCGAGTACCAGGGGAGGAAAACTGAGACATATTTGAACAGGTCTCCCGATCACACGGTTGATCATACTCTGGGTTCCACATGCATGTTTTAGCTGAAGGAAGAATACCTTAAACGTGGGTAGTTGAAACCCGTGGAATGGGTACCATGAAATATGACTTCAAAGGGTCTTCATTTGCTCATCGAACCTCTCCAATCCTATCACTGCTGCGTTTATGCCCCTGTACACACGCTTGATTCTCATTTGGAGACATAGCAATCCATAGGTTTTAATATACTTACTAGTAAGGTACATTCTTAGGCGTTTAATATGGGGTGTTGAGTCCATTTCGTTGAGCAAGGAGTAGCTCTTGTCTATTCCATATTTGGCTTAAGGAACTTTATCTGTGCTCATTTCAATCTCTGGTTTTATGCAGCACCCCAACTCACCTTTACCCTTAAACAAGCATAAGTTGGTTTTCTAAATTTGAGACCCTGTTCTGTTCTGTAATTCAGTTCCTGTGTAGCCCAGTTTACATTCCGTGTATTAGTGATATCTTATGATGTTTCTTTTTCTGTGTGACTTATTTCAGTTAGAATCATCGTACCTGAATCCACTCATTATGCTGCTACGGGCCTGATGACATAGATTTCATTGCTGAGTGATATTGCTTTGTAAGTAAATACCACAACTTCTTTATCCATTTTTCACTTTCTGCGATGTTGAACTTGTACTGTAAACGAGGTTCTTGTAAACAGAGGCGTCCCAAACTTTGGGGTGGCTGTGTCTTTTTGATTTTAATTTCCCTAAGCTATAGGACCATAAGTGGAAGTGCCCTAGGCTCTGTTGCTTTGTTTTTTAGATGTTTCAGGAAACACCATACACTTCTCCCGAGTGTCTGTTGGCAATTTACATCCCGCCCATCAGCATAACAAGGCTCCCAGTTCTCCATGGCCTGTCCTGCCTTTCTGGATTTTACACTTTTTTCAGATCCCCTTTTGACCGGGGGGAAGTGAGACTTCATTGTAGTGCAGATTTCCTTTGCAAGCTTGCTTGGTTGGCCAAAAAGGGTGTATGCGTTTTTTCCTGAATATATTCAGGAAAAAACGCATACGCCCTTTTTGGCCAAGTGCATCATTGTGGACGTTCTGCCTCTTTTCCTATGCTTTCAATGCAATTCCAGTCTACCTCCTGAAATCGGTTTCCTGCAATTCTGCCCCGCTTTCAAGTCCTCTTGGCAGCCTTACTTCAGTATATTTTTGGACGATAGCTGTCATTTATAACTCTGCAGGTTTGTGAATTACAGTGCCCCTGAGCTCCTTTCTTCAACTCGTTTTCTTTTGAGCTGGCCGCAACACCGCAGGATGGCTTCAGGCCCTAATCTGGTTCCGGCACGGCACGCTGAGCCTTTGGTTAGTTCCTCTTCCTGGTGGGAAATGAGAGTTAAATTTGCCCGTCCAGACACCTCCACCTAGTCTCTCATTGGTTCTCCCTATTCCTGTTCATCTTCCGCAGAAATTGCAAACTGGGCCAAACAGGAGGTTAAAGGCGCTGACTCTCCAAGTGGGGAGAGTGTTAGTAAAGCGTCTGGAATGTTGCACCCGAGTACCAGGGGAGGAAAACTGAGACATATTTGAACAGGTCTCCCGATCACACGGTTGATCATACTCTGGGTTCCACATGCATGTTTTAGCTGAAGGAAGAATACCTTAAACGTGGGTAGTTGAAAGCCGTGGAATGGGTACCATGCAATATGACTTCAAAGGGTCTTCATTTGCTCACCGAACCTCTCCAATCCTATCACTGCTGCGTTTATGCCCCTGTACACACGCTTGATTCTCTTTTGGAGACATAGCAATCCATAGGTTTTAAGATACTTACTAGTAAGTTACATTCTTAGGCGTTTAATATGGGGTGTTGAGTCCATTTCGTTGAGCAAGGAGTAGCTCTTGTCTATTCCATATTTGGCTTAAGGAACTTTATCTGTGCTCATTTCACTCTCTGGTTTTATGCAGCACCCCAACTCACCTTTCCCCTTAAGCAAGCATAAGTTGGTTTTCTAAATTTGAGACCCTGTTCTGTTCTGTAATTCAGTTCCTGTGTAGCCCAGTTTACATTCCGTGTATTAGTGATATCTTATGATGTTTCTTTTTCTGTGTGACTTATTTCAGTTAGAATCATCGTACCTGAATCCACTCATTATGCTGCTACGGGCCTGATGACATAGATTTCATTGCTGAGTGATATTGCTTTGTAAGTAAATACCACGACTTCTTTATCCATTTTTCACTTTCTGCGATGTTGAACTTGTACTGTAAACGAGGTTCTTGTAAACAGAGGCGTCCCAAACTTTGGGGTGGCTGTGTCTTTTTGATTTTAATTTCCCTAAGCTATAGGACCATAAGTGGAAGTGCCCAAGGCTCTGTTGCTTTGTTTTTTAGATGTTTCAGGAAACACCATACACTTCTCCCGAGTGTCTGTTGGCAATTTACATCCCGCCCATCAGCATAACAAGGCTCCCAGTTCTCCATGGCCTGTCCTGCCTTTCTGGATTTTACACTTTTTTCAGATGGCCCTTTTGACCGGGTGGGGGGGAAGTGAGACTTCATTGTAGTGCAGATTTCCTTTGCAAGCTTGCTTGGTTGGCCAAAAAGGGCGTATGCGTTTTTTCCTGAATATATTCAGGAAAAAACGCATACGCCCTTTTTGGCCAAGTGCATCATTGTGGACGTTCTGCCTCTTTTCCTATGCTTTCAATGCAATTCCAGTCTACCTCCTGAAATCGGTTTCCTGCAATTCTGCCCCGCTTTCAAGTCCTCTTGGCAGCCTTACTTCAGTATATTTTTGGACGATAGCTGTCATTTATAACTCTGCAGGTTTGTGAATTACAGTGCCCCTGAGCTCCTTTCTTCAACTCGTTTTCTTTTGAGCTGGCCGCAACACCACAGGATGGCTTCAGGCCCTAATCTGGTTCCGGCACGGCACGCTGAGCCTTTGGTTAGTTCCTCTTCCTGGTGGGAAATGAGAGTTAAATTTGCCCGTCCAGACACCTCCACCTAGTCTCTCATTGGTTCTCCCTATTCCTGTTCATCTTCCACAGAAATTGCAAACTGGGCCAAACAGGAGGTTAAAGGCGCTGACTCTCCAAGTGGGGAGAGTGTTAGTAAAGCGTCTGGAATGTTGCACCCGAGTACCAGGGGAGGAAAACTGAGACATATTTGAAGAGGTCTCCCGATCACACGGTTGATCATACTCTGGGTTCCACATGCATGTTTTAGCTGAAGGAAGAATGCCTTAAACGTGGGTAGTTGAAACCCGTGGAATGCGTACCATGCAATATGACTTCAAAGGGTCTTCATTTGCTCACCGAACCTCTCCAATCCTATCACTGCTGCGTTTATGCCCCTGTACACACGCTTGATTCTCATTTGGAGACATAGCAATCCATAGGTTTTAAGATACTTACTAGTAAGGTACATTCTTAGGCGTTTAATATGGGGTGTTGAGTCCATTTCGTTGAGCAAGGAGTAGCTCTTGTCTATTCCATATTTGGCTTAAGGAACTTTATCTGTGCTCATTTCAATCTCTGGTTTTATGCAGCACCCCAACTCACCTTTCCCCTTAAGCAAGCATAAGTTGGTTTTCTAAATTTGAGACCCTGTTCTGTTCTGTAATTCAGTTCCTGTGTAGCCCAGTTTACATTCCGTGTATTAGTGATATCTTATGATGTTTCTTTTTCTGTGTGACTTATTTCAGTTAGAATCATCGTACCTGAATCCACTCATTATGCTGCTACGGGCCTGATGACATAGATTTCATTGCTGAGTGATATTGCTTTGTAAGTAAATACCACAACTTCTTTATCCATTTTTCACTTTCTGCGATGTTGAACTTGTACTGTAAACGAGGTTCTTGTAAAAAGAGGCGTCCCAATCTTTGGGGTGGCTGTGTCTTTTTGATTTTAATTTCCCTAAGCTATAGGACCATAAGTGGAAGTGCCCTAGGCTCTGTTGCTTTGTTTTTTAGATGTTTCAGGAAACACCATACACTTCTCCCGAGTGTCTGTTGGCAATTTACATCCCACCCATCAGCATAAGAAGGCTCCCAGTTCTCCATGGCCTGTCCTGCCTTTCTGGATTTTACACTTTTTTCAGATGGCCCTTTTGACCGGGGGGAAGTGAGACTTCATTGTAGTGCAGATTTCCTTTGCAAGCTTGCTTGGTTGGCCAAAAAGGGCGTATGCGTTTTTTCCTGAATATATTCAGGAAAAAACGCATACGCCCTTTTTGGCCAAGTGCATCATTGTGGACGTTCTGCCTCTTTTCCTATGCTTTCAATGCAATTCCAGTCTACCTCCTGAAAGCGGTTTCCTGCAATTCTGCCCCGCTTTCAAGTCCTCTTGGCAGCCTTACTTCAGTATATTTTTGGACGATAGCTGTCATTTATAACTCTGCAGGTTTGTGAATTACAGTGCCCCTGAGCTCCTTTCTTCAACTCGCTTTCTTGTGAGCTGGCCGCAACACCGCAGGATGGCTTCAGGCCCTAATCTGGTTCCGGCACGGCACGCTGAGCCTTTGGTTAGTTCCTCTTCCTGGTGGGAAATGAGAGTTAAATTTGCCCGTCCAGACACCTCCACCTAGTCTCTCATTGGTTCTCCCTATTCCTGTTCATCTTCCGCAGAAATTGCAAACTGGGCCAAACAGGAGGTTAAAGGCGCTGACTCTCCAAGTGGGGAGAGTGTTAGTAAAGCGTCTGGAATGTTGCACCCGAGTACCAGGGGAGGAAAACTGATACATATTTGAACACGTCTCCTGTTCACACTCTTGATCATACTCTGGGTTTCACATGCATGTTTTAGCTGAAGGAAGAATACCTTAAACCTGGAGAGTTGAGACCCGTGGAATGGGTACCATGCAATATGACTTCAAAGGGTCTTCATTTGCTCACCGAACCTCTCCAATCCTATCACTACTGCGTTTATGCCCCTGTACACATGCTTGATTCTCTTTCGGAGACATAGCAATCCATAGGTTTTAAGATACTTACTAGTCAGGTACATTCTTACGCGTTTAATATGCGGTGTTGAGTCCATTTCGTTGAGCAAGGAGTAGCTCTTGTCTATTCCATATTTGGCTTAAGGAACTTTATCTGTGCTCATTTCAATCTCTGGTTTTATGCAGCACCCCAACTCACCTTTCCCCTTAAGCAAGCATAAGTTGGTTTTCTAAATTTGAAACCCTGTTCTGTTCTGTAATTCAGTTCCTGTGTAGCCAAGTTTACATTCCGTGTATTAGTGATATCTTATGATGTTTCTTTTACTGTGTGAATTATTTCAGTTAGAATCATCATACCTGAATCCACTCATTGTGCTGCTACGGGCCTGATGACATAGATTTCATTGCTGAGTGATATTGCTTTGTAAGTATATACCACAACTTCTTTATCCATTTTTCACTTTCTGCGATGTTGAACTTGTACTGTAAACGAGGTTCTTGTAAACAGAGGCGTCCCAAACTTTGGGGTGGCTGTGTCTTTTTTATTTTAATTTCCCTAAGCTACAGGACCATAAGTGGAAGTGCCCTAGGCTCTGTTGCTTTGTTTTTTAGATGTTTCAGGAAACACCATACACTTCTCCCGAGTGTCTGTTGGCAATTTACATCCCGCCCATCAGCATAACAAGGCTCCCAGTTCTCCATGGCCTGTCCTGCCTTTCTGGATTTTACACTTTTTTCAGATGGCCCTTTTGACCGGGGGGAAGTGAGACTTCATTGTAGTGCAGATTTCCTTTGCAAGCTTGCTTGGTTGGCCAAAAAGGGCGTATGCGTTTTTTCCTGAATATATTCAGGAAAAAACGCATACGCCCTTTTTGGCCAAGTGCATCATTGTGGACGTTCTGCCTCTTTTCCTATGCTTTCAATGCAATTCCAGTCTACCTCCTGAAATCGGTTTCCTGCAATTCTGCCCCGTTTTCAAGTCCTCTTGGCAGCCTTACTTCAGTATATTTTTGGACGATAGCTGTCATTTATAACTCTGCAGGTTTGTGAATTACAGTGCCCCTGAGCTCCTTTCTTCAACTCGCTTTCTTTTGAGCTGGCCGCAACACCGCAGGATGGCTTCAGGCCCTAATCTGTTTCCGGCATGGCACGCTGAGCCTTTGGTTAGTTCCTCTTCCTGGTGGGAAATGAGAGTTAAATTTGCCCGTCCAGACACCTCCAGCTAGTCTCTCATTGGTTCTCGCTCTTCCTGTTCATCTTCCGCAGAAATTGCAAACTGGGCTAAACAGGAGGTTAAAGGCTGACTATCCAAGTGGGGAGAGTGTTAGTAAAGCGTCTGGAATGTTGCACCCGAGTACCAGGGGAGGAAAACTGAGACATATTTGAACAGGTCTCCCGATCACACGGTTGATCATACTCTGGGTTCCACATGCATGTTTTAGCTGAAGGAAGAATACCTTAAACGTGGGTAGTTGAAAGCCGTGGAATGGGTACCATGCAATATGACTTCAAAGGGTCTTCATTTGCTCACCGAACCTCTCCAATCCTATCACTGCTGCGTTTATGCCCCTGTACACACGCTTGATTCTCATTTGGAGACATAGCAATCCATAGGTTTTAAGATACTTACTAGTAAGGTACATTCTTAGGCGTTTAATATGGGGTGTTGAGTCCATTTCGTTGAGCAAGGAGTAGCTCTTGTCTATTCCATATTTGGCTTAAGGAACTTTATCTGTGCTCATTTCAATCTCTGGTTTTATGCAGCACCCCAACTCACCTTTCCCCTTAAGCAAGCATAAGTTGGTTTTCTAAATTTGAGACCCTGTTCTGTTCTGTAATTCAGTTCTTGTGTAGCCCAGTTTACATTCCGTGTATTAGTGATATCTTATGATGTTTCTTTTTCTGTGTGACTTATTTCAGTTAGAATCATCGTACCTGAATCCACTCATTATGCTGCTACGGGCCTGATGACATAGATTTCATTGCTGAGTGATATTGCTTTGTAAGTAAATACCACAACTTCTTTATCCATTTTTCACTTTCTGCGATGTTGAACTTGTACTGTAAACGAGGTTCTTGTAAAAAGAGGCGTCCCAAACTTTGGGGTGGCTGTGTCTTTTTGATTTTAATTTCCCTAAGCTATAGGACCATAAGTGGAAGTGCCCTAGGCTCTGTTGCTTTGTTTTTTAGATGTTTCAGGAAACACCATACACTTCTCCCGAGTGTCTGTTGGCAATTTACATCCCGCCCATCAGCATAACAAGGCTCCCAGTTCTCCATGGCCTGTCCTGCCTTTCTGGATTTTACACTTTTTTCAGATGGCCCTTTTGACAGGGGGGAAGTGAGACTTCATTGTAGTGCAGATTTCCTTTGCAAGCTTGCTTGGTTGGCCAAAAAGGGCGTATGCGTTTTTTCCTGAATATATTCAGGAAAAAACGCATACGCCCTTTTTGGCCAAGTGCATCATTGTGGACGTTCTGCCTCTTTTCCTATGCTTTCAATGCAATTCCAGTCTACCTCCTGAAAGCGGTTTCCTGCAATTCTGCTCCGCTTTCAAGTCCTCTTGGCAGCCTTACTTCAGTATATTTTTGGACGATAGCTGTCATTTATAACTCTGCAGGTTTGTGAATTACAGTGCCCCTGAGCTCCTTTCTTCAACTCGCTTTCTTTTGAGCTGGCCGCAACACCGCAGGATGGCTTCAGGCCCTAATCTGGTTCCGGCACGGCACGCTGAGCCTTTGGTTAGTTCCTCTTCCTGGTGGGAAATGAGAGTTAAATTTGCCCGTCCAGACACCTCCACCTAGTCTCTCATTGGTTCTCCCTATTCCTGTTCATCTTCCGCAGAAATTGCAAACTGGGCCAAACAGGAGGTTAAAGGCGCTGACTCTCCAAGTGGGGAGAGTGTTAGTAAAGCGTCTGGAATGTTGCACCCGAGTACCAGGGGAGGAAAACTGAGACATATTTGAACACGTCTCCTGTTCACACTCTTGATCATACTCTGGGTTTCACATGCATGTTTTAGCTGAAGGAAGAATACCTTAAACCTGGAGAGTTGAGACCCGTGGAATGGGTACCATGCAATATGACTTCAAAGGGTCTTCATTTGCTCACCGAACCTCTCCAATCCTATCACTACTGCATTTATGCCCCTGTACACATGCTTGATTCTCTTTCGGAGACATAGCAATCCATAGGTTTTAAGATACTTACTAGTCAGGTACATTCTTACGCGTTTAATATGCGGTGTTCAGTCCATTTCGTTGAGCAAGGAGTAGCTCTTGTCTATTCCATATTTGGCTTAAGGAACTTTATCTGTGCTCATTTCAATCTCTGGTTTTATGCAGCACCCCAACTCACCTTTCCCCTTAAGCAAGCATAAGTTGGTTTTCTAAATTTGAGACCCTGTTCTGTTCTGTAATTCAGTTCCTGTGTAGCCAAGTTTACATTCCGTGTATTAGTGATATCTTATGATGTTTCTTTTTCTGTGTGACTTATTTCAGTTAGAATCATCATACCTGAATCCACTCATTGTGCTGCTACGGGCCTGATGCCATAGATTTCATTGCTGAGTGATATTGCTTTGTAAGTAAATACCACAACTTCTTTATCCATTTTTCACTTTCTGCGATGTTGAACTTGTACTGTAAACGAGGTTCTTGTAAACAGAGGCGTCCCAAACTTTGGGGTGGCTGTGTCTTTTTGATTTTAATTTCCCTAAGCTACAGGACCATAAGTGGAAGTGCCCTAGGCTCTGTTGCTTTGTTTTTTAGATGTTTCAGGAAACACCGTACACTTCTCCCGAGTGTCTGTTGGCAATTTACATCCCGCCCATCAGCATAACAAGGCTCCCAGTTCTCCATGGCCTGTCCTGCCTTTCTGGATTTTACACTTTTTTCAGATGGCCCTTTTGACCGGGGGGAAGTGAGACTTCATTGTAGTGCAGATTTCCTTTGCAAGCTTGCTTGGTTGGCCAAAAAGGGCGTATGCGTTTTTTCCTGAATATATTCAGGAAAAAACGCATACGCCCTTTTTGGCCAAGTGCATCATTGTGGACGTTCTGCCTCTTTTCCTATGCTTTCAATGCAATTCCAGTCTACCTCCTGAAATCGGTTTCCTGCAATTCTGCCCCACTTTCAAGTCCTCTTGGCAGCCTTACTTCAGTATATTTTTGGACGATAGCTGTCATTTATAACTCTGCAGGTTTGTGAATTACAGTGCCCCTGAGCTCCTTTCTTCAACTCGCTTTGTTTGAGCTGGCCGCAACACCGCAGGATGGCTTCAGGCCCTAATCTGGTTCCGGCACGGCACGCTGAGCCTTTGGTTAGTTCCTCTTCCTGGTGGGAAATGAGAGTTAAATTTGCCCGTCCAGACACCTCCATCTAGTCTCTCATTGGTTCTCGCTCTTCCTGTTCATCTTCCGCAGAAATTGCAAACTGGGCTAAACAGGAGGTTAAAGGCTGACTATCCAAGTGGGGAGAGTGTTAGTAAAGCGTCTGGAATGTTGCACCCGAGTACCAGGGGAGGAAAACTGAGACATATTTGAACAGGTCTCCCGATCACACGGTTGATCATACTCTGGGTTCCACATGCATGTTTTAGCTGAAGGAAGAATACCTTAAACGTGGGTAGTTGAAACCCGTGGAATGGGTACCATGAAATATGACTTCAAAGGGTCTTCATTTGCTCACCGAACCTCTCCAATCCTATCACTGCTGCGTTTATGCCCCTGTACACATGCTTGATTCTCTTTCAGAGACACAGCAATCCATAGGTTTTAAGATACTTACTAGTCAGGTACATTCTTAGGCGTTTAATATGTGGTGTTGAGTCCATTTCGTTGAGCAAGGAGTAGCTCTTGTCTATTCCATATTTGGCTTAAGGAACTTTATCTGTGCTCATTTCAATCTCTGGTTTTATGCAGCACCCCAACTCACCTTTCCCCTTAAGCAAGCATAAGTTGGTTTTCTAAATTTGAGACCCTGTTCTGTTCTGTAATTCAGTTCCTGTGTAGCCAAGTTTACATTCCATGTATTACTGATATCTTATGAAGTTTCTTTTTCTGTGTGACTTATTTCAGTTAGAATCATCATACCTGAATCCACTCATTGTGCTGCTAAGTGCCTGATGACATAGATTTCATTGCTGAGTGATATTGCTTTGTAAGTAAATACCACAACTTCTTTATCCATTTTTCACTTTCTGCGATGTTGAACTTGTACTGTAAACGAGGTTCTTGTAAACAGAGGCGTCCCAAACTTTGGGGTGGCTGTGTCTTTTTGATTTTAATTTCCCTAAGCTATAGGACCATAAGTGGAAGTGCCCTAGGCTCTGTTGCTTTGTTTTTTAGATGTTTCAGGAAACACCATACACTTCTCCCGAGTGTCTGTTGGCAAGTTACATCCCGCCCATCAGCATAACAAGGCTCCCAGTTCTCCATGGCCTGTCCTGCCTTTCTGGATTTTACACTTTTTTCAGATGGCCCTTCTGACCGGGGGGGGGGGGAAGTGAGACTTCATTGTAGTGCAGATTTCCTTTGCAAGCTTGCTTGGTTGGCCAAAAAGGGCGTATGCGTTTTTTCCTGAATATATTCAGGAAAAAACGCATACGCCCTTTTTGGCCAAGTGCATCATTGTGGACGTTCTGCCTCTTTTCCTATGCTTTCAATGCAATTCCAGTCTACCTCCTGAAATCGGTTTCCTGCAATTCTGCCCCGCTTTCAAGTCCTCTTGGCAGCCTTACTTCAGTATATTTTTGGACGATAGCTGTCATTTATAACTCTGCAGGTTTGTGAATTACAGTGCCCCTGAGCTCCTTTCTTCAACTCGCTTTCTTTTGAGCTGGCCACAACACCGCAGGATGGCTTCAGGCCCTAATCTGGTTCCGGCACGGCACGCTGAGCCTTTGGTTAGTTCCTCTTCCTGGTGGGAAATGAGAGTTAAATTTGCCCGTCCAGACACCTCCAGCTAGTCTCTCATTGGTTCTCCCTATTCCTGTTCATCTTCCGCAGAAATTGCAAACTGGGCCAAACAGGAGGTTAAAGGCGCTGACTCTCCAAGTGGGGAGAGTGTTAGTAAAGCGTCTGGAATGTTGCACCCGAGTACCAGGGGAGGAAAACTGAGACATATTTGAACAGGTCTCCCGTTCACACGGTTGATCATACTCTGGGTTCCACATGCATGTTTTAGCTGAAGGAAGAATACCTTAAACCTGGGTAGTTGAAACCCGTGGAATGGGTACCATGCAATATGACTTCAAAGGGTCTTCATTTGCTCACCGAACCTCTCCAATCCTATCACTGCTGCGTTTATGCCCCTGTACACATGCTTGATTCTCTTTAAGAGACATAGCAATCCATAGGTTTTAAGATACTTATTAGTCAGGTACATTCTTAGGCATTTAATATGCGATGTTGAGTCCATTTCGTTGAGCAAGGAGTAGCTCTTGTCTATTCCATATTTGGCTTAAGGAACTTTATCTGTGCTCATTTCAATCTCTGGTTTTATGCAGCACCCCAACTCACCTTTACCCTTAAGCAAGCATAAGTTGGTTTTCTAAATTTGAGACCCTGTTCTGTTCTGTAATTCAGTTCCTGTGTAGCCAAGTTTACATTCTGTGTATTACTGATATCTTATGATGTTTCTTTTTCTGTGTGACTTATTTCAGTTAGAATAATCATACCTGAATCCACTCATTGTGCTGCTAAGGGCCTGATGACATAGATTTCATTGCTGAGTGATATTGCTTTGTAAGTAAATACCACAACTTCTTTATCCATTTTTCACTTTCTGCGATGTTGAACTTGTACTGTAAACGAGGTTCTTGTAAACAGAGGCGTCCCAAACTTTGGGGTGGCTGTGTCTTTTTGATTTTAATTTCCCTAAGCTATACGACCATAAGTGGAAGTGCCCTAAGCTCTCTTGCTTTGTTTTTTAGATGTTTCAGGAAACACCATACACTTCTCCCCAGTGTCTGTTGGCAATTTACATCCCGCCCATCAGCATAACAAGGCTCCCAGTTCTCCATGGCCTGTCCTGCCTTTCTGGATTTTACACTTTTTTCAGATGGCCCTTTTGACCGGGGGGAAGTGAGACTTCATTGTAGTGCAGATTTCCTTTGCAAGCTTGCTTGGTTGGCCAAAAAGGGCGTATGCGTTTTTTCCTGAATATATTCAGGAAAAAACGCATACGCCCTTTTTGGCCAAGTGCATCATTGTGGACGTTCTGCCTCTTTTCCTATGCTTTCAATGCAATTCCAGTCTACCTCCTGAAATCGGTTTCCTGCAATTCTGCCCCACTTTCAAGTCCTCTTGGCAGCCTTACTTCAGTATATTTTTGGACGATAGCTGTCATTTATAACTCTGCAGGTTTGTGAATTACAGTGCCCCTGAGCTCCTTTCTTCAACTCGTTTTCCTTTGAGCTGGCCGCAACACTGCAGGATGGCTTCAGGCCCTAACCTGGTTCTGGCATGGCATGCTGAGCCTTTGGTTAGTTCCTCTTCCTGGTGGGAAATGAGAGTTAAATTTGCCCGTCCAGACACCTCCACCTAGTCTCTCATTGGTTCTCCCTATTCCTGTTCATCTTCCGCAGAAATTGCAAATTGGGCCAAACAGGAGGTTAAAGGCGCTGACTCTCCAAGTGGGGAGAGTGTTAGTAAAGCGTCTGGAATGTTGCACCCGAGTACCAGGGGAGGAAAACTGAGACATATTTGAACACGTCTCCCGTTCACACTGTTGATCATACTCTGGGTTTCACATGCATGTTTTAGCTGAAGGAAGAATACCTTAAACCTGGAGAGTTGAAACCCGTGGAATGGGTACCATGAAATATGACTTCTAAGGGTCTTCATTTGCTCACTGAACATCTCCAATCCTATCACTGCTGCGTTTATGCCCCTGTACACACGCTTGATTCTCTTTTGGAGACATAGCAATCCATAGGTTTTAAGATACTTACTAGTCAGGTACATTCTTAGGCATTTAATATGGGGTGTTGAGTCCATTTTGTTGAGCAAGGAGTAGCTCTTGTCTATTCCATATTTGGCTTAAGGAACTTTATCTGTGCTCATTTCAATCTCTGGTTTTATGCAGCACCCCAACTCACCTTTCCCCTTAAGCAAGCATAAGTTGGTTTTCTAAATTTGAGACCCTGTTCTGTTCTGTAATTCAGTTCCTGTGTAGCCAAGTTTACATTCCGTGTATTACTGATATCTTATGATGTTTCTTTTTCTGTGTGACTTATTTCAGTTAGAATCATCATACCTGAATCCACTCATTGTGCTGCTACGGGCCTGATGACATAGATTTCATTGCTGAGTGATATTGCTTTGTAAGTAAATACCACAACTTCTTTATCCATTTTTCACTTTCTGCGATGTTGAACTTGTACGGTAAACGAGGTTCTTGTAAACAGAGGCGTCCCAAACTTTGGGGTGGCTGTGTCTTTTTGATTTTAATTTCCCTAAGCTATAGGACCATAAGTGGAAGTGCCCTAGGCTCTGTTGCTTTGTTTTTTAGATGTTTCAGGAAACACCATACACTTCTCCCGAGTGTCTGTTGGCAATTTACATCCCGCCCATCAGCATAACGAGGCTCCCAGTTTTCCATGGCCTGTCCTGCCTTTCTGGATTTTACACTTTTTTCAGATGGCCCTTTTGACCGGGTGGGGTGGAAGTGAGACTTCATTGTAGTGCAGATTTCCTTTGCAAGCTTGCTTGGTTGGCCAAAAAGGGCGTATGCGTTTTTTCCTGAATATATTCAGGAAAAAACGCATACGCCCTTTTTGGCCAAGTGCATCATTGTGGACGTTCTGCCTCTTTTCCTATGCTTTCAATGCAATTCCAGTCTACCTCCTGAAATCGGTTTCCTGCAATTCTGCCCCGCTTTCAAGTCCTCTTGGCAGCCTTACTTCAGTATATTTTTGGACGATAGCTGTCATTTATAACTCTGCAGGTTTGTGAATTACAGTGCCCCTGAGCTCCTTTCTTCAACTCGTTTTCTTTTGAGCTGGCCGCAACACCGCAGGATGGCTTCAGGCCCTAATCTCATTCCGGCACGGCACGCTGAGCCTTTGGTTAGTTCCTCTTCCTGGTGGGAAATGAGAGTTAAATTTGCCCATCCAGACACCTCCAGCTAGTCTCTCATTGGTTCTCCCTATTCCTGTTCATCTTCCGCAGAAATTGCAAACTGGGTCAAACAGGAGGTTAAAGGCGCTGACTCTCCAAGTGGGGAGAGTGTTAGTAAAGCGTCTGGAATGTTGCACCCGAGTACCAGGGGAGGAAAACTGAGAGATATTTGAACACGTCTCCCGTTCACACTGTTGATCATACTCTGGGTTTCACATGCATGTTTTAGCTGAAGGAAGAATACCTTAAACCTGGAGAGTTGAAACCCGTGGAATGGGTACCATGCAATAAGACTTCAAAGGATCTTCATTTGCTCACCGAACCTCTCTAATCCTATCACTGCTGCGTTTATGCCCCTGTACACATGCTTGATTCTCTTTTGGAGACATAGCAATCCATAGGGTTTAAGATACTTACTAGTCAGGTACATTCTTAGGCATTTAATATGGGGTGTTGAGTCCATTTCGTTGAGCAAGGAGTAGCTCTTGTCTATTCCATATTTGGCTTAAGGAACTTTATCTGTGCTCATTTCAATCTCTGGTTTTATGCAGCACCCCAACTCACCTTTCCCCTTAAGCAAGCATAAGTTGGTTTTCTAAATTTGAGACCCTGTTCTGTTCTGTAATTCAGTTCCTGTGTAGCCAAGTTTACATTCCGTGTATTACTGATATCTTATGATGTTTCTTTTTCTGTGTGACTTATTTCACTTAGAATCATCGTACCTGATCCACTCATTATGCTGCTACGGGCCTGATGACATAGATTTCATTGCTGAGTGATATTGCTTTGTAAGTAAATACCACAACTTCTTTATCCATTTTTCACTTTCTGCGATGTTGAACTTGTACGGTAAACGAGGTTCTTGTAAGCAGAGGCGTCCCAAACTTTGGGGTGGCTGTGTCTTTTTGATTTTAATTTCCCTAAGCTATAAGGCCATAAGTGGAAGTGCCCTAGGCTCTGTTGCTTTATTTTTTAGATGTTTCAGGAAACACCATACACTTCTCCCGAGTGTCTGTTGGCAATTTACATCCCGCCCATCAGCATAACAAGGCTCCCAGTTCTCCATGGCCTGTCCTGCCTTTCTGGATTTTACACTTTTTTCAGATGGCCCTTTTGACCGGGGGGAAGTGAGACTTCATTGTAGTGCAGATTTCCTTTGCAAGCTTGCTTGGTTGGCCAAAAAGGGCGTATGTGTTTTTTCCTGAATATATTCAGGAAAAAACGCATACGCCCTTTTTGGCCAAGTGCATCATTGTGGACGTTCTGCCTCTTTTCCTATGCTTTCAATGCAATTCCAGTCTACCTCCTGAAATCGGTTTCCTGCAATTCTGCCCCACTTTCAAGTCCTCTTGGCAGCCTTACTTCAGTATATTTTTGGACGATAGCTGTCATTTATAACTCTGCAGGTTTGTGAATTACAGTGCCCCTGAGCTCCTTTCTTCAACTCGTTTTCCTTTGAGCTGGCCGCAACACCGCAGGATGGCTTCAGGCCCTAATCTGGTTCCGGCATGGCACGCTGAGCCTTTGGTTAGTTCCTCTTCCTGGTGGGAAATGAGAGTTAAATTTGCCCGTCCAGACACCTCCAGCTAGTCTCTCATTGGTTCTCCCTATTCCTGTTCATCTTCCGCAGAAATTGCAAACTGGGCCAAACAGGAGGTTAAAGGCGCTGACTCTCCAAGTGGGGAGAGTGTTAGTAAAGCGTCTGGAATGTTGCACCCGAGTACCAGGGGAGGAAAACTGAGACATATTTGAACACGTCTCCCGTTCACACTGTTGAACATACTCTGGGTTTCACATGCATGTTTTAGCTGAAGGAAGAATACCTTAAACCTTGGTAGTTGAAACCCGTGGAATGGGTACCATGAAATATGACTTCAAAGGGTCTTCATTTGCTCACCGAACCTCTCCAATCCTATCACTGCTGCGTTTATGCCCCTGTACACACGCTTGATTCTCATTTGGAGACATAGCAATCCATAGGTTTTAAGATACTTACTAGTCAGGTACATTCTTAGGCATTTAATATGGGGTGTTGAGTCCATTTTGTTGAGCAAGGAGTAGCTCTTGTCTATTCCATATTTGGCTTAAGGAACTTTATCTGTGCTCATTTCAATCTCTGGTTTTATGCAGCACCCCAACTCACCTTTCCCCTTAAGCAAGCATAAGTTGGTTTTCTAAATTTGAGACCCTGTTCTGTTCTGTAATTCAGTTCCTGTGTAGCCAAGTTTACATTCCGTGTATTAGTGATATCTTATGATGTTTCTTTTTCTGTGTGACTTATTTCAGTTAGAATCATCGTACCTGATCCACTCATTATGCTGCTACGGGCCTGATGACATAGATTTCATTGCTGAGTGATATTGCTTTGTAAGTAAATACCACAACTTCTTTATCCATTTTTCAATTTCTGCGATGTTGAACTTGTACGGTAAACGAGGTTCTTGTAAACAGAGGCGTCCCAAACTTTGGGGTGGCTGTGTCTTTTTGATTTTAATTTCCCTAAGCTATAAGGCCATAAGTGGAAGTGCCCTAGGCTCTGTTGCTTTATTTTTTAGATGTTTCAGGAAACACCATACACTTCTCCCGAGTGTCTGTTGGCAATTTACATCCCGCCCATCAGCATAACAAGGCTCCCAGTTCTCCATGGCCTGTCCTGCCTTTCTGGATTTTACACTTTTTTCAGATGGCCCTTTTGACCGGGGGGAAGTGAGACTTCATTGTAGTGCAGATTTCCTTTGCAAGCTTGCTTGTTTGGCCAAAAAGGGCGTATGCGTTTTTTCCTGAATATATTCAGGAAAAAACGCATACGCCCTTTTTGGCCAAGTGCATCATTGTGGACGTTCTGCCTCTTTTCCTATGCTTTCAATGCAAATCCAGTCTACCTCCTGAAATCGGTTTCCTGCAATTCTGCCCCACTTTCAAGTCCTCTTGGCAGCCTTACTTCAGTATATTTTTGGACGATAGCTGTCATTTATAACTCTGCAGGTTTGTGAATTACAGTGCCCCTGAGCTCCTTTCTTCAACTCGTTTTCCTTTGAGCTGGCCGCAACACCGCAGGATGGTTTCAGGCCCTAATCTGGTTCCGGCATGGCACGCTGAGCCTTTGGTTAGTTCCTCTTCCTGGTGGGAAATGAGAGTTAAATTTGCCCGTCCAGACACCTCCAGCTAGTCTCTCATTGGTTCTCCCTATTCCTGTTCATCTTCCGCAGAAATTGCAAACTGGGCCAAACAGGAGGTTAAAGGCGCTGACTCTCCAAGTGGGGAGAGTGTTAGTAAAGCGTCTGGAATGTTGCACCCGAGTACCAGGGGAGGAAAACTGAGACATATTTGAACACGTCTCCCGTTCACACTGTTGAACATACTCTGGGTTTCACATGCATGTTTTAGCTGAAGGAAGAATACCTTAAACCTTGGTAGTTGAAACCCGTGGAATGGGTACCATGAAATATGACTTCAAAGGGTCTTCATTTGCTCACCGAACCTCTCCAATCCTATCACTGCTGCGTTTATGCCCCTGTACACACGCTTGATTCTCATTTGGAGACATAGCAATCCATAGGTTTTAAGATACTTACTAATCAGGTACATTCTTAGGCATTTAATATGGGGTGTTGAGTCCATTTTGTTGAGCAAGGAGTAGCTCTTGTCTATTCCATATTTGGCTTAAGGAACTTTATCTGTGCTCATTTCAATCTCTGGTTTTATGCAGCACCCCAACTCACCTTTCCCCTTAAGCAAGCATAAGTTGGTTTTCTAAATTTGAGACCCTGTTCTGTTCTGTAATTCAGTTCCTGTGTAGCCAAGTTTACATTCCGTGTATTACTGATATCTTATGATGTTTCTTTTTCTGTGTGACTTATTTCAGTTAGAATCATCATACCTGAATCCACTCATTGTGCTGCTAAGGGCCTGATGACATAGATTTCATTGCTGAGTGATATTGCTTTGTAAGTAAATACCACAACTTCTTTATCCATTTTTCACTTTCTGCGATGTTGAACTTGTACTGTAAACGAGGTTCTTGTAAACAGAGGCGTCCCAAACTTTGGGGTGGCTGTGTCTTTTTGATTTTAATTTCCCTAAGCTATAGGACCATAAGTGGAAGTGCCCTAGGCTCTGTTGCTTTGTTTCTTAGATGTTTCAGGAAACACCATACACTTCTCCCGAGTGTCTGTTGGCAATTTACATCCCACCCATCAGCATTACAAGGCTCCCAGTTCTCCATGGCCTGTCCTGCCTTTCTGGATTTTACACTTTTTTCAGATGGCCCTTTTGACCGGGGGGAAGTGAGACTTCATTGTAGTGCAGATTTCCTTTGCAAGCTTGCTTGGTTGGCCAAAAAGGGCGTATGTGTTTTTTCCTGAATATATTCAGGAAAAAACGCATACGCCCTTTTTGGCCAAGTGCATCATTGTGGACGTTCTGCCTCTTTTCCTATGCTTTCAATGCAATTCCAGTCTACCTCCTGAAATCGGTTTCCTGCAATTCTGCCCCACTTTCAAGTCCTCTTGGCAGCCTTACTTCAGTATATTTTTGGACGATAGCTGTCATTTATAACTCTGCAGGTTTGTGAATTACAGTGCCCCTGAGCTCCTTTCTTCAACTCGTTTTCCTTTGAGCTGGCCGCAACACTGCAGGATGGCTTCAGGCCCTAACCTGGTTCTGGCATGGCACGCTGAGCCTTTGGTTAGTTCCTCTTCCTGGTGGGAAATGAGAGTTAAATTTGCCCGTCCAGACACCTCCACCTAGTCTCTCATTGGTTCTCCCTATTCCTGTTCATCTTCCGCAGAAATTGCAAATTGGGCCAAACAGGAGGTTAAAGGCGCTGACTCTCCAAGTGGGGAGAGTGTTAGTAAATCGTCTGGAATGTTGCACCCGAGTACCAGGGGAGGAAAACTGAGACATATTTGAACACGTCTCCCGTTCACACTGTTGATCATACTCTGGGTTTCACATGCATGTTTTAGCTGAAGGAAGAATACCTTAAACCTTGGTAGTTGAAACCCGTGGAATGGGTACCATGAAATATGACTTCTAAGGGTCTTCATTTGCTCACCGAACATCTCCAATCCTATCACTGCTGCGTTTATGCCCCTGTACACACGCTTGATTCTCTTTTGGAGACATAGCAATCCATAGGTTTTAAGATACTTACTAGTCAGGTACATTCTTAGGCATTTAATATGGGGTGTTGAGTCCATTTTGTTGAGCAAGGAGTAGCTCTTGTCTATTCCATATTTGGCTTAAGGAACTTTATCTGTGCTCATTTCAATCTCTGGTTTTATGCAGCACCCCAACTCACCTTTCCCCTTAAGCAAGCATAAGTTGGTTTTCTAAATTTGAGACCCTGTTCTGTTCTGTAATTCAGTTCCTGTGTAGCCAAGTTTACATTCCGTGTATTACTGATATCTTATGATGTTTCTTTTTCTGTGTGACTTATTTCAGTTAGAATCATCATACCTGAATCCACTCATTGTGCTGCTACGGGCCTGATGACATAGATTTCATTGCTGAGTGATATTGCTTTGTAAGTAAATACCACAACTTCTTTATCCATTTTTCACTTTCTGCGATGTTGAACTTGTACGGTAAACGAGGTTCTTGTAAACAGAGGCGTCCCAAACTTTGGGGTGGCTGTGTCTTTTTGATTTTAATTTCCCTAAGCTATAGGACCATAAGTGGAAGTGCCCTAGGCTCTGTTGCTTTGTTTTTTAGATGTTTCAGGAAACACCATACACTTCTCCCGAGTGTCTGTTGGCAATTTACATCCCGCCCATCAGCATAACGAGGCTCCCAGTTTTCCATGGCCTGTCCTGCCTTTCTGGATTTTACACTTTTTTCAGATGGCCCTTTTGACCGGGGGGGGGGGGGAAGTGAGACTTCATTGTAGTGCAGATTTCCTTTGCAAGCTTGCTTGGTTGGCCAAAAAGGGCGTATGCGTTTTTTCCTGAATATATTCAGGAAAAAACGCATACGCCCTTTTTGGCCAAGTGCATCATTGTGGACGTTCTGCCTCTTTTCCTATGCTTTCAATGCAATTCCAGTCTACCTCCTGAAATCGGTTTCCTGCAATTCTGCCCCGCTTTCAAGTCCTCTTGGCAGCCTTACTTCAGTATATTTTTGGACGATAGCTGTCATTTATAACTCTGCAGGTTTGTGAATTACAGTGCCCCTGAGCTCCTTTCTTCAACTCGTTTTCTTTTGAGCTGGCCGCAACACCGCAGGATGGCTTCAGGCCCTAATCTCATTCCGGCACGGCACGCTGAGCCTTTGGTTAGTTCCTCTTCCTGGTGGGAAATGAGAGTTAAATTTGCCCATCCAGACACCTCCAGCTAGTCTCTCATTGGTTCTCCCTATTCCTGTTCATCTTCCGCAGAAATTGCAAACTGGGTCAAACAGGAGGTTAAAGGCGCTGACTCTCCAAGTGGGGAGAGTGTTAGTAAAGCGTCTGGAATGTTGCACCCGAGTACCAGGGGAGGAAAACTGAGAGATATTTGAACACGTCTCCCGTTCACACTGTTGATCATACTCTGGGTTTCACATGCATGTTTTAGCTGAAGGAAGAATACCTTAAACCTGGAGAGTTGAAACCCGTGGAATGGGTACCATGCAATAAGACTTCAAAGGATCTTCATTTGCTCACCGAACCTCTCTAATCCTATCACTGCTGCGTTTATGCCCCTGTACACATGCTTGATTCTCTTTTGGAGACATAGCAATCCATAGGGTTTAAGATACTTACTAGTCAGGTACATTCTTAGGCATTTAATATGGGGTGTTGAGTCCATTTCGTTGAGCAAGGAGTAGCTCTTGTCTATTCCATATTTGGCTTAAGGAACTTTATCTGTGCTCATTTCAATCTCTGGTTTTATGCAGCACCCCAACTCACCTTTCCCCTTAAGCAAGCATAAGTTGGTTTTCTAAATTTGAGACCCTGTTCTGTTCTGTAATTCAGTTCCTGTGTAGCCAAGTTTACATTCCGTGTATTACTGATATCTTATGATGTTTCTTTTTCTGTGTGACTTATTTCACTTAGAATCATCGTACCTGATCCACTCATTATGCTGCTACGGGCCTGATGACATAGATTTCATTGCTGAGTGATATTGCTTTGTAAGTAAATACCACAACTTCTTTATCCATTTTTCACTTTCTGCGATGTTGAACTTGTACGGTAAACGAGGTTCTTGTAAGCAGAGGCGTCCCAAACTTTGGGGTGGCTGTGTCTTTTTGATTTTAATTTCCCTAAGCTATAAGGCCATAAGTGGAAGTGCCCTAGGCTCTGTTGCTTTATTTTTTAGATGTTTCAGGAAACACCATACACTTCTCCCGAGTGTCTGTTGGCAATTTACATCCCGCCCATCAGCATAACAAGGCTCCCAGTTCTCCATGGCCTGTCCTGCCTTTCTGGATTTTACACTTTTTTCAGATGGCCCTTTTGACCGGGGGGAAGTGAGACTTCATTGTAGTGCAGATTTCCTTTGCAAGCTTGCCTGGTTGGCCAAAAAGGGCGTATGTGTTTTTTCCTGAATATATTCAGGAAAAAACGCATACGCCCTTTTTGGCCAAGTGCATCATTGTGGACGTTCTGCCTCTTTTCCTATGCTTTCAATGCAATTCCAGTCTACCTCCTGAAATCGGTTTCCTGCAATTCTGCCCCACTTTCAAGTCCTCTTGGCAGCCTTACTTCAGTATATTTTTGGACGATAGCTGTCATTTATAACTCTGCAGGTTTGTGAATTACAGTGCCCCTGAGCTCCTTTCTTCAACTCGTTTTCCTTTGAGCTGGCCGCAACACCGCAGGATGGCTTCAGGCCCTAATCTGGTTCCGGCATGGCACGCTGAGCCTTTGGTTAGTTCCTCTTCCTGGTGGGAAATGAGAGTTAAATTTGCCCGTCCAGACACCTCCAGCTAGTCTCTCATTGGTTCTCCCTATTCCTGTTCATCTTCCGCAGAAATTGCAAACTGGGCCAAACAGGAGGTTAAAGGCGCTGACTCTCCAAGTGGGGAGAGTGTTAGTAAAGCGTCTGGAATGTTGCACCCGAGTACCAGGGGAGGAAAACTGAGACATATTTGAACACGTCTCCCGTTCACACTGTTGAACATACTCTGGGTTTCACATGCATGTTTTAGCTGAAGGAAGAATACCTTAAACCTTGGTAGTTGAAACCCGTGGAATGGGTACCATGCAATATGACTTCAAAGGGTCTTCATTTGCTCACCGAACCTCTCCAATCCTATCACTGCTGCGTTTATGCCCCTGTACACATGCTTGATTCTCTTTCAGAGACACAGCAATCCATAGGTTTTAAGATACTTACTAGTCAGGTACATTCTTAGGCGTTTAATATGTGGTGTTGAGTCCATTTCGTTGAGCAAGGAGTAGCTCTTGTCTATTCCATATTTGGCTTAAGGAACTTTATCTGTGCTCATTTCAATCTCTGGTTTTATGCAGCACCCCAACTCACCTTTCCCCTTAAGCAAGCATAAGTTGGTTTTCTAAATTTGAGACCCTGTTCTGTTCTGTAATTCAGTTCCTGTGTAGCCAAGTTTACATTCCATGTATTACTGATATCTTATGAAGTTTCTTTTTCTGTGTGACTTATTTCAGTTAGAATCATCATACCTGAATCCACTCATTGTGCTGCTACGGGCCTGATGACATAGATTTCATTGCTGAGTGATATTGCTTTGTAAGTAAATACCACAACTTCTTTATCCATTTTTCACTTTCTGCGATGTTGAACTTGTACTGTAAACGAGGTTCTTGTAAACAGAGGCGTCCCAAACTTTGGGGTGGCTGTGTCTTTTTGATTTTAATTTCCCTAAGCTATAGGACCATAAGTGGAAGTGCCCTAGGCTCTGTTGCTTTGTTTTTTAGATGTTTCAGGAAACACCATACACTTCTCCCGAGTGTCTGTTGGCAAGTTACATCCCGCCCATCAGCATAACAAGGCTCCCAGTTCTCCATGGCCTGTCCTGCCTTTCTGGATTTTACACTTTTTTCAGATGGCCCTTCTGACCGGGGGGGGGGGGGAAGTGAGACTTCATTGTAGTGCAGATTTCCTTTGCAAGCTTGCTTGGTTGGCCAAAAAGGGCGTATGCGTTTTTTCCTGAATATATTCAGGAAAAAACGCATACGCCCTTTTTGGCCAAGTGCATCATTGTGGACGTTCTGCCTCTTTTCCTATGCTTTCAATGCAATTCCAGTCTACCTCCTGAAATCGGTTTCCTGCAATTCTGCCCCGCTTTCAAGTCCTCTTGGCAGCCTTACTTCAGTATATTTTTGGACGATAGCTGTCATTTATAACTCTGCAGGTTTGTGAATTACAGTGCCCCTGAGCTCCTTTCTTCAACTCGCTTTCTTGTGACCTGGCCGCAACACCGCAGGATGGCTTCAGGCCCTAATGTGGTTCCGGCATGGCACGCTGAGCCTTTGGTTAATTCCGCTTCCTGGTGGGAAATGAGAGTTATATTTGCCCGTCCAGACACCTCCAGCTAGTCTCTCATTGGTTCTCGCTATTCCTGTTCATCTTCCGCAGAAATTGCAAACTGGGCCAAACAGGAGGTTAAAGGGACTGACTCTCCAAGTCGCGAGAGTGTTAGTAAAGCGTCTGGAATGTTGCACCCGAGTACCAGGGTACGAAAACTGAGACATATTTGAACACATCTCCCGATCACATGTTTGATCATACTCTAGGTTCCACATGCATGTTTTAGCTGAAGGAAGAATACCTTAAACCTGGGTAGTTGAAACCCGTGGAATGGGTACCATGCAATATGACTTCAAAGGGTCTTCATTTGCTCACCGAACCTCTCCAATCCTATCACTGCTGCGTTTATGCCCCTGTACACACGCTTGATTCTCATTTGGAGACATAGCAATCCATAGGTTTTAAGATACTTACTAGTCAGGTACATTCTTAGGCATTTAATATGGGGTGTTGAGTCCATTTTGTTGAGCAAGGAGTAGCTCTTGTCTATTCCATATTTGGCTTAAGGAACTTTATCTGTGCTCATTTCAATCTCTGGTTTTATGCAGCACCCCAACTCACCTTTCCCCTTAAGCAAGCATAAGTTGGTTTTCTAAATTTGAGACCCTGTTCTGTTCTGTAATTCAGTTCCTGTGTAGCCAAGTTTACATTCCGTGTATTAGTGATATCTTATGATGTTTCTTTTTCTGTGTGACTTATTTCAGTTAGAATCATCGTACCTGATCCACTCATTATGCTGCTACGGGCCTGATGACATAGATTTCATTGCTGAGTGATATTGCTTTGTAAGTAAATACCACAACTTCTTTATCCATTTTTCAATTTCTGCGATGTTGAACTTGTACGGTAAACGAGGTTCTTGTAAACAGAGGCGTCCCAAACTTTGGGGTGGCTGTGTCTTTTTGATTTTAATTTCCCTAAGCTATAAGGCCATAAGTGGAAGTGCCCTAGGCTCTGTTGCTTTATTTTTTAGATGTTTCAGGAAACACCATACACTTCTCCCGAGTGTCTGTTGGCAATTTACATCCCGCCCATCAGCATAACAAGGCTCCCAGTTCTCCATGGCCTGTCCTGCCTTTCTGGATTTTACACTTTTTTCAGATGGCCCTTTTGACTGGGGGGAAGTGAGACTTCATTGTAGTGCAGATTTCCTTTGCAAGCTTGCTTGGTTGGCCAAAAAGGGCGTATGTGTTTTTTCCTGAATATATTCAGGAAAAAACGCATACGCCCTTTTTGGCCAAGTGCATCATTGTGGACGTTCTGCCTCTTTTCCTATGCTTTCAATGCAATTCCAGTCTACCTCCTGAAATCGGTTTCCTGCAATTCTGCCCCACTTTCAAGTCCTCTTGGCAGCCTTACTTCAGTATATTTTTGGACGATAGCTGTCATTTATAACTCTGCAGGTTTGTGAATTACAGTGCCCCTGAGCTCCTTTCTTCAACTCGTTTTCCTTTGAGCTGGCCGCAACACCGCAGGATGGCTTCAGGCCCTAATCTGGTTCCGGCATGGCACGCTGAGCCTTTGGTTAGTTCCTCTTCCTGGTGGGAAATGAGAGTTAAATTTGCCCGTCCAGACACCTCCAGCTAGTCTCTCATTAGTTCTCCCTATTCCTGTTCATCTTCCGCAGAAATTGCAAACTGGGCCAAACAGGAGGTTAAAGGCGCTGACTCTCCAAGTGGGGAGAGTGTTAGTAAAGCGTCTGGAATGTTGCACCCGAGTACCAGGGGAGGAAAACTGAGACATATTTGAACACGTCTCCCGTTCACACTGTTGAACATACTCTGGGTTTCACATGCATGTTTTAGCTGAAGGAAGAATACCTTAAACCTTGGTAGTTGAAACCCGTGGAATGGGTACCATGAAATATGACTTCAAAGGGTCTTCATTTGCTCACCGAACCTCTCCAATCCTATCACTGCTGCGTTTATGCCCCTGTACACACGCTTGATTCTCATTTGGAGACATAGCAATCCATAGGTTTTAAGATACTTACTAGTCAGGTACATTCTTAGGCATTTAATATGGGGTGTTGAGTCCATTTTGTTGAGCAAGGAGTAGCTCTTGTCTATTCCATATTTGGCTTAAGGAACTTTATCTGTGCTCATTTCAATCTCTGGTTTTATGCAGCACCCCAACTCACCTTTCCCCTTAAGCAAGCATAAGTTGGTTTTCTAAATTTGAGACCCTGTTCTGTTCTGTAATTCAGTTCCTGTGTAGCCAAGTTTACATTCCGTGTATTACTGATATCTTATGATGTTTCTTTTTCTGTGTGACTTATTTCAGTTAGAATCATCATACCTGAATCCACTCATTGTGCTGCTACGGGCCTGATGACATAGATTTTATTGCTGAGTGATATTGCTTTGTAAGTAAATACCACAACTTCTTTATCCATTTTTCACTTTCTGCGATGTTGAACTTGTACGGTAAACGAGGTTCTTGTAAACAGAGGCGTCCCAAACTTTGGGGTGGCTGTGTCTTTTTGATTTTAATTTCCCTAAGCTATAGGACCATAAGTGGAAGTGCCCTAGGCTCTGTTGCTTTGTTTTTTAGATGTTTCAGGAAACACCATACACTTCTCCCGAGTGTCTGTTGGCAATTTACATCCCGCCCATCAGCATAACGAGGCTCCCAGTTTTCCATGGCCTGTCCTGCCTTTCTGGATTTTACACTTTTTTCAGATGGCCCTTTTGACCGGGGGGGGGGGGGAAGTGAGACTTCATTGTAGTGCAGATTTCCTTTGCAAGCTTGCTTGGTTGGCCAAAAAGGGCGTATGCGTTTTTTCCTGAATATATTCAGGAAAAAACGCATACGCCCTTTTTGGCCAAGTGCATCATTGTGGACGTTCTGCCTCTTTTCCTATGCTTTCAATGCAATTCCAGTCTACCTCCTGAAATCGGTTTCCTGCAATTCTGCCCCGCTTTCAAGTCCTCTTGGCAGCCTTACTTCAGTATATTTTTGGACGATAGCTGTCATTTATAACTCTGCAGGTTTGTGAATTACAGTGCCCCTGAGCTCCTTTCTTCAACTCGTTTTCTTTTGAGCTGGCCGCAACACCGCAGGATGGCTTCAGGCCCTAATCTCATTCCGGCACGGCACGCTGAGCCTTTGGTTAGTTCCTCTTCCTGGTGGGAAATGAGAGTTAAATTTGCCCATCCAGACACCTCCAGCTAGTCTCTCATTGGTTCTCCCTATTCCTGTTCATCTTCCGCAGAAATTGCAAACTGGGTCAAACAGGAGGTTAAAGGCGCTGACTCTCCAAGTGGGGAGAGTGTTAGTAAAGCGTCTGGAATGTTGCACCCGAGTACCAGGGGAGGAAAACTGAGAGATATTTGAACACGTCTCCCGTTCACACTGTTGATCATACTCTGGGTTTCACATGCATGTTTTAGCTGAAGGAAGAATACCTTAAACCTGGAGAGTTGAAACCCGTGGAATGGGTACCATGCAATAAGACTTCAAAGGATCTTCATTTGCTCACCGAACCTCTCTAATCCTATCACTGCTGCGTTTATGCCCCTGTACACATGCTTGATTCTCTTTTGGAGACATAGCAATCCATAGGGTTTAAGATACTTACTAGTCAGGTACATTCTTAGGCATTTAATATGGGGTGTTGAGTCCATTTCGTTGAGCAAGGAGTAGCTCTTGTCTATTCCATATTTGGCTTAAGGAACTTTATCTGTGCTCATTTCAATCTCTGGTTTTATGCAGCACCCCAACTCACCTTTCCCCTTAAGCAAGCATAAGTTGGTTTTCTAAATTTGAGACCCTGTTCTGTTCTGTAATTCAGTTCCTGTGTAGCCAAGTTTACATTCCGTGTATTACTGATATCTTATGATGTTTCTTTTTCTGTGTGACTTATTTCACTTAGAATCATCGTACCTGATCCACTCATTATGCTGCTACGGGCCTGATGACATAGATTTCATTGCTGAGTGATATTGCTTTGTAAGTAAATACCACAACTTCTTTATCCATTTTTCACTTTCTGCGATGTTGAACTTGTATGGTAAACGAGGTTCTTGTAAGCAGAGGCGTCCCAAACTTTGGGGTGGCTGTGTCTTTTTGATTTTAATTTCCCTAAGCTATAAGGCCATAAGTGGAAGTGCCCTAGGCTCTGTTGCTTTATTTTTTAGATGTTTCAGGAAACACCATACACTTCTCCCGAGTGTCTGTTGGCAATTTACATCCCGCCCATCAGCATAACAAGGCTCCCAGTTCTCCATGGCCTGTCCTGCCTTTCTGGATTTTACACTTTTTTCAGATGGCCCTTTTGACCGGGGGGAAGTGAGACTTCATTGTAGTGCAGATTTCCTTTGCAAGCTTGCTTGGTTGGCCAAAAAGGGCGTATGTGTTTTTTCCTGAATATATTCAGGAAAAAACGCATACGCCCTTTTTGGCCAAGTGCATCATTGTGGACGTTCTGCCTCTTTTCCTATGCTTTCAATGCAATTCCAGTCTACCTCCTGAAATCGGTTTCCTGCAATTCTGCCCCACTTTCAAGTCCTCTTGGCAGCCTTACTTCAGTATATTTTTGGACGATAGCTGTCATTTATAACTCTGCAGGTTTGTGAATTACAGTGCCCCTGAGCTCCTTTCTTCAACTCGTTTTCCTTTGAGCTGGCCGCAACACCGCAGGATGGCTTCAGGCCCTAATCTGGTTCCGGCATGGCACGCTGAGCCTTTGGTTAGTTCCTCTTCCTGGTGGGAAATGAGAGTTAAATTTGCCCGTCCAGACACCTCCAGCTAGTCTCTCATTGGTTCTCCCTATTCCTGTTCATCTTCCGCAGAAATTGCAAACTGGGCCAAACAGGAGGTTAAAGGCGCTGACTCTCCAAGTCGGGAGAGTGTTAGTAAAGCGTCTGGAATGTTGCACCCGAGTACCAGGGGAGGAAAACTGAGACATATTTGAACACGTCTCCCGTTCACACTGTTGAACATACTCTGGGTTTCACATGCATGTTTTAGCTGAAGGAAGAATACCTTAAACCTTGGTAGTTGAAACCCGTGGAATGGGTACCATGCAATATGACTTCAAAGGGTCTTCATTTGCTCACCGAACCTCTCCAATCCTATCACTGCTGCGTTTATGCCCCTGTACACACGCTTGATTCTCATTTGGAGACATAGCAATCCATAGGTTTTAAGATACTTACTAGTCAGGTACATTCTTAGGCATTTAATATGGGGTGTTGAGTCCATTTTGTTGAGCAAGGAGTAGCTCTTGTCTATTCCATATTTGGCTTAAGGAACTTTATCTGTGCTCATTTCAATCTCTGGTTTTATGCAGCACCCCAACTCACCTTTCCCCTTAAGCAAGCATAAGTTGGTTTTCTAAATTTGAGACCCTGTTCTGTTCTGTAATTCAGTTCCTGTGTAGCCAAGTTTACATTCCGTGTATTAGTGATATCTTATGATGTTTCTTTTTCTGTGTGACTTATTTCAGTTAGAATCATCGTACCTGATCCACTCATTATGCTGCTACGGGCCTGATGACATAGATTTCATTGCTGAGTGATATTGCTTTGTAAGTAAATACCACAACTTCTTTATCCATTTTTCAATTTCTGCGATGTTGAACTTGTACGGTAAACGAGGTTCTTGTAAACAGAGGCGTCCCAAACTTTGGGGTGGCTGTGTCTTTTTGATTTTAATTTCCCTAAGCTATAAGGCCATAAGTGGAAGTGCCCTAGGCTCTGTTGCTTTATTTTTTAGATGTTTCAGGAAACACCATACACTTCTCCCGAGTGTCTGTTGGCAATTTACATCCCGCCCATCAGCATAACAAGGCTCCCAGTTCTCCATGGCCTGTCCTGCCTTTCTGGATTTTACACTTTTTTCAGATGGCCCTTTTGACCGGGGGGAAGTGAGACTTCATTGTAGTGCAGATTTCCTTTGCAAGCTTGCTTGGTTGGCCAAAAAGGGCGTATGTGTTTTTTCCTGAATATATTCAGGAAAAAACGCATACGCCCTTTTTGGCCAAGTGCATCATTGTGGACGTTCTGCCTCTTTTCCTATGCTTTCAATGCAATTCCAGTCTACCTCCTGAAATCGGTTTCCTGCAATTCTGCCCCACTTTCAAGTCCTCTTGGCAGCCTTACTTCAGTATATTTTTGGACGATAGCTGTCATTTATAACTCTGCAGGTTTGTGAATTACAGTGCCCCTGAGCTCCTTTCTTCAACTCGTTTTCCTTTGAGCTGGCCGCAACACCGCAGGATGGCTTCAGGCCCTAATCTGGTTCCGGCATGGCACGCTGAGCCTTTGGTTAGTTCCTCTTCCTGGTGGGAAATGAGAGTTAAATTTGCCCGTCCAGACACCTCCAGCTAGTCTCTCATTGGTTCTCCCTATTCCTGTTCATCTTCCGCAGAAATTGCAAACTGGGCCAAACAGGAGGTTAAAGGCGCTGACTCTCCAAGTGGGGAGAGTGTTAGTAAAGCGTCTGGAATGTTGCACCCGAGTACCAGGGGAGGAAAACTGAGACATATTTGAACACGTCTCCCGTTCACACTGTTGAACATACTCTGGGTTTCACATGCATGTTTTAGCTGAAGGAAGAATACCTTAAACCTTGGTAGTTGAAACCCGTGGAATGGGTACCATGAAATATGACTTCAAAGGGTCTTCATTTGCTCACCGAACCTCTCCAATCCTATCACTGCTGCGTTTATGCCCCTGTACACACGCTTGATTCTCATTTGGAGACATAGCAATCCATAGGTTTTAAGATACTTACTAGTCAGGTACATTCTTAGGCATTTAATATGGGGTGTTGAGTCCATTTTGTTGAGCAAGGAGTAGCTCTTGTCTATTCCATATTTGGCTTAAGGAACTTTATCTGTGCTCATTTCAATCTCTGGTTTTATGCAGCACCCCAACTCACCTTTCCCCTTAAGCAAGCATAAGTTGGTTTTCTAAATTTGAGACCCTGTTCTGTTCTGTAATTCAGTTCCTGTGTAGCCAAGTTTACATTCCGTGTATTACTGATATCTTATGATGTTTCTTTTTCTGTGTGACTTATTTCAGTTAGAATCATCATACCTGAATCCACTCATTGTGCTGCTAAGGGCCTGATGACATAGATTTCATTGCTGAGTGATATTGCTTTGTAAGTAAATACCACAACTTCTTTATCCATTTTTCACTTTCTGCGATGTTGAACTTGTACGGTAAACGAGGTTCTTGTAAACAGAGGCGTCCCAAACTTTGGGGTGGCTGTGTCTTTTTGATTTTAATTTCCCTAAGCTATAGGACCATAAGTGGAAGTGCCCTAGGCTCTGTTGCTTTGTTTCTTAGATGTTTCAGGAAACACCATACACTTCTCCCGAGTGTCTGTTGGCAATTTACATCCCACCCATCAGCATAACAAGGCTCCCAGTTCTCCATGGCCTGTCCTGCCTTTCTGGATTTTACACTTTTTTCAGATGGCCCTTTTGACTGGGGGGAAGTGAGACTTCATTGTAGTGCAGATTTCCTTTGCAAGTTTGCTTGGTTGGCCAAAAAGCGCGTATGCGTTTCTTCCTGAATATATTCAGGAAAAAACGCATACGCCCTTTTTGGCCAAGTGCATCATTGTGGACGTTCTGCCTCTTTTCCTATGCTTTCAATGCAATTCCAGTCTACCTCCTGAAATCGGTTTCCTGCAATTCTGCCCCGCTTTCAAGTCCTCTTGGCAGCCTTACTTCAGTATATTTTTGGACGATAGCTGTCATTTATAACTCTGCAGGTTTGTGAATTACAGTGCCCCTGAGCTCCTTTCTTCAACTCGCTTTCTTTTGAGCTGGCCGCAACACCGCAGGATGGCTTCAGGCCCTAATCTCATTCCGGCATGGCACGCTGAGCCTTTGGTTATTTCCTCTTCCTGTTGGGAAATGAGAGTTAAATTTGCCCGTCCAGACACCTCCAGCTAGTCTCTCATTGGTTCTCCCTATTCCTGTTCATCTTCCGCAGTAATTGCAAACTGGGCCAAACAGGAGGTTAAAGGCGCTGACTCTCCAAGTGGGGAGAGTGTTAGTAAAGCGTCTGGAATGTTGCACCCGAGTACCAGGGGAGGAAAACTGAGACATATTTGAACACGTCTCCCGATCACATGGTTGATCATACTCTGGGTTCCACATGCATGTTTTAGCTGAAGGAAGAATACCTTAAACCTGGGTAGCTGAAACCCGTGGAATGGGTACCATGCAATATGACTTCAAAGGGTCTTCATTTGCTCACCGAACCTCTCCAATCCTATCACTGCTGCGTTTATGCCCCTGTACACACGCTTGATTCTCTTTTGGAGACATAGCAATCCATAGGTTTTAAGATGCTTACTAGTCAGGTACATTCTTAGGCGTTTAATATGGGATGTTGAGTCCATTTCAGTGAGCAAGGAGTAGCTCTTGCCTATTCCATATTTGGCTTAAGGAACTTTATCTGTGCTCATTTCAATCTCTGGTTTTATGCAGCACCCCAACTCACCTTTCCCCTTAAGCAAGCATAAGTTGGTTTTCTAAATTTGAGACCCTGTTCTGTTTTGGAATTCAGTTCCTGTGTAGACAAGTTTACATTCCGTGTATTAGTGATATCTTATGATGTTTCTTTTTCTGTGTGACTATTTTCAGTTAGAATCATCGTACCTGAATCCACTCATTATGCTGCTATGGGCCTGATGACATAGATTTCATTGCTGAGTGATACTGCATTGTACGTAAGTACCACAAGTTCTTTATCCATTTTTCACTTTCTGTGATATTGAACTTGTACGGTAAACGAGGTTCTTGTAAACAGAGGCTTCCCAAACTTTGGGTTGGCTGTGTCTTTTTTGTTTTAATTTCCCTAAGCTATAGGACCATAAGTGGAAGTGCCCTAGGCTCTGTTGCTTTGTTTTTTAGATGTTTCAGGAAACACCATACACTTCTCCCGAGTGTCTGTTGGCAGTTTACATCCCACCCATCAGCATAACAAGGCTCCCAGTTCTCCATGGCCTGTCCTGCCTTTCTGGATTGTACACTTTTTTCAGATGGCCCTTTTGAGCGGGGGGAAGTGAGACTTCATTGTAGTGCAGATTTCCTTTGCAAACTTGCTTGGTTGGCCAAAAAGGGCGTATGCGTTTTTTCCTGAATATATTCAGGAAAAAACGCATACGCCCTTTTTGGACAAGTGCATCATTGTGGACGTTCTGCCTCTTTTCCTATGCTTTCAATGCAATTCCAGTCTACCTCCTGAAATCGGTTTCCTGCAATTCTGCCCCGCTTTCAAGTCCTCTTGGCAGCCTTACTTCAGTATATTTTTGGACGATAGCTGTCATTTATAACTCTGCAGGTTTGTGAATTACAGTGCCCCTGAGCTCCTTTCTTCAACTCGCTTTCTTTTGAGCTGGCCACAACACCGCAGGATGGCTTCAGGCCCTAATCTGGTTCCGGCACGGCACGCTGAGCCTTTGGTTAGTTCCTCTTCCTGGTGGGAAATGAGAGTTAAATTTGCCCGTCCAGACACCTCCAGCTAGTCTCTCATTGGTTCTCCCTATTCCTGTTCATCTTCCGCAGAAATTGCAAACTGGGCCAAACAGGAGGTTAAAGGCGCTGACTCTCCAAGTGGGGAGGGTGTGAGTAAACCGTCTGGAATGTTGCACCCGAGTACCAGGGGAGGAAAACTGAGACATATTTGAACACGTCTCCCGATCACATGGTTGATCATACTCTGGGTTCCACATGCATGTTTTAGCTGAAGGAAGAATACCTTAAACCTGGAGAGTTGAGACCAGTGGAAAGGGTACCATGCAATATGACTTCAAAGGGTCTTCATTTGCTCACCGAACCTCTCCAATCCTATCACTGCTGCGTTTATGCCCCTGTACACACGCTTGATTCTCTTTTGGAGACATAGCAATCCATAGGTTTTAAGATACTTACTAGTCAGGTACATTCTTAGGCGTTTAATATGGGGTGTTGAGTCCATTTCGTTGAGCAAGGAGTAGCTCTTGTCTATTCCATATTTGGCTTAAGGAACTTTATCTGTGCTCATTTCAATCTCTGGTTTTATGCAGCACCCCAACTCACCTTTCCCCTTAAGCAAGCATAAGTTGGTTTTCTAAATTTGAGACCCTGTTCTGCTTTGGAATTCAGTTCCTGTGTAGCCAAGTTTACATTTCGTGTATTAGTGATATCTTATGATGTTTCTTTTTCTGTGTGACTTATTTCAGTTAGAATCATCGTACCTGAATCCACTCATTATGCTGCTACGGGCCTGATGACATAGATTTCATTGCTGAGTGATACTGCATTGTACGTAAGTACCACAACTTCTTTATCCATTTTTCACTTTCTGTGATATTGAACTTGTACGGTAAACGAGGTTCTTGTAAACAGAGGCGTCCCAAACTTTGGGGTGGCTGTGTCTTTTTGATTTTAATTTCCCTAAGCTATAGGACCATAAGTGGAAGTGCCCTAGGCTCTGTTGCTTTGTTTCTTAGATGTTTCAGGAAACACCATACACTTCTCCCGAGTGTCTGTTGGCAATTTACATCCCGCCCATCAGCATAACAAGGCTCCCAGTTCTCCATGGCCTGTCCTGCCTTTCTGGATTTTACACTTTTTTCAGATGGCCCTTTTGACCGGGGGGAAGTGAGACTTCATTGTAGTGCAGATTTCCTTTGCAAGTTTGCTTGGTTGGCCAAAAAGGGCGTATGCGTTTTTTCCTGAATATATTCAGGAAAAAACGCATACGCCCTTTTTGGCCAAGTGCATCATTGTGGACGTTCTGCCTCTTTTCCTATGCTTTCAATGCAATTCCAGTCTACCTCCTGAAATCGGTTTCCTGCAATTCTGCCCCGCTTTCAAGTCCTCTTGGCAGCCTTACTTCAGTATATTTTTGGACGATAGCTGTCATTTATAACTCTGCAGGTTTGTGAATTACAGTGCCCCTGAGCTCCTTTCTTCAACTCGCTTTCTTTTGAGCTGGCCGCAACACCGCAGGATGGCTTCAGGCCCTAATCTCATTCCGGCACTGCACGCTGAGCCTTTGGTTATTTCCTCTTCCTGGTGGGAAATGAGAGTTAAATTTGCCCGTCCAGACACCTCCAGCTAGTCTCTCATTGGTTCTCCCTATTCCTGTTCATCTTCCGCAGAAATTGCAAACTGGGCCAAACAGGAGGTTAAAGGCGCTGACTCTCCAAGTGGGGAGAGTGTTAGTAAAGCGTCTGGAATGTTGCACCCGAGTACCAGGGGAGGAAAACTGAGACATATTTGAACACGTCTCCCGATCACATGGTTGATCATACTCTGGGTTCCACATGCATGTTTTAGCTGAAGGAAGAATACCTTAAACCTGGGTAGCTGAAACCCGTGGAATGGGTACCATGCAATATGAGTTCAAAGGGTCTTCATTTGCTCACCGAACCTCTCCAATCCTATCACTGCTGCGTTTATGCCCCTGTACACACGCTTGATTCTCTTTTGGAGACATAGCAATCCATAGGTTTTAAGATGCTTACTAGTCAGGTACATTCTTAGGCGTTTAATATGGGATGTTGAGTCCATTTCATTGAGCAAGGAGTAGCTCTTGCCTATTCCATATTTGGCTTAAGGAACTTTATCTGTGCTCATTTCAATCTCTGGTTTTATGCAGCACCCCAACTCACCTTTCCCCTTAAGCAAGCATAAGTTGGTTTTCTAAATTTGAGACCCTGTTCTGTTTTGGAATTCAGTTCCTGTGTAGCCAAGTTTACATTCCGTGTATTAGTGATATCTTATGATGTTTCTTTTTCTGTGTGACTTATTTCAGTTAGAATCATCGTACCTGAATCCACTCATTATGCTGCTATGGGCCAGATGACATAGATTTCATTGTTGAGTGATACTGCATTGTACGTAAGTACCACAAGTTCTTTATCCATTTTTCACTTTCTGTGATATTGAACTTGTACGGTAAACGAGGTTCTTGTAAACAGAGGCTTCCCAAACTTTGGGTTGGCTGTGTCTTTTTTGTTTTAATTTCCCTAAGCTATAGGACCATAAGTGGAAGTGCCCTAGGCTCTGTTGCTTTGTTTTTTAGATGTTTCAGGAAACACCATACACTTCTCCCGAGTGTCTGTTGGCAATTTACATCCCGCCCATCAGCATAACAAGGCTCCCAGTTCTCCATGGCCTGTCCTGCCTTTCTGGATTTTACACTTTTTTCAGATGGCCCTTTTGACCGGGGGGAAGTGAGACTTCATTGTAGTGCAGATTTCCTTTGCAAGCTTGCTTGGTTGGCCAAAAAGGGCGTATGCGTTTTTTCCTGAATATATTCAGGAAAAAACGCATACGCCCTTTTTGGCCAAGTGCATCATTGTGGACGTTCTGCCTCTTTTCCTATGCTTTCAATGCAATTCCAGTCTACCTCCTGAAATCGGATTCCTGCAATTCTGCCCCGCTTTCAAGTCCTCTTGGCAGCCTTACTTCAGTATATTTTTGGACGATAGCTGTCATTTATAACTCTGCAGGTTTGTGAATTACAGTGCCCCTGAGCCCCTTTCTTCAACTCGCTTTCTTGTGAGCTGGCCGCAACACCGCAGGATGGCTTCAGGCCCTAATCTGGTTCCGGCACGGCACGCTGAGCCTTTGGTTAATTCCTCTTCCTGGTGGGAAATGAGAGTTAAATTTGCCCGTCCAGACACCTCCAGCTAGTCTCTCATTGGTTCTGGCTATTCCTGTTCATCTTCCGCAGAAATTGCAACCTGGGCCAAACAGGAGGTTAAAGGGACTGACTATCCAAGTCGGGAGAGTGTTAGTAAAGCGTCTGGAATGTTGCACCCGATTACCAGGGGAAGAAAACTGAGACATATTTGAACACGTCTCCCGTTCACACGGTTGATCATACTCTGGGTTTCACATGCATGTTTTAGCTGAAGGAAGAATACCTTAAACGTGGGTAGTTGAAACCCGTGGAATGGGTACCATGCAATATGACTTCAAAGGGTCTTCATTTGCTCACCGAACCTCTCCAATCCTTTCACTACTGCGTTTATGCCCCTGTACACATGCTTGATTCTCTTTCGGAGACATAGCAATCCATATGTTTTAAGATACTTAATAGTCAGGTACATTCTTAGGCGTTTAATATGCGGTGTTGAGTCCACTTCGTTGAGCAAGGAGTAGCTCTTGTCTATTCCATATTTGGCTTAAGGAACTTTATCTGTGCTCATTTCAATCTCTGGTTTTATGCAGCACCCCAACTCACCTTTCCCCTTAAGCAAGCATAAGTTGGTTTTCTAAATTTGAGACCCTGTTCTGTTCTGTAATTCAGTTCCTGTGTAGCCAAGTTTACATTCCGTGTATTACTGATATCTTATGATGTTTCTTTTTCTGTGTGACTTATTTCAGTTAGAATCATCATACCTGAATCCACTCATTGTGCTGCTAAGTGCCTGATGACATAGATTTCATTGCTGAGTGATATTGCTTTGTAAGTAAATACCACAACTTCTTTATCCATTTTTCACTTTCTGCGATGTTGAACTTGTACTGTAAACGAGGTTCTTGTAAACAGAGGCATCCCAAACTTTGGGGTGGCTGTGTCTTTTTGATTTTAATTTCCCTAAGCTATAGGACCATAAGTGGAAGTGCCCTAGGCTCTGTTGCTTTGTTTTTTAGATGTTTCAGGAAACACCATACACTTCTCCCGAGTGTCTGTTGGCAATTTACATCCTGCCCATCAGCATAACAAGGCTCCCAGTTCTCCATGGCCTGTCCTGCCTTTCTGGATTTTACACTTTTTTCAGATGGCCCTTTTGACCGGGGGAAAGTGAGACTTCATTGTAGTGCAGATTTCCTTTGCAAGCTCGCTTGGTTGGCCAAAAAGGGCGTATGCGTTTTTTCCTGAATATATTCAGGAAAAAATTTATACGCCCTTTTTGGCCAAGTGCATCATTGTGGACGTTCTGCCTCTTTTCCTATGCTTTCAATGCAATTCCAGTCTACCTCCTGAAATCAGTTTCCTGCAATTCTGCCCCGCTTTCAAGTCCTCTTGGCAGCCTTACTTCAGTATATTTTTGGACGATAGCTGTCATTTATAACTCTGCAGGTTTGTGAATTACAGGGCCCCTGAGCTCCTTTCTTCAACTCGCTTTCTTGTGACCTGGCCGCAACACCGCAGGATGGCTTCAGGCCCTAATCTGGTTCCGGCACGGCACGCTGAGCCTTTGGTTATTTCCTCTTCCTGTTCGGAAATGAGAGTTAAATTTGCCCGTCCAGACACCTCCAGCTATTCTCTCATTGGTTCTTGCTATTCCTGTTCATCTTCCGCAGAAATTGCAAACTGGGCCAAACAGGAGGTTAAAGGCGCTGACTCTCCAAGTGGGGAGAGTGTTAGTAAAGCGTCTGGAATGTTGCACCCGAGTACCAGGGGAGGAAAACTGAGACATATCTGAACACGTCTCCCGATCACATGGTTGATCATACTCTAGGTTCCACATGCCTGTTTCAGCTGAAGGAAGAATACCTTAAACCTGGGTAGTTGAAACCCGTGGAATGGGTACCATGCAATATGACTTCAAAGGGTCTTCATTTGCTCACCGAACCTCTCCAATCCTATCACTGCTGCGTTTATGTCCCTGTACACATGCTTCATTCTCTTTCGGAGACATAGCAATCCATAGGTTTTAAGATAGTTACTAGTCAGGTACATTCTTAGGCGTTTAATATGGGGTGTTGAGTTCATTTCATTGAGCAAGGAGTAGCTCTTGTTTATTCCATATTTGTCTTAAGGAACTTTATCTGTGCTCATTTCAATCTCTGGTTTTATGCAGCACCCCAACTCACCTTTCCCCTTAAGCAAGCATAAGTTGGTTTTCTAAATTTGAGACCCTGTTTTGTTCTGTAATTCAGTTCCTGTGTAGCCAAGTTTACATTCCGTGTATTACTGATATCTTATGATGTTTCTTTTTCTGTGTGACTTATTTCAGTTAGAATCATCATACCTGAATCCACTCATTGTGCTGCTACGGGCCTGATGACATAGATTTCATTGCTGAGTGATATTGCTTTGTAAGGAAATACCACAACTTCTTTATCCATTTTTCACTTTCTGCGATGTTGAACTTGTACTGTAAACGAGGTTCTTGTAAACAGAGGCGTCCCAAAGTTTGGGGTGGCTGTGTCTTTTTGATTTTAATTTCCCTAAGCTATAGGACTATAAGTGGAAGTGCCCTAGGCTCTGTTGCTTTGTTTTTTAGATGTTTCAGGAAACACCATACACTTCTCCCGAGTGTCTGTTGGCAATTTACATCCCGCCCATCAGCATAACAAGGCTCCCAGTTCTCCATGGCTTGTCCTGCCTTTCTGGATTTTACACTTTTTTCAGATGGCCCTTTTGACCGGGGGGAAGTGAGACTTCATTGTAGTGCAGATTTCCTTTGCAAGCTTGCTTGGTTGGCCAAAAAGGGCGTATGCGTTTTTTCCTGAATATATTCAGGAAAAAACGCATACGCCCTTTTTGGCCAAGTGCATCATTGTGGACGTTCTGCCTCTTTTCCTATGCTTTCAATGCAATTCCAGTCTACCTCCTGAAATCGGTTTCCTGCAATTCTGCCCCGCTTTCAAGTCCTCTTGGCAGCCTTACTTCAGTATATTTTTGGACGATAGCTGTCATTTATAACTCTGCAGGTTTGTGAATTACAGTGCCCCTGAGCTCCTTTCTTCAACTCACTTTCTTGTGAGCTGGCCGCAACACCGCAGGATGGCTTCAGGCCCTAATCTGGTTCCGGCACGGCACGCTGAGCCTTTGGGTATTTCCTCTTCCTGGTGGGAAATGAGAGTTAAATTTGCCCGTCCAGACACCTCCAGCTAGTCTCTCATTGGTTCTCGCTATTCCTGTTCATCTTCCGCAGAAATTGCAAACTGGGCCAAACAGGAGGTTAAAGGGACTGACTCTCCAAGTCGGGAGAGTGTTAGTAAAGCGTCTGGAATGTTGCACCCGAGTACCAGGGGAGGAAAACTGAGACATATTTGAACACGTCTCCCGATCACATGGTTGATCATACTCTAGGTTCCACATGCATGTTTTAGCTGAAGGAAGAATACCTTAAACCAGGGTAGTTGAAACCCGTGGAATGGGTATCATGCAATATGACTTCAAAGGGTCTTCATTTGCTCACCGAACCTCTCCAATCCTATCACTGCTGCATTTATGCCCCTGTACACATGCTTGATTCTCTTTCGGAGACATAGCAATCCATAGGTTTTAAGATACTTACTAGTCAGGTACATTCTTTTGCGTTTAATATGCGGTGTTGAGTCCATTTCGTTGAGCAAGGAGTAGCTCTTGTCTATTCCATATTTGGCTTAAGGAACTTTATCTGTGCTCATTTCAATCTCTGGTCTTATGCAGCACCCCAACTCACCTTTCCCCTTAAGCAAGCATAAGTTGGTTTTCTAAATTTGAGACCCTGTTCTGTTCTGTAATTCAGTTCCTGTGTAGCCAAGTTTACATTCCGTGTATTAGTGATATCTTATGATGTTTCTTTTTCTGTGTGACTTATTTCAGTTAGAATCATCATACCTGAATCCACTCATTGTGCTGCTAAGGGCCTGATGACATAGATTTCATTGCTGAGTGATACTGCATTGTACGTAAGTACCACAACTTCTTTATCCATTTTTCAATTTCTGTGATATTGAACTTGTACGGTAAACGAGGTTCTTGTAAACAGAGGTGTCCCAAACTTTGGGGTGGCTGTGTCTTTTTGATTTTAATTTCCCTAAGCTATAGGACCATAAGTGGAAGTGCCCTAGGCTCTGTTGCTTTGTTTTTTAGATGTTTCAGGAAACACCATACACTTCTCCCAAGTGTCTGTTGGCAGTTTACATCCCACCCATCAGCATAACAAGGCTCCCAGTTCTCCATGGCCTGTCCTGCCTTTCTGGATTTTACACTTTTTTCTGATGGCCCTTTTGACCGGGGGGAAGTGAGACTTCATTGTAGTGCAGATTTCCTTTGCAAGCTTGCTTGGTTGGCCAAAAAGGACATATGCGTTTTTTCCTGAATATATTCAGGAAAAAACGCATACGCCCTTTTTGGCCAAGTGCATCATTGTGGACGTTCTGCCTCTTTTCCTATGCTTTCAATGCAATTCCAGTCTACCTCCTGAAATCGGTTTCCTGCAATTCTGCCCCGCTTTCAAGTCCTCTTGGCAGCCTTACTTCAGTATATTTTTGGACAATAGCTGTCATTTATAACTCTGCAGGTTTGTGAATTACAGTGCCCCTGAGCTCCTTTCTTCAATTCGCTTTCTTTTGAGCTGGCCGCAACACCACAGGATGGCTTCAGGCCCTAATCTGGTTCCGGCACAGCACGCTGAGCCTTTGGTTATTTCCTCTTCCTGGTGGGAAATGAGAGTTAAATTTGCCCGTCCAGACACCTCCAGCTAGTCTCTCATTGGTTCTGGCTATTCCTGTTCATCTTCCGCAGAAATTGCAAATTGGGCCAAACAGGAGGTTAAAGGCGCTGATTCTCCAAGTGGGGAGAGTGTTAGTAAAGCATCTTGAATGTTGCACCCGAGTACCAGGGGAGGAAAACTGAGACATATTTGAACACGTCTCCCGTTCACACGGTTGATCATACTCTGGGTTCCACATGCATGTTTTAGCTGAAGGAAGAATACCTTAAACTTGGAGAGTTGAGACCCGTGTAATGGGTACCATGCAATATGACTTCAAAGGGTCTTCATTTGCTCACCGAACCTCTCCAATCCTATCACTGCTGCGTTTATGCCCCTGTACACACGCTTGATTCTCTTTTGGAGACATAGCAATCCATAGGTTTTAAGATACTTACTAGTCAGGTACATTCTTAGGCGTTTAATATGGGGTGTTGAGTCCATTTCGTTGAGCAAGGAGTAACTCTTGTCTATTCCATATTTGGCTTAAGGAACTTTATCTGTGCTCATTTCAATCTCTGGTTTTATGCAGCACCCCAACTCACCTTTCCCCTTAAGCAAGCATAAGTTGGTTTTCTAAATTTGAGACCCTGTTCTGTTCTGTAATTCAGTTCCTGTGTAGCCAAGTTTACATTCCGTGTATTACTGATATCTTATGATGTTTCTTTTTCTGTGTGACTTATTTCAGTTAGAATCATCATACCTGAATCCACTCATTGTGCTGCTAAGTGCCTGATGACATAGATTTCATTGCTGAGTGATATTGCTTTGTAAGTAAATACCACAACTTCTTTATCCATTTTTCACTTTCTGCGATGTTGAACTTGTACTGTAAACGAGGTTCTTGTAAACAGAGGCGTCCCAAACTTTGGGGTGGCTGTGTCTTTTTGATTTTAATTTCCCTAAGCTATAGGACCATAAGTGGAAGTGCCCTAGGCTCTGTTGCTTTGTTTTTTAGATGTTTCAGGAAACACCATACACTTCTCCCGAGTGTCTCTTGGCAATTTACATCCTGCCCATCAGCATAACAAGGCTCCCAGTTCTCCATGGCCTGTCCTGCCTTTCTGGATTTTACACTTTTTGCAGATGGCCCTTTTGACCGGGGGGAAGTGAGACTTCATTGTAGTGCAGATTTCCTTTGCAAGCTTGCTTGGTTGGCCAAAAAGGGCGTATGCGTTTTTTCCTGAATATATTCAGGAAAAAATGTATACGCCCTTTTTGGCCAAGTGCATCATTGTGGACGTTCTGCCTCTTTTCCTATGCTTTCAATGCAATTCCAGTCTACCTCCTGAAATCAGTTTCCTGCAATTCTGCCCCGCTTTCAAGTCCTCTTGGCAGCCTTACTTCAGTATATTTTTGGACGATAGCTGTCATTTATAACTCTGCAGGTTTGTGAATTACAGTGCCCCTGAGCTCCTTTCTTCAACTCGCTTTCTTGTGACCTGGCCGCAACACCGCAGGATGGCTTCAGGCCCTAATCTGGTTCCGGCACGGCACGCTCAGCCTTTGGTTATTTCCTCTTCCTGGTCGGAAATGAGAGTTAAATTTGCCCGTCCAGACACCTCCAGCTATTCTCTCATTGGTTCTTGCTATTCCTGTTCATCTTCCGCAGAGATTGCAAACTGGGCCAAACAGGAGGTTAAAGGCGCTGACTCTCCAAGTGGGGAGAGTGTTAGTAAAGCGTCTGGAATGTTGCACCCGAGTACCAGGGGAGGAAAACTGAGACATATCTGAACACGTCTCCCGATCACATGGTTGATCATACTCTAGGTTCCACATGCCTGTTTCAGCTGAAGGAAGAATACCTTAAACCTGGGTAGTTGAAACCCGTGGAATGGGTACCATGCAATATGACTTCAAAGGGTCTTCATTTGCTCACCGAACCTCTCCAATCCTATCACTGCTGCGTTTATGTCCCTGTACACATGCTTCATTCTCTTTCGGAGACATAGCAATCCATAGGTTTTAAGATAGTTACTAGTCAGGTACATTCTTAGGCGTTTAATATGCGGTGTTGAGTTCATTTCATTGAGCAAGGAGTAGCTCTTGTTTATTCCATATTTGGCTTAAGGAACTTTATCTGTGCTCATTTCAATCTCTGGTTTTATGCAGCACCCCAACTCACCTTTCCCCTTAAGCAAGCATAAGTTGGTTTTCTAAATTTGAGACCCTGTTTTGTTCTGTAATTCAGTTCCTGTGTAGCCAAGTTTACATTCCGTGTATTACTGATATCTTATGATGTTTCTTTTTCTGTGTGACTTATTTCAGTTAGAATCATCATACCTGAATCCACTCATTGTGCTGCTACGGGCCTGATGACATAGATTTCATTGCTGAGTGATATTGCTTTGTAAGGAAATACCACAACTTCTTTATCCATTTTTCACTTTCTGCGATGTTGAACTTGTACTGTAAACGAGGTTCTTGTAAACAGAGGCGTCCCAAAGTTTGGGGTGGCTGTGTCTTTTTGATTTTAATTTCCCTAAGCTATAGGACCATAAGTGGAAGTGCCCTAGGCTCTGTTGCTTTGTTTTTTAGATGTTTCAGGAAACACCATACACTTCTCCCGAGTGTCTGTTGGCAATTTACATCCCGTCCATCAGCATAACAAGGCTCCCAGTTCTCCATGGCTTGTCCTGCCTTTCTGGATTTTACACTTTTTTCAGATGGCCCTTTTGACCGGGGGGAAGTGAGACTTCATTGTAGTGCAGATTTCCTTTGCAAGCTTGCTTGGTTGGCCAAAAAGGGCGTATGCGTTTTTTCCTGAATATATTCAGGAAAAAACGCATACGCCCTTTTTGGCCAAGTGCATCATTGTGGACGTTCTGCCTCTTTTCCTATGCTTTCAATGCAATTCCAGTCTACCTACTGAAATCGGTTTCCTGCAATTCTGCCCCGCTTTCAAGTCCTCTTGGCAGCCTTACTTCAGTATATTTTTGGACGATAGCTGTCATTTATAACTCTGCAGGTTTGTGAATTACAGTGCCCCTGAGCTCCTTTCTTCAACTCACTTTCTTGTGAGCTGGCCGCAACACCGCAGGATGGCTTCAGGCCCTAATCTGGTTCCGGCACGGCACGCTGAGCCTTTGGGTATTTCCTCTTCCTGGTGGGAAATGAGAGTTAAATTTGCCCGTCCAGACACCTCCAGCTAGTCTCTCATTGGTTCTCGCTATTCCTGTTCATCTTCCGCAGAAATTGCAAACTGGGCCAAACAGGAGGTTAAAGGGACTGACTCTCCAAGTCGGGAGAGTGTTAGTAAAGCGTCTGGAATGTTGCACCCGAGTACCAGGGTACAAAAACTGAGACATATTTGAACACGTCTCCCGTTCACATGGTTGATCATACTCTGGGTTCCACATGCATGTTTTAGCTGAAGGAAGAATACATTAAACCTGGAGAGTTGAGACCCGTGGAATGGGTACCATGCAATATGACTTCAAAGGGTCTTCATTTGCTCACCGAACCTCTCCAATCCTATCACTGCTGAGTTTATGCCCCTGTACACACGCTTGATTCTCTTTTGGAGACATAGCAATCCATAGGTTTTAAGATGCTTACTAGTCAGGTACATTCTTAGGCGTTTAATATGGGGTGTTGAGTCCATTTCATTGAGCAAGGAGTAGCTCTTGCCTATTCCATATTTGGCTTAAGGAACTTTATCTGTGCTCATTTCAATCTCTGGTTTTATGCAGCACCCCAACTCACCTTTCCCCTTAAGCAAGCATAAGTTGGTTTTCTAAATTTGAGATCCTGTTCTGTTTTGGAATTCAGTTCCTGTGTAGCCAAGGTTACATTCCGTGTATTAGTGATATCTTATGACGTTTCTTTTTCTGTGTGACTTATTTCAGTTAGAATCATCGTACCTGAATCCACTCATTATGCTGCTATGGGCCTGATGACATAGATTTCATTGCTGAGTGATACTGCATTGTACGTAAGTACCACAAGTTCTTTATCCATTTTTCACTTTCTGTGATATTGAACTTGTACGGTAAACGAGGTTCTTGTAAACAGAGGCTTCCCAAACTTTGGGTTGGCTGTGTCTTTTTTGTTTTAATTTCCCTAAGCTATAGGACCATAAGTGGAAGTGCCCTAGGCTCTGTTGCTTTGTTTTTTAGATGTTTCAGGAAACACCATACACTTCTCCCGAGTGTCTGTTGGCAATTTACATCCCGCCCATCAGCATAACAAGGCTCCCAGTTCTCCATGGCCTGTCCTGCCTTTCTGGATTTTACACTTTTTTCAGATGGCCCTTTTGACCGGGGGGAAGTGAGACTTCATTGTAGTGCAGATTTCCTTTGCAAGCTTGCTTGGTTGGCCAAAAAGGGCGTATGCGTTTTTTCCTGAATATATTCAGGAAAAAACGCATACGCCCTTTTTGGCCAAGTGCATCATTGTGGACGTTCTGCCTCTTTTCCTATGCTTTCAATGCAATTCCAGTCTAGCTCCTGAAATCGGTTTCCTGCAATTCTGCCCCGCTTTCAAGTCCTCTTGGCAGCCTTACTTCAGTATATTTTTGGACGATAGCTGTCATTTATAACTCTGCAGGTTTGTGAATTACAGTGCCCCTGAGCTCCTTTCTTCAACTCGCTTTCTTGTGACCAGGCCGCAACACCGCAGGATGGCTTCAGGCCCTAATCTGGTTCCGGCACGGCACGCTGAGCCTTTGGTTAATTCCTCTTCCTGGTGAGAAATGAGAGTTAAATTTGCCCGTCCAGACACCTCCAGCTAGTCTCTCATTGGTTCTCGCTATTCCTGTTCATCTTCCGCAGAAATTGCAAACTGGGCCAAACAGGAGGTTAAAGGGACTGACTCTCCAAGTGGGGAGAGTGTTAGTAAAGCATCTGGAATGTTGCACCCGAGTACCAGGGGAGGAAAACTGAGACATATTTGAACACGTCTCCCGATCACATGGTTGATCATACTCTAGGTTCCACATGCATGTTTTAGCTGAAGGAAGAATACCTTAAACCTGGGTAGTTGAAACCCGTGGAATGGGTATCATGCAATATGACTTCAAAGGGTCTTCATTTGCTCACCGAACCTCTCCAATCCTATCACTGCTGCATTTATGCCCCTGTACACATGCTTGATTCTCTTTCGGAGACATAGCAATCCATAGGTTTTAAGATACTTACTAGTCAGGTACATTCTTTTGCGTTTAATATGCGGTGTTGAGTCCATTTCGTTGAGCAAGGAGTAGCTCTTGTCTATTCCATATTTGGCTTAAGGAACTTTATCTGTGCTCATTTCAATCTCTGGTCTTATGCAGCACCCCAACTCACCTTTCCCCTTAAGCAAGCATAAGTTGGTTTTCTAAATTTGAGACCCTGTTCTGTTCTGTAATTCAGTTCCTGTGTAGCCAAGTTTACATTCCGTGTATTAGTGATATCTTATGATGTTTCTTTTTCTGTGTGACTTATTTCAGTTAGAATCATCATACCTGAATCCACTCATTGTGCTGCTAAGGGCCTGATGACATAGATTTCATTGCTGAGTGATACTGCATTGTACGTAAGTACCACAACTTCTTTATCCATTTTTCAATTTCTGTGATATTGAACTTGTACGGTAAACGAGGTTCTTGCAAACAGAGGCGTCCCAAACTTTGGGGTGGCTGTGTCTTTTTGATTTTAATTTCCCTAAGCTATAGGACCATAAGTGGAAGTGCCCTAGGCTCTGTTGCTTTGTTTTTTAGATGTTTCAGGAAACACCATACACTTCTCCCGAGTGTCTCTTGGCAATTTACATCCTGCCCATCAGCATAACAAGGCTCCCAGTTCTCCATGGCCTGTCCTGCCTTTCTGGATTTTACACTTTTTGCAGATGGCCCTTTTGACCGGGGGAAAGTGAGACTTCATTGTAGTGCAGATTTCCTTTGCAAGCTTGCTTGGTTGGCCAAAAAGGGCGTATGCGTTTTTTCCTGAATATATTCAGGAAAAAATGTATACGCCCTTTTTGGCCAAGTGCATCATTGTGGACGTTCTGCCTCTTTTCCTATGCTTTCAATGCAATTCCAGTCTACCTCCTGAAATCAGTTTCCTGCAATTCTGCCCCGCTTTCAAGTCCTCTTGGCAGCCTTACTTCAGTATATTTTTGGACGATAGCTGTCATTTATAACTCTGCAGGTTTGTGAATTACAGGGCCCCTGAGCTCCTTTCTTCAACTCGCTTTCTTGTGACCTGGCCGCAACACCGCAGGATGGCTTCAGGCCCTAATCTGGTTCCGGCACGGCACGCTGAGCCTTTGGTTATTTCCTCTTCCTGTTCGGAAATGAGAGTTAAATTTGCCCGTCCAGACACCTCCAGCTATTCTCTCATTGGTTCTTGCTATTCCTGTTCATCTTCCGCAGAAATTGCAAACTGGGCCAAACAGGAGGTTAAAGGCGCTGACTCTCCAAGTGGGGAGAGTGTTAGTAAAGCGTCTGGAATGTTGCACCCGAGTACCAGGGGAGGAAAACTGAGACATATCTGAACACGTCTCCCGATCACATGGTAGATCATACTCTAGGTTCCACATGCCTGTTTCAGCTGAAGGAAGAATACCTTAAACCTGGGTAGTTGAAACCCGTGGAATGGGTACCATGCAATATGACTTCAAAGGGTCTTCATTTGCTCACCGAACCTCTCCAATCCTATCACTGCTGCGTTTATGTCCCTGTACACATGCTTCATTCTCTTTCGGAGACATAGCAATCCATAGGTTTTAAGATAGTTACTAGTCAGGTACATTCTTAGGCGTTTAATATGGGGTGTTGAGTTCATTTCATTGAGCAAGGAGTAGCTCTTGTTTATTCCATATTTGTCTTAAGGAACTTTTTCTGTGCTCATTTCAATCTCTGGTTTTATGCAGCACCCCAACTCACCTTTCCCCTTAAGCAAGCATAAGTTGGTTTTCTAAATTTGAGACCCTGTTTTGTTCTGTAATTCAGTTCCTGTGTAGCCAAGTTTACATTCCGTGTATTACTGATATCTTATGATGTTTCTTTTTCTGTGTGACTTATTTCAGTTAGAATCATCATACCTGAATCCACTCATTGTGCTGCTACGGGCCTGATGACATAGATTTCATTGCTGAGTGATATTGCTTTGTAAGGAAATACCACAACTTCTTTATCCATTTTTCACTTTCTGCGATGTTGAACTTGTACTGTAAACGAGGTTCTTGTAAACAGAGGCGTCCCAAAGTTTGGGGTGGCTGTGTCTTTTTGATTTTAATTTCCCTAAGCTATAGGACCATAAGTGGAAGTGCCCTAGGCTCTGTTGCTTTGTTTTTTAGATGTTTCAGGAAACACCATACACTTCTCCCGAGTGTCTGTTGGCAATTTACATCCCGCCCATCAGCATAACAAGGCTCCCAGTTCTCCATGGCTTGTCCTGCCTTTCTGGATTTTACACTTTTTTCAGATGGCCCTTTTGACCGGGGGGAAGTGAGACTTCATTGTAGTGCAGATTTCCTTTGCAAGCTTGCTTGGTTGGCCAAAAAGGGCGTATGCGTTTTTTCCTGAATATATTCAGGAAAAAACGCATACGCCCTTTTTGGCCAAGTGCATCATTGTGGACGTTCTGCCTCTTTTCCTATGCTTTCAATGCAATTCCAGTCTACCTCCTGAAATCGGTTTCCTGCAATTCTGCCCCGCTTTCAAGTCCTCTTGGCAGCCTTACTTCAGTATATTTTTGGACGATAGCTGTCATTTATAACTCTGCAGGTTTGTGAATTACAGTGCCCCTGAGCTCCTTTCTTCAACTCACTTTCTTGTGAGCTGGCCGCAACACCGCAGGATGGCTTCAGGCCCTAATCTGGTTCCGGCACGGCACGCTGAGCCTTTGGGTATTTCCTCTTCCTGGTGGGAAATGAGAGTTAAATTTGCCCGTCCAGACACCTCCAGCTAGTCTCTCATTGGTTCTCGCTATTCCTGTTCATCTTCCGCAGAAATTGCAAACTGGGCCAAACAGGAGGTTAAAGGGACTGACTCTCCAAGTCGGGAGAGTGTTAGTAAAGCGTCTGGAATGTTGCACCCGAGTACCAGGGTACAAAAACTGAGACATATTTGAACACGTCTCCCGTTCACATGGTTGATCATACTCTGGGTTCCACATGCATGTTTTAGCTGAAGGAAGAATACATTAAACCTGGAGAGTTGAGACCCGTGGAATGGGTACCATGCAATATGACTTCAAAGGGTCTTCATTTGCTCACCGAACCTCTCCAATCCTATCACTGCTGCGTTTATGTCCCTGTACACATGCTTGATTCTCTTTCGGAGACATAGCAATCCATAGGTTTTAAGATACTTAAGAGTCAGGTACATTCTTAGGCGTTTAATATGTGGTGTTGAGTCCATTTCGTTGAGCAAGGAGTAGCTCTTGTCTATTCCATATTTGGCTTAAGGAACTTTATCTGTGCTCATTTCAATCTCTGGTTTTATGCAGCACCCCAACTCACCTTTCCCCTTAAGCAAGCATAAGTTGGTTTTCTAAATTTGAGACCCTGTTTTGTTCTGTAATTCAGTTCCTGTGTAGCCAAGTTTACATTCCGTGTATTACTGATATCTTATGATGTTTCTTTTTCTGTGTGACTTATTTCAGTTAGAATCATCATACCTGAATCCACTCATTGTGCTGCTACGGGCCTGATGACATAGATTTCATTGCTGAGTGACATTGCTTTGTAAGTAAATACCACAACTTCTTTATCCATTTTTCACTTTCTGCGATGTTGAACTTGTAATGTAAACGAGGTTCTTGTAAACAGAGGCGTCCCAACTTTGGGGTGGCTGTGTCTTTTTTATTTTAATTTTCCTAAGCTATAGGACCATACGTGGAAGTGCCCTAGGCTCTGTTGCTTTGTTTTTTAGATGTTTCAGGAAACACCATACACTTCTCCCCAGTGTCTGTTGGCAATTTACATCCCGCCCATCAGCATAACAAGGCTCCCAGTTCTCCATGGCCTGTCCTGCCTTTCTGGATTTTACACTTTTTTCCGATGGCCCTTTTGACCGGGGGGAAGTGAGACTTCATTGTAGTGCAGATTTCCTTTGCAAGTTTGCTTGGTTGGCCAAAAAGGGCGTATGCCTTTTTCCTGAATATATTCAGGAAAAAACGCATACGCCCTTTTTGGCCAAGTGCATCATTGTGGACGTTCTGCCTCTTTTCCTATGCTTTCAATGCAATTCCAGTCTACCTCCTGAAATCGGTTTCCTGCAATTCTGCCCCGCTTTCAAGTCCTCTTGGCAGCCTTACTTCAGTATATTTTTGGACGATAGCTGTCATTTATAACTCTGCAGGTTTGTGAATTACAGTGCCCCTGAGCTCCTTTCTTCAACTCGCTTTCTTGTGACCTGGCCGCAACACCGCAGGATGGCTTCAGGCCCTAATCTGGTTCCGGCACGGCACGCTGAGCCTTTGGTTAATTCCTCTTCCTGGTGGGAAATGAGAGTTAAATTTGCCCGTCCAGACACCTCCAGCTAGTCTCTCATTGGTTCTCGCTATTCCTGTTCATCTTCCACAGAAATTGCAAACTGGGCCAAACAGGAGGTTAAAGGGACTGACTCTCCAAGTCGGGAGAGTGTTAGTAAAGCGTCTGGAATGTTGCACCCGAGTACCAGGATATGAAAACTGAGACATATTTGAACACGTCTCCCGATCACATGGTTGATCATACTCTAGGTTCCACATGCATGTTTTAGCTGAAGGAAGAATACCTTTAACCTGGGTAGTTGAAACCCGTGGAATGGGTACCATGCAATATGACTTCAAAGGGTCTTCATTTGCTCACCGAACCTCTCCAATCCTATCACTGCTGCGTTTATGCCCCTGTACACACGCTTGATTCTCTTTTGGAGACATAGCAATCCATAGGTTTTAAGATACTTACTAGTCAGGTACATTCTTAGGCGTTTAATATGGGGTGTTGAGTCCATTTCGTTGAGCAAGGAGTAGCTCTTGTCTATTCCATATTTGGCTTAAGGAACTTTATCTGTGCTCATTTCAATCTCTGGTTTTATGCAGCACCCCAACTCACCTTTCCCCTTAAGCAAGCATAAGTTGGTTTTCTAAATTTGAGACCCTGTTCTGTTTTGGAATTCAGTTCCTGTGTAGCCAAGTTTACATTCCGTGTATTAGTGATATCTTATGATGTTTCTTTTTCTGTGTGACTTATTTCAGTTAGAATCATCGTACCTGAATCCACTCATTATGCTGCTACGGGTCAGATGACATAGATTTCATTGCTGAGTGATACTGCATTGTACGTAAGTACCACAAGTTCTTTATCCATTTTTCACTTTCTGCGATGTTGAACTTGTACTGTAAACGAGGTTCTTGTAAACAGAGGCGTCCCAAACTTTGGGGTGGCTGTGTCTTTTTGATTTTAATTTCCCTAAGCTATAGGACCATAAGTGGAAGTGCCCTAGGCTCTGTTGCTTTGTTTTTTAGATGTTTCAGGAAACACCATACACTTCTCCCGAGTGTCTGTTGGCAATTTACATCCCGCCCATCAGCATAACAAGGCTCCCAGTTCTCCATGGCCTGTCCTGCCTTTCTGGATTTTACACTTTTTTCAGATGGCCCTTTTGACCGGGGGGAAGTGAGACTTCATTGTAGTGCAGATTTCCATTGCAAGCTTGCTTGGTTGGCCAAAAAGGGCGTATGCCTTTTTTCCTGAATATATTCAGGAAAAAACGCATACGCCCTTTTTGGTCAAGTGCATCATTGTGGACGTTCTGCCTCTTTTCCTATGCTTTCAATGCAATTCCAGTCTACCTCCTGAAATCGGTTTCCTGCAATTCTGTCCCGCTTTCAAGTCCTCCTGGCAGCCTTACTTCAGTATATTTTTGGACGATAGCTGTCATTTATAACTCTGCAGGTTTGTGAATTACAGTGCCCCTGAGCTCCTTTCTTCAACTCGCTTTCTTGTGAGCTGGCCGCAACACCGCAGGATGGCTTCAGGCCCTAATCTGGTTCCGGCACGGCACGCTGAGCCTTTGGTTATTTCCTCTTCCTGGTGGGAAATGAGAGTTAAATTTGCCCGTCCAGACACCTCCAGCTAGTCTCTCATTGGTTCTCCCTATTCCTGTTCATCTTCCGCAGGAATTGCAAACTGGGCCAAACAGGAGGTTAAAGGGACTGACTCTCCAAGTGGGGAGAGTGTTAGTAAAGCGTCTGGAATGTTGCACCCGAGTACCAGGGTACGAAAACTGAGACATATTTGAACACGTCTCCCGATCACATGGTTGATCATACTCTAGGTTCCACATGCATGTTTTAGCTGAAGGAAGAATACCTTAAACCTGGGTAGTTGAAACCCGTGGAATGGGTACCATGCAATATGACTTCAAAGGGTCTTCATTTGCTCACCGAACCTCTCCAATCCTATCACTGCTGCGTTTATGCCCCTGTACACATGCTTGATTCTCTTTCGGAGACATAGCAATCCATAGGTTTTAAGGTACTTACTAGTCAGGTACATTCTTAGGCGTTTAATATGCGGTGTTGAGTCCATTTCGTTGAGCAAGGAGTAGCTCTTGTCTATTCCATATTTGGCTTAAGGAACTTTATCTGTGCTCATTTCAATCTCTGTTATGCAGCACCCCAACTCACCTTTACCCTTAAGCAAGCATAAGTTGGTTTTCTAAATTTGAGACCCTGTTCTGTTCTGTAATTCAGTTCCTGTGTAGCCAAGTTTACATTCCGTGTATTACTGATATCTTATGATGTTTCTTTTTCTGTGTGACTTATTTCAGTTAGAATCATCATACCTGAATCCACTCATTGTGCTGCTACGGGCCAGATGACATAGATTTCATTGCTGAGTGACATTGCTTTGTAAGTAAATACCACAACTTCTTTATCCATTTTTCACTTTCTGCGATGTTGAACTTGTAATGTAAACGAGGTTCTTGTAAACAGAGGCGTCCCAACTTTGGGGTGGCTGTGTCTTTTTTATTTTAATTTTCCTAAGCTATAGGACCATACGTGGAAGTGCCCTAGGCTCTGTTGCTTTGTTTTTTAGATGTTTCAGGAAACACCATACACTTCTCCCCAGTGTCTGTTGGCAATTTACATCCCGCCCATCAGCATAACAAGGCTCCCAGTTCTCCATGGCCTGTCCTGCCTTTCTGGATTTTACACTTTTTTCCGATGGCCCTTTTGACCGGGGGGAAGTGAGACTTCATTGTAGTGCAGATTTCCTTTGCAAGTTTGCTTGGTTGGCCAAAAAGGGCGTATGCCTTTTTCCTGAATATATTCAGGAAAAAACGCATACGCCCTTTTTGGCCAAGTGCATCATTGTGGACGTTCTGGCTCTTTTCCTATGCTTTCAATGCAATTCCAGTCTACCTCCTGAAATCGGTTTCCTGCAATTCTGCCCCGCTTTCAAGTCCTCTTGGCAGCCTTACTTCAGTATATTTTTGGACGATAGCTGTCATTTATAACTCTGCAGGTTTGTGAATTACAGTGCCCCTGAGCTCCTTTCTTCAACTCGCTTTCTTGTGACCTGGCCGCAACACCGCAGGATGGCTTCAGGCCCTAATCTGGTTCCGGCACGGCACGCTGAGCCTTTGGTTAATTCCTCTTCCTGGTGGGAAATGAGAGTTAAATTTGCCCGTCCAGACACCTCCAGCTAGTCTCTCATTGGTTCTCGCTATTCCTGTTCATCTTCCACAGAAATTGCAAACTGGGCCAAACAGGAGGTTAAAGGGACTGACTCTCCAAGTCGGGAGAGTGTTAGTAAAGCGTCTGGAATGTTGCACCCGAGTACCAGGATACGAAAACTGAGACATATTTGAACACGTCTCCCGATCACATGGTTGATCATACTCTAGGTTCCACATGCATGTTTTAGCTGAAGGAAGAATACCTTTAACCTGGGTAGTTGAAACCCGTGGAATGGGTACCATGCAATATGACTTCAAAGGGTCTTCATTTGCTCACCGAACCTCTCCAATCCTATCACTGCTGCGTTTATGCCCCTGTACACACGCTTGATTCTCTTTTGGAGACATAGCAATCCATAGGTTTTAAGATACTTACTAGTCAGGTACATTCTTAGGCGTTTAATATGGGGTGTTGAGTCCATTTCGTTGAGCAAGGAGTAGCTCTTGTCTATTCCATATTTGGCTTAAGGAACTTTATCTGTGCTCATTTCAATCTCTGGTTTTATGCAGCACCCCAACTCACCTTTCCCCTTAAGCAAGCATAAGTTGGTTTTCTAAATTTGAGACCCTGTTCTGTTTTGGAATTCAGTTCCTGTGTAGCCAAGTTTACATTCCGTGTATTAGTGATATCTTATGATGTTTCTTTTTCTGTGTGACTTATTTCAGTTAGAATCATCGTACCTGAATCCACTCATTATGCTGCTACGGGTCAGATGACATAGATTTCATTGCTGAGTGATACTGCATTGTACGTAAGTACCACAAGTTCTTTATCCATTTTTCACTTTCTGCGATGTTGAACTTGTACTGTAAATGAGGTTCTTGTAAACAGAGGCGTCCCAAACTTTGGGGTGGCTGTGTCTTTTTTGTTTTAATTTCCCTAAGCTATAGGACCATAAGTGGAAGTGCCCTAGGCTCTGTTGCTTTGTTTTTTAGATGTTTCAGGAAACACCATACACTTCTCCCGAGTGTCTGTTGGCAATTTACATCCCGCCCATCAGCATAACAAGGCTCCCAGTTCTCCATGGCCTGTCCTGCCTTTCTGGATTTTACACTTTTTTCAGATGGCCCTTTTGACCGGGGGGAAGTGAGACTTCATTGTAGTGCAGATTTCCTTTGCAAGCTTGCTTGGTTGGCCAAAAAGGGCCTATGCGTTTTTTCCTGAATATATTCAGGAAAAAACGCATACGCCCTTTTTGGCCAAGTGCATCATTGTGGACGTTCTGCCTCTTTTCCTATGCTTTCAATGCAATTCCAGTCTACCTCCTGAAATCGGTTTCCTGCAATTCTGCCCCGCTTTCAAGTCCTCTTGGCAGCCTTACTTCAGTATATTTTTGGACGATAGCTGTCATTTATAACTCTGCAGGTTTGTGAATTACAGTGCCCCTGAGCTCCTTTCTTCAACTCGCTTTCTTGTGACCTGGCCGCAACACCGCAGGATGGCTTCAGGCCCTAATCTGGTTCCGGCACGGCACGCTGAGCCTTTGGTTAATTCCTCTTCCTGGTGGGAAATGAGAGTTAAATTTGCCCGTCCAGACACCTCCAGCTAGTCTCTCATTGGTTCTGGCTATTCCTGTTCATCTTCCGCAGAAATTGCAAATTGGGCCAAACAGGAGGTTAAAGGCGCTGATTCTCCAAGTGGGGAGAGTGTTAGTAAAGCATCTTGAATGTTGCACCCGAGTACCAGGGGAGGAAAACTGAGACATATTTGAACACGTCTCCCGTTCACACGGTTGATCATACTCTGGGTTCCACATGCATGTTTTAGCTGAAGGAAGAATACCTTAAACCTGGAGAGTTGAGACCCGTGTAATGGGTACCATGCAATATGACTTCAAAGGGTCTTCATTTGCTCACCGAACCTCTCCAATCCTATCACTGCTGCGTTTATGCCCCTGTACACACGCTTGATTCTCTTTTGGAGACATAGCAATCCATAGGTTTTAAGATACTTACTAGTCAGGTACATTCTTAGGCGTTTAATATGGGGTGTTGAGTCCATTTCGTTGAGCAAGGAGTAGCTCTTGTCTATTCCATATTTGGCTTAAGGAACTTTATCTGTGCTCATTTCAATCTCTGGTTTTATGCAGCACCCCAACTCACCTTTCCCCTTAAGCAAGCATAAGTTGGTTTTCTAAATTTGAGACCCTGTTCTGTTTTGGAATTCAGTTCCTGTGTAGCCAAGTTTACATTCCGTGTATTAGTGATATCTTATGATGTTTCTTTTTCTGTGTGACTTATTTCAGTTAGAATCATCGTACCTGAATCCACTCATTATGCTGCTACGGGTCAGATGACATAGATTTCATTGCTGAGTGATACTGCATTGTACGTAAGTACCACAAGTTCTTTATCCATTTTTCACTTTCTGCGATGTTGAACTTGTACTGTAAACGAGGTTCTTGTAAACAGAGGCGTCCCAAACTTTGGGGTGGCTGTGTCTTTTTGATTTTAATTTCCCTAAGCTATAGGACCATAAGTGGAAGTGCCCTAGGCTCTGTTGCTTTGTTTTTTAGATGTTTCAGGAAACACCATACACTTCTCCCGAGTGTCTGTTGGCAATTTACATCCCGCCCATCAGCATAACAAGGCTCCCAGTTCTCCATGGCCTGTCCTGCCTTTCTGGATTTTACACTTTTTTCAGATGGCCCTTTTGACCGGGGGGAAGTGAGACTTCATTGTAGTGCAGATTTCCATTGCAAGCTTGCTTGGTTGGCCAAAAAGGGCGTATGCCTTTTTTCCTGAATATATTCAGGAAAAAACGCATACGCCCTTTTTGGTCAAGTGCATCATTGTGGACGTTCTGCCTCTTTTCCTATGCTTTCAATGCAATTCCAGTCTACCTCCTGAAATCGGTTTCCTGCAATTCTGTCCCGCTTTCAAGTCCTCCTGGCAGCCTTACTTCAGTATATTTTTGGACGATAGCTGTCATTTATAACTCTGCAGGTTTGTGAATTACAGTGCCCCTGAGCTCCTTTCTTCAACTCGCTTTCTTGTGAGCTGGCCGCAACACCGCAGGATGGCTTCAGGCCCTAATCTGGTTCCGGCACGGCACGCTGAGCCTTTGGTTATTTCCTCTTCCTGGTGGGAAATGAGAGTTAAATTTGCCCGTCCAGACACCTCCAGCTAGTCTCTCATTGGTTCTCCCTATTCCTGTTCATCTTCCGCAGGAATTGCAAACTGGGCCAAACAGGAGGTTAAAGGGACTGACTCTCCAAGTGGGGAGAGTGTTAGTAAAGCGTCTGGAATGTTGCACCCGAGTACCAGGGTACGAAAACTGAGACATATTTGAACACGTCTCCCGATCACATGGTTGATCATACTCTAGGTTCCACATGCATGTTTTAGCTGAAGGAAGAATACCTTAAACCTGGGTAGTTGAAACCCGTGGAATGGGTACCATGCAATATGACTTCAAAGGGTCTTCATTTGCTCACCGAACCTCTCCAATCCTATCACTGCTGCGTTTATGCCCCTGTACACATGCTTGATTCTCTTTCGGAGACATAGCAATCCATAGGTTTTAAGGTACTTACTAGTCAGGTACATTCTTAGGCGTTTAATATGCGGTGTTGAGTCCATTTCGTTGAGCAAGGAGTAGCTCTTGTCTATTCCATATTTGGCTTAAGGAACTTTATCTGTGCTCATTTCAATCTCTGTTATGCAGCACCCCAACTCACCTTTACCCTTAAGCAAGCATAAGTTGGTTTTCTAAATTTGAGACCCTGTTCTGTTCTGTAATTCAGTTCCTGTGTAGCCAAGTTTACATTCCGTGTATTACTGATATCTTATGATGTTTCTTTTTCTGTGTGACTTATTTCAGTTAGAATCATCATACCTGAATCCACTCATTGTGCTGCTACGGGCCAGATGACATAGATTTCATTGCTGAGTGACATTGCTTTGTAAGTAAATACCACAACTTCTTTATCCATTTTTCACTTTCTGCGATGTTGAACTTGTAATGTAAACGAGGTTCTTGTAAACAGAGGCGTCCCAACTTTGGGGTGGCTGTGTCTTTTTTATTTTAATTTTCCTAAGCTATAGGACCATACGTGGAAGTGCCCTAGGCTCTGTTGCTTTGTTTTTTAGATGTTTCAGGAAACACCATACACTTCTCCCCAGTGTCTGTTGGCAATTTACATCCCGCCCATCAGCATAACAAGGCTCCCAGTTCTCCATGGCCTGTCCTGCCTTTCTGGATTTTACACTTTTTTCCGATGGCCCTTTTGACCGGGGGGAAGTGAGACTTCATTGTAGTGCAGATTTCCTTTGCAAGTTTGCTTGGTTGGCCAAAAAGGGCGTATGCCTTTTTCCTGAATATATTCAGGAAAAAACGCATACGCCCTTTTTGGCCAAGTGCATCATTGTGGACGTTCTGCCTCTTTTCCTATGCTTTCAATGCAATTCCAGTCTACCTCCTGAAATCGGTTTCCTGCAATTCTGCCCCGCTTTCAAGTCCTCTTGGCAGCCTTACTTCAGTATATTTTTGGACGATAGCTGTCATTTATAACTCTGCAGGTTTGTGAATTACAGTGCCCCTGAGCTCCTTTCTTCAACTCGCTTTCTTGTGAGCTGGCCGCAACACCGCAGGATGGCTTCAGGCCCTAATCTGGTTCCGGCACGGCACGCTGAGCCTTTGGTTAATTCCTCTTCCTGGTGGGAAATGAGAGTTAAATTTGCCCGTCCAGACACCTCCAGCTAGTCTCTCATTGGTTCTCGCTATTCCTGTTCATCTTCCACAGAAATTGCAAACTGGGCCAAACAGGAGGTTAAAGGGACTGACTCTCCAAGTCGGGAGAGTGTTAGTAAAGCGTCTGGAATGTTGCACCCGAGTACCAGGATACGAAAACTGAGACATATTTGAACACGTCTCCCGATCACATGGTTGATCATACTCTAGGTTCCACATGCATGTTTTAGCTGAAGGAAGAATACCTTTAACCTGGGTAGTTGAAACCCGTGGAATGGGTACCATGCAATATGACTTCAAAGGGTCTTCATTTGCTCACCGAACCTCTCCAATCCTATCACTGCTGCGTTTATGCCCCTGTACACACGCTTGATTCTCTTTTGGAGACATAGCAATCCATAGGTTTTAAGATACTTACTAGTCAGGTACATTCTTAGGCGTTTAATATGGGGTGTTGAGTCCATTTCGTTGAGCAAGGAGTAGCTCTTGTCTATTCCATATTTGGCTTAAGGAACTTTATCTGTGCTCATTTCAATCTCTGGTTTTATGCAGCACCCCAACTCACCTTTCCCCTTAAGCAAGCATAAGTTGGTTTTCTAAATTTGAGACCCTGTTCTGTTTTGGAATTCAGTTCCTGTGTAGCCAAGTTTACATTCCGTGTATTAGTGATATCTTATGATGTTTCTTTTTCTGTGTGACTTATTTCAGTTAGAATCATCGTACCTGAATCCACTCATTATGCTGCTACGGGTCAGATGACATAGATTTCATTGCTGAGTGATACTGCATTGTACGTAAGTACCACAAGTTCTTTATCCATTTTTCACTTTCTGCGATGTTGAACTTGTACTGTAAACGAGGTTCTTGTAAACAGAGGCGTCCCAAACTTTGGGGTGGCTGTGTCTTTTTGATTTTAATTTCCCTAAGCTATAGGACCATAAGTGGAAGTGCCCTAGGCTCTGTTGCTTTGTTTTTTAGATGTTTCAGGAAACACCATACACTTCTCCCGAGTGTCTGTTGGCAATTTACATCCCGCCCATCAGCATAACAAGGCTCCCAGTTCTCCATGGCCTGTCCTGCCTTTCTGGATTTTACACTTTTTTCAGATGGCCCTTTTGACCGGGGGGAAGTGAGACTTCATTGTAGTGCAGATTTCCATTGCAAGCTTGCTTGGTTGGCCAAAAAGGGCGTATGCCTTTTTTCCTGAATATATTCAGGAAAAAACGCATACGCCCTTTTTGGTCAAGTGCATCATTGTGGACGTTCTGCCTCTTTTCCTATGCTTTCAATGCAATTCCAGTCTACCTCCTGAAATCGGTTTCCTGCAATTCTGTCCCGCTTTCAAGTCCTCCTGGCAGCCTTACTTCAGTATATTTTTGGACGATAGCTGTCATTTATAACTCTGCAGGTTTGTGAATTACAGTGCCCCTGAGCTCCTTTCTTCAACTCGCTTTCTTGTGAGCTGGCCGCAACACCGCAGGATGGCTTCAGGCCCTAATCTGGTTCCGGCACGGCACGCTGAGCCTTTGGTTATTTCCTCTTCCTGGTGGGAAATGAGAGTTAAATTTGCCCGTCCAGACACCTCCAGCTAGTCTCTCATTGGTTCTCCCTATTCCTGTTCATCTTCCGCAGGAATTGCAAACTGGGCCAAACAGGAGGTTAAAGGGACTGACTCTCCAAGTGGGGAGAGTGTTAGTAAAGCGTCTGGAATGTTGCACCCGAGTACCAGGGTACGAAAACTGAGACATATTTGAACACGTCTCCCGATCACATGGTTGATCATACTCTAGGTTCCACATGCATGTTTTAGCTGAAGGAAGAATACCTTAAACCTGGGTAGTTGAAACCCGTGGAATGGGTACCATGCAATATGACTTCAAAGGGTCTTCATTTGCTCACCGAACCTCTCCAATCCTATCACTGCTGCGTTTATGCCCCTGTACACATGCTTGATTCTCTTTCGGAGACATAGCAATCCATAGGTTTTAAGGTACTTACTAGTCAGGTACATTCTTAGGCGTTTAATATGCGGTGTTGAGTCCATTTCGTTGAGCAAGGAGTAGCTCTTGTCTATTCCATATTTGGCTTAAGGAACTTTATCTGTGCTCATTTCAATCTCTGTTATGCAGCACCCCAACTCACCTTTACCCTTAAGCAAGCATAAGTTGGTTTTCTAAATTTGAGACCCTGTTCTGTTCTGTAATTCAGTTCCTGTGTAGCCAAGTTTACATTCCGTGTATTACTGATATCTTATGATGTTTCTTTTTCTGTGTGACTTATTTCAGTTAGAATCATCATACCTGAATCCACTCATTGTGCTGCTACGGGCCAGATGACATAGATTTCATTGCTGAGTGACATTGCTTTGTAAGTAAATACCACAACTTCTTTATCCATTTTTCACTTTCTGCGATGTTGAACTTGTAATGTAAACGAGGTTCTTGTAAACAGAGGCGTCCCAACTTTGGGGTGGCTGTGTCTTTTTTATTTTAATTTTCCTAAGCTATAGGACCATACGTGGAAGTGCCCTAGGCTCTGTTGCTTTGTTTTTTAGATGTTTCAGGAAACACCATACACTTCTCCCCAGTGTCTGTTGGCAATTTACATCCCGCCCATCAGCATAACAAGGCTCCCAGTTCTCCATGGCCTGTCCTGCCTTTCTGGATTTTACACTTTTTTCCGATGGCCCTTTTGACCGGGGGGAAGTGAGACTTCATTGTAGTGCAGATTTCCTTTGCAAGTTTGCTTGGTTGGCCAAAAAGGGCGTATGCCTTTTTCCTGAATATATTCAGGAAAAAACGCATACGCCCTTTTTGGCCAAGTGCATCATTGTGGACGTTCTGCCTCTTTTCCTATGCTTTCAATGCAATTCCAGTCTACCTCCTGAAATCGGTTTCCTGCAATTCTGCCCCGCTTTCAAGTCCTCTTGGCAGCCTTACTTCAGTATATTTTTGGACGATAGCTGTCATTTATAACTCTGCAGGTTTGTGAATTACAGTGCCCCTGAGCTCCTTTCTTCAACTCGCTTTCTTGTGACCTGGCCGCAACACCGCAGGATGGCTTCAGGCCCTAATCTGGTTCCGGCACGGCACGCTGAGCCTTTGGTTAATTCCTCTTCCTGGTGGGAAATGAGAGTTAAATTTGCCCGTCCAGACACCTCCAGCTAGTCTCTCATTGGTTCTCGCTATTCCTGTTCATCTTCCGCAGAAATTGCAAACTGGGCCAAACAGGAGGTTAAAGGGACTGACTCTCCAAGTCGGGAGAGTGTTAGTAAAGCGTCTGGAATGTTGCACCCGAGTACCAGGATACGAAAACTGAGACATATTTGAACACGTCTCCCGATCACATGGTTGATCATACTCTAGGTTCCACATGCATGTTTTAGCTGAAGGAAGAATACCTTTAACCTGGGTAGTTGAAACCCGTGGAATGGGTACCATGCAATATGACTTCAAAGGGTCTTCATTTGCTCACCGAACCTCTCCAATCCTATCACTGCTGCGTTTATGCCCCTGTACACACGCTTGATTCTCTTTTGGAGACATAGCAATCCATAGGTTTTAAGATACTTACTAGTCAGGTACATTCTTAGGCGTTTAATATGGGGTGTTGAGTCCATTTCGTTGAGCAAGGAGTAGCTCTTGTCTATTCCATATTTGGCTTAAGGAACTTTATCTGTGCTCATTTCAATCTCTGGTTTTATGCACCACCCCAACTCACCTTTCCCCTTAAGCAAGCATAAGTTGGTTTTCTAAATTTGAGACCCTGTTCTGTTTTGGAATTCAGTTCCTGTGTAGCCAAGTTTACATTCCGTGTATTAGTGATATCTTATGATGTTTCTTTTTCTGTGTGACTTATTTCAGTTAGAATCATCGTACCTGAATCCACTCATTATGCTGCTACGGGTCAGATGACATAGATTTCATTGCTGAGTGATACTGCATTGTACGTAAGTACCACAAGTTCTTTATCCATTTTTCACTTTCTGCGATGTTGAACTTGTACTGTAAACGAGGTTCTTGTAAACAGAGGCGTCCCAAACTTTGGGGTGGCTGTGTCTTTTTGATTTTAATTTCCCTAAGCTATAGGACCATAAGTGGAAGTGCCCTAGGCTCTGTTGCTTTGTTTTTTAGATGTTTCAGGAAACACCATACACTTCTCCCGAGTGTCTGTTGGCAATTTACATCCCGCCCATCAGCATAACAAGGCTCCCAGTTCTCCATGGCCTGTCCTGCCTTTCTGGATTTTACACTTTTTTCAGATGGCCCTTTTGACCGGGGGGAAGTGAGACTTCATTGTAGTGCAGATTTCCATTGCAAGCTTGCTTGGTTGGCCAAAAAGGGCGTATGCCTTTTTTCCTGAATATATTCAGGAAAAAACGCATACGCCCTTTTTGGTCAAGTGCATCATTGTGGACGTTCTGCCTCTTTTCCTATGCTTTCAATGCAATTCCAGTCTACCTCCTGAAATCGGTTTCCTGCAATTCTGTCCCGCTTTCAAGTCCTCCTGGCAGCCTTACTTCAGTATATTTTTGGACGATAGCTGTCATTTATAACTCTGCAGGTTTGTGAATTACAGTGCCCCTGAGCTCCTTTCTTCAACTCGCTTTCTTGTGAGCTGGCCGCAACACCGCAGGATGGCTTCAGGCCCTAATCTGGTTCCGGCACGGCACGCTGAGCCTTTGGTTATTTCCTCTTCCTGGTGGGAAATGAGAGTTAAATTTGCCCGTCCAGACACCTCCAGCTAGTCTCTCATTGGTTCTCCCTATTCCTGTTCATCTTCCGCAGGAATTGCAAACTGGGCCAAACAGGAGGTTAAAGGGACTGACTCTCCAAGTGGGGAGAGTGTTAGTAAAGCGTCTGGAATGTTGCACCCGAGTACCAGGGTACGAAAACTGAGACATATTTGAACACGTCTCCCGATCACATGGTTGATCATACTCTAGGTTCCACATGCATGTTTTAGCTGAAGGAAGAATACCTTAAACCTGGGTAGTTGAAACCCGTGGAATGGGTACCATGCAATATGACTTCAAAGGGTCTTCATTTGCTCACCGAACCTCTCCAATCCTATCACTGCTGCGTTTATGCCCCTGTACACATGCTTGATTCTCTTTCGGAGACATAGCAATCCATAGGTTTTAAGGTACTTACTAGTCAGGTACATTCTTAGGCGTTTAATATGCGGTGTTGAGTCCATTTCGTTGAGCAAGGAGTAGCTCTTGTCTATTCCATATTTGGCTTAAGGAACTTTATCTGTGCTCATTTCAATCTCTGTTATGCAGCACCCCAACTCACCTTTACCCTTAAGCAAGCATAAGTTGGTTTTCTAAATTTGAGACCCTGTTCTGTTCTGTAATTCAGTTCCTGTGTAGCCAAGTTTACATTCCGTGTATTACTGATATCTTATGATGTTTCTTTTTCTGTGTGACTTATTTCAGTTAGAATCATCATACCTGAATCCACTCATTGTGCTGCTACGGGCCAGATGACATAGATTTCATTGCTGAGTGACATTGCTTTGTAAGTAAATACCACAACTTCTTTATCCATTTTTCACTTTCTGCGATGTTGAACTTGTAATGTAAACGAGGTTCTTGTAAACAGAGGCGTCCCAACTTTGGGGTGGCTGTGTCTTTTTTATTTTAATTTTCCTAAGCTATAGGACCATACGTGGAAGTGCCCTAGGCTCTGTTGCTTTGTTTTTTAGATGTTTCAGGAAACACCATACACTTCTCCCCAGTGTCTGTTGGCAATTTACATCCCGCCCATCAGCATAACAAGGCTCCCAGTTCTCCATGGCCTGTCCTGCCTTTCTGGATTTTACACTTTTTTCCGATGGCCCTTTTGACCGGGGGGAAGTGAGACTTCATTGTAGTGCAGATTTCCTTTGCAAGTTTGCTTGGTTGGCCAAAAAGGGCATATGCCTTTTTCCTGAATATATTCATGAAAAAACGCATACGCCCTTTTTGGCCAAGTGCATCATTGTGGACGTTCTGCCTCTTTTCCTATGCTTTCAATGCAATTCCAGTCTACCTCCTGAAATCGGTTTCCTGCAATTCTGCCCCGCTTTCAAGTCCTCTTGGCAGCCTTACTTCAGTATATTTTTGGACGATAGCTGTCATTTATAACTCTGCAGGTTTGTGAATTACAGTGCCCCTGAGCTCCTTTCTTCAACTCGCTTTCTTGTGACCTGGCCGCAACACCGCAGGATGGCTTCAGGCCCTAATCTGGTTCCGGCACGGCACGCTGAGCCTTTGGTTAATTCCTCTTCCTGGTGGGAAATGAGAGTTAAATTTGCCCGTCCAGACACCTCCAGCTAGTCTCTCATTGGTTCTCGCTATTCCTGTTCATCTTCCACAGAAATTGCAAACTGGGCCAAACAGGAGGTTAAAGGGACTGACTCTCCAAGTCGGGAGAGTGTTAGTAAAGCGTCTGGAATGTTGCACCCGAGTACCAGGATACGAAAACTGAGACATATTTGAACACGTCTCCCGATCACATGGTTGATCATACTCTAGGTTCCACATGCATGTTTTAGCTGAAGGAAGAATACCTTTAACCTGGGTAGTTGAAACCCGTGGAATGGGTACCATGCAATATGACTTCAAAGGGTCTTCATTTGCTCACCGAACCTCTCCAATCCTATCACTGCTGCGTTTATGCCCCTGTACACACGCTTGATTCTCTTTTGGAGACATAGCAATCCATAGGTTTTAAGATACTTACTAGTCAGGTACATTCTTAGGCGTTTAATATGGGGTGTTGAGTCCATTTCGTTGAGCAAGGAGTAGCTCTTGTCTATTCCATATTTGGCTTAAGGAACTTTATCTGTGCTCATTTCAATCTCTGGTTTTATGCAGCACCCCAACTCACCTTTCCCCTTAAGCAAGCATAAGTTGGTTTTCTAAATTTGAGACCCTGTTCTGTTTTGGAATTCAGTTCCTGTGTAGCCAAGTTTACATTCCGTGTATTAGTGATATCTTATGATGTTTCTTTTTCTGTGTGACTTATTTCAGTTAGAATCATCGTACCTGAATCCACTCATTATGCTGCTATGGGTCAGATGACATAGATTTCATTGCTGAGTGATACTGCATTGTACGTAAGTACCACAAGTTCTTTATCCATTTTTCACTTTCTGCGATGTTGAACTTGTACTGTAAATGAGGTTCTTGTAAACAGAGGCGTCCCAAACTTTGGGGTGGCTGTGTCTTTTTGATTTTAATTTCCCTAAGCTATAGGACGATAAGTGGAAGTGACCTAGGCTCTGTTGCTTTGTTTTTTAGATGTTTCAGGAAACACCATACACTTCTCCCGAGTGTCTGTTGGCAAGTTACATCCCGCCCATCAGCATAACAAGGCTCCCAGTTCTCCATGGCCTGTCCTGCCTTTCTGGATTTTACACTTTTTTCCGATGGCCCTTTTGACCGGGGGGAAGTGAGACTTCATTGTAGTGCAGATTTCCTTTGCAAGTTTGCTTGGTTGGCCAAAAAGGGCGTATGCCTTTTTCCTGAATATATTCAGGAAAAAACGCATACGCCCTTTTTGGCCAAGTGCATCATTGTGGACGTTCTGCCTCTTTTCCTATGCTTTCAATGCAATTCCAGTCTACCTCCTGAAATCGGTTTCCTGCAATTCTGCCCCGCTTTCAAGTCCTCTTGGCAGCCTTACTTCAGTATATTTTTGGACGATAGCTGTCATTTATAACTCTGCAGGTTTGTGAATTACAGTGCCCCTGAGCTCCTTTCTTCAATTCGCTTTCTTTTGAGCTGGCCGCAACACCACAGGATGGCTTCAGGCCCTAATCTGGTTCCGGCACAGCACGCTGAGCCTTTGGTTATTTCCTCTTCCTGGTGGGAAATGAGAGTTAAATTTGCCCGTCCAGACACCTCCAGCTAGTCTCTCATTGGTTCTGGCTATTCCTGTTCATCTTCCGCAGAAATTGCAAATTGGGCCAAACAGGAGGTTAAAGGCGCTGATTCTCCAAGTGGGGAGAGTGTTAGTAAAGCATCTTGAATGTTGCACCCGAGTACCAGGGGAGGAAAACTGAGACATATTTGAACACGTCTCCCGTTCACACGGTTGATCATACTCTGGGTTCCACATGCATGTTTTAGCTGAAGGAAGAATACCTTAAACCTGGAGAGTTGAGACCCGTGTAATGGGTACCATGCAATATGACTTCAAAGGGTCTGCATTTGCTCACCGAACCTCTCCAATCCTATCACTGCTGCGTTTATGTCCCTGTACACATGCTTGATTCTCTTTCGGAGACATAGCAATCCATAGGTTTTAAGATACTTACTAGTCAGGTACATTCTTAGGCGTTTAATATGGGGTGTTGAGTCCATTTCGTTGAGCAAGGAGTAGCTCTTGTCTATTCCATATTTGGCTTAAGGAACTTTATCTGTGCTCATTTCAATCTCTGGTTTTATGCAGCACCCCAACTCACCTTTCCCCTTAAGCAAGCATAAGTTGGTTTCCTAAATTTGAGACCCTGTTCTGTTTTGGAATTCAGTTCCTGTGTAGCCAAGTTTACATTCCGTGTATTAGTGATATCTTATGATGTTTCTTTTTCTGTGTGACTTATTTCAGTTAGAATCATCGTACCTGAATCCACTCATTATGCTGCTACGGGCCAGATGACATAGATTTCATTGCTGAGTGATACTGCATTGTACGTAAGTACCACAAGTTCTTTATACATTTTTCACTTTCTGCGATGTTGAACTTGTACTGTAAACGAGGTTCTTGTAAACAGAGGCGTCCCAAACTTTGGGGTGGCTGTGTCTTTTTGATTTTAATTTCCCTAAGCTATAGGACCATAAGTGGAAGTGCCCTAGGCTCTGTTGCTTTGTT